>NC_137587.1:16003758-16603758 GCF_963210335.1 Falco punctatus
TCTAGTAATTTTTTTTCCTATTGTAGTGATATAAAGATTAATTGAAAAAAGCTCTAAAATCCTTAAATGCTTTTGAATAAATCATCTTACAGTTTAACTACAATACAGTTAATGCATTGCTAATAATAATAAAAAAGGGTAGTTAAAATAAAACAGTTTCTTCATGAGAATTTAATTTCCTCTTTCAGATATATTCCTGAACTGCAATGTTGTATTAATTGTTCTTTATACTGAGGTAGCTGGTCAGGCTATATAGGAGATAATTAACTATTTTTCCCTAAACATCCTTCACAAATGATGTGTCTTCTCACCTTGCTACAGTACATAACTACTATCGATTGCCTGCTCTCTGTTAAATTCTGCTTCTGTTCAGCACTGAAGGGCACACACAGGAGCTCTGACAGATTGATCAGGATGTGCCGAATGCAGTTTAAGGAGCGGATAGCTCTGACCTTCAGCTGAGAAGCCAGTCCGAGCTGCTGTGTGAAGTGTGTTCTTTAATTAGCCAAGTTATTGCATTGATATTTTCTCTAGCTTTAGGAACACATAAGTTTCTATAGATACATGCTAAGCAAAGTTACACAAAGGAGTGTTCATTATGCCTGGCCATAAGACAAAAAAAAAGAGAAAAAGAAGAGGCAAAAAAACCCAACTGAGTTTTAAAACTTTGAATTTTAACTTTTTCTGAGAAATCCTAGAAATAATGTAGGAATATGTTGCTAGAAATAATATAGGAATACAAAGCAAAGGATCAACAAAGTTATAATGAACTTGATTTGACAGTATTGCACTTCTGGTGAACCAGGCACCTGACCTACTCAAAGTGGCAAAGAGGAGAATATTGTCTCTTGGAAGAATGTTCACTATAACAAATCTCAAAATAAAAAAAAAAAAACAACTCTTGGATTCAAACCCACAAATTTCAAGGTTGTATTTGGGAGTGAAATTGGTTAAAAAAACACCAACAACACAAAGATGTTATTTAGAAGGTGTTATTAATATAAAGGCAGAACTTGAATGATGTAACAGAAAAAACACTCAAAGCAAGTGTGTAGCATTTATTGAGCTCAATGATTACCTGAATATCCCACAAAAAGAAAACTAGAATATACACAGAGATACTTAACTTCACAGTTATCAGCCAACCTTTATGTGCCATGACAATGTGGTTGTTGAGAAAGAGCAATAATAAGTGATTGGAAGTGGTTTAGTTACCTGCATCCTGAAAATATCTTTGAAGTATCTTGGTTCTGTATGTTAGACTAAGGAAGAAAACCTTGAAGAGGATTGTCTGCACTGTCCTTTAGAAAGCATCATGGTATAAGTGTTGTGTTACATGCATCACGAGACAACAGACCATGGTAATGGTTGGACACCTGAGGCTTCTATATGGAAGAAAAAAGGAAAAAAAAAAAAAAAAAAGCGAACTCCTCTCAGATACGGTGGTATGTTCTAATCTGGGTCTGTAACTTCGAAGATAACAGGTGCTTATAGCACCCTACCAAGAGATATAAGAAAGGAAAAATAAAAAGTAAGAACTCTGCCCTAGTCAAAACCAGACTAAGATAAATTTATTACCATTTCTATCCATTTATTGTATGTTTTGCTAGACTTGCTATTCTTGAAATAATGCAAGATTCATAGAGAAGGACAAACACAAGAATTTAGCCGGAAGTCCTTGAGCTATTTTTGTGCTTACAATATGATTTGATTGTATCTTAGACATCTAAAGGTTTCAAAATGTTGGGGCTGGTATGCTCAGAATTTCTATTTTGACATTGGAAGTTCAGAGAGGTTCTGAGATTTTTTTATCATTTTGGTATGGTAGTAGTGTTCAACTTCCAGCAAATGCTAACACAGCAAACAATAGAAGAAAAATTCAGGCACTGTTTCTGTGATTACTGAGACCTAGTTGTGAGCAAAAGACAGGATATTGGCAAGCAAGACCTCAACATCGGCTTACTGTGTCCTTAGGTTGTGATGGCTCTTCTTGTTATATATAAATTTAAGCATGCCGGTCACTTAAATCTATTTAGGTGGCAATATTAGGTGCTGGTTTTACATCAGTGCTAATTATTGTTGCTTTTGATGTTGTGGACTACAGAATACATGGTGTTATGAGGAGAAACCTACCATAGGTTTTCTTCCTGTCCTTTGCAAGGGAGCAGTGTCTAACACTCAGCAGCACATCATGACTCTGAGCCAAAAGTGACTCCAGCTTAGGTCTCATTCTCAACTATAGCTCCCCAACTTGCTTTAAGGGAAGAAAAGACGTCTGTTGTTTTGTTGTTTGGTATTTTTTCCTGTCCTGTGCTGTCCATATAGACCTGTAAGAATATTCGGATAGTTTTTCTATGCTAGATCACTACACTAGTCACAAGAGAAAGAAAGATCTGCAGGTAAGAATGTTATCTTTCTTCTGTTCTAGTGCTTCTCCTCCTTGAGGACATCTGGCATCATTTTAAAGCTGAAAGAATTCATTAAAGAACTCTTGGTGATGCCAGGAAAGAACTACTTGTGGTCCTTTTACTGCATGTGACTATTAAATACTGGATAGCTTTAGCATTGGTGTCTACAAGAGAAATGTAGGTATCCTCAGATGGGTATCTACATCACACAGGCTCAAAAGTGAAGCTTGGAGGATGCTGTTCAGTTGGGAAGAGACAACTAGAAAAGACTACAGGTAACAATGTAGGAAAGTAAAAGTGGGGACCACTTCTTTGTTGATAAGCAAAAAATAAAATAAAGTCTCCTTACTTCTCTGATGTCTTGAAGCGTGTTCTACACTAGCTGATACATGCCTCATGTTTAGAGATCTTTGTATTTCAGTTGTGATTCCAGGAAATGTGTGTACTGGAACTGAAGTCCTTCACATAAATCTTTATGTTGTTTCACTGGCTTTTTAGAAATGAATCTAAGTTGTATGCTGCAGAAAACACATCTGAGTAAAGTAACCAAGTTGCAAACTGGAAAATGCTGCATGGGCTCATTGCAGCGCTGTTTATCCCTTGGCATCATCTTCATAGTGTGATTGCAGAAACCCCAGCACTATGTTAGTGTAGACAATCACACTCATGGCCTGCACTATTTTTTTAAAACTCTTACCCCTTTTACAGTGTTTTTCAGGAGGCTAACTTTATGCTGTCACCTGTTAAATCACAGCAAAGCAGCAGGAAACCTCTGTAATTTGTTCTGTTTTTAGAAGCCAATTACTGCCTGGAGGTGTACTGTTGGGTAAGGTTATTCTTCTATGTCAGCAAACACAAAGCGCAGCAGCTTGGTGAATGTACGGAGGAGGCAGGAATAGTGCTGCGGTAACTATTGTCTTGGTCCAAGAAGCGGTCGTATGTGTGCAGGTTTTCCAGGAAGCCAAAAGAACAGAGTGGCTAGTGAGGTTTTTCATATTTTTCCATTTTTGATAGTAGCCCTATGGAAGAACCTGGGACACTGAACGGTAAATTTTGCTCAAGATACTGGAAGCATACCAACTCTTCAAAATAACACCTTTCTAATGCTCATCCAAACAGCCATCATTTCTTCACCAAATGTTTTTTTCTTGAGCTTGCCATGAATGTTTTTTTAATGAAGCAAAGCTGAGCTTTATGCTTTAAAAAACTGCCATAAATATTTGACCAGCAGAAGAAAACCTTTTTGGAAAGCACCGTAGCTAAAGCCTCACCATGACAACAAATCCGAAATAAAAAACATTTGGAGTATTTCTTGCATTTGAACAAAAATAGACTTTTCCTGCACAAAGTGACAAATTTGTTCGGATAGATACCATTTTCTCTCAAACTAGTTCTGGCTAATTTTTGACCTGCTTGACTTGTTCCATTTTCTAATATCTTAGTTGACCAACTTCCTCTCTGCCAACAATTCAGTATTTCTGGGTCAGTTTCTTACACCCAAATGTATGCAACGTTCAAACCATCAATGAAAGTGTGCTGCTACCTTATCCTTGTTCCCATCTCTTTTGATTAATACAGTTTTGACATCCTTCTTTCCCCAACACTCTCCTATCCATCATTTCCCTTTCACTTCAAAACAAACTGTAAAGTTCCTATGATTGCTTTTTTTCTATGTTTTGCCTTTCCAGACAAGAAAATGTTATACACAAAGTCCCAAATCGGTTTTACTACTTCTCTTATAGGCAAGTAACAAATTTCAGTGTTGACTCTTCCACAGAGAGAGGTCTGGCGTGAGAGTAGCCTGAAACTGCAAGGTAACAAAAAGATTTGCAAAGTTTAAGTAATGGGGAAAGTCTGAACACATTCAAGTTGTCTAATGTAGCAAAGAGAAACAGAGACTACATGATGATGACTTTCAAATATATGAAAAGATAATATGAAGAACAAAGGATTAAAGAGGATTAAAGTGTTTCATAATAGATAGCTTAAGAAGCAATGGTATTACAATTGCAGGAAAGCAGAATTAAGTTAGACAATAGAAAATATTTCTTAATGGTGTAAGTACGGTTGAATGGGCATCACTGAGAGTTCTGAAAACCAGAAATGATTGATCTATGATTTAACTTCTCTTGGGGCAGGTAACCTCAATATCCTTTTCATCCATATCATTAATGATACTGTGACTTCTGATCTCTTTTCTATTAGCTGTTCACTTAAATAGACTCAATCAAACTGGATTTCACATCATCATTATCCTTGTACTAGCTCCCCAAATGTACTCATTACATCAGGAATTAAATTAGATTGCAAGTGACCTTTCCTTGAGGACTGCTTTCAAGTGTCAGTTCAGTACATGGCACAGTAGAAAAATCTATTGAGGTTACTCTGAAACACATCTCTCTCTCTGTGGAGAAATTCTAAGACTCCTTGGAAATTAGGAGGAATGAAAAGTATAAAGATCAAAGATGAGGAAAAAAAAGTAAAACTGACTGGCTTGTCACACTTCTGAAAAATCTTGGACTATGTCACTGAACATTGTAAATAGGGTCTGAAGTTCACAGTTGCTTTTAATCAAAAATTAACTTGTGAAGATCTTTGCAAGTGTAACTGAACAGCCATGTCACAAAAGTACAAGACCAGTAGCATCACATAGCTACACAGAAACCAAAAATTCCATGGATATGACTTCATGGCCAGCAGCGTTACTATGTTATTTTTCTCTGGTTTCCATTCTTATTTTGTCCACACGTAATGTGTATATATATAAAAATGTCAAATGTAAAAATTCCAAGAAAGGAAATATTTGACTGTTTTGTTCTACACTACATAGAGAAGGTTTTGATAAATTAGTATTTTGGGTTCTACCTCCAAATACCAACAGCAAAAGACAGAGATAAGAGTGAAGCTTATACATTTATATTAAGTACCTTTAACTGTGTGCAATGGAATACATCCCATAGCTCTAGGACTCTGCTTTGAATTAGAAGTTTCACATGTGATTTGTGTGAATCAGTGCCCAGCGTTGCCTAGTTGGCTGAAAGCGGTGAGCTAGCCGGTTTGGCCCATCGCTTTTTCTGATACCAAGTTTTTCAGAAGCCAGAGATGGTAAGGAATATCTCAGCACCTTGTCCAGGAGCAGTCCCACTCCCAGTCATATGTTATCCTGTCAGTATGAGATCACATTGTTTCAACTAACTCAGGTAAGGTGAGGATCTTGATAACCTTGACAGACCTTCAGGAGCTGAAGCACAGGACAGATCAGAAAATCTTCCAGCGCTATTGCTTATCCTGTATCTGCTCTTTAGCCAAAGCAGCTAACTTCTTTCTAAACATCTGATACCCTACAATCATCCCTAGTCACTTTTTAAAGTAAATATACAAAAGAAACTGCAAGTTTTACAGGCATTTGAGGCATTTATACCGTAGTTTCTGTGAAGTGTGTGAAATGGTAATTTAAAATTACTTATTTACATTCTAATCAATACCAGGAGTATTTCCTTTTTTAAAATACTGTTCAGACCTCTTAATTCACATATATACTTTTTACTAATTGTTTGTTGATTATTTTAATTTACTCCTACAGCCATCAATCTACATCTTGTACATTTACTTCCTACAGTGTTTTCCATCAAGTTTTAAATCTAGTTGATGATCCAATATATACCTCCAGTTATATTTCTGTTTAAAACAAATCAATACTGCAATGACACATGTGGCTCTAACCAGTGATCAAATACACCATTTCTTTAACTCCCATGATTGGAAGTAAGGAGGTGTTAGTGAATGTTAAAAGATTAAACTCAAAACATTTATCCAATTGCTGTTAGCTTTATTTTACAAAAAAAAAAAAGTGTTCAGAAATGCGTGATTTATTGATTGTGATTTTTTTTTCACTTACCCAGTGAAACTTGATTAGTTGCCTGATAAAATATTGCACTAAACAATTATTCTTAAGGTGAAATATTTGAACTCTGTGGTTTTATTTTCTGCATTTTACTTAGAAGTATTTTAACCTCATTATATTTTACAGTTTTAAATAGAAGGTCATGCTTGGTAAAGGTCTACTTTAAATCACATCCATTAAAATAACTCCCACTGTTTTGCAAGTGATTGGAACAGTGGGTACATTTGCTGAAATCTGTTTTTCCTCTTTCCCTTAGAATGTATCAGAGAGAAACAAGAGTAAAAAAATGTTCCTTCTACCAATGGGGTTCAAATTTAACAGGGTAACACTTTAAAGCTATTTTTGGATATAAGCTTAAGGGGTTACATTTCTACCTGATACAGCTCAGTAGCTGATGCTGGGTGATTTTTGTCAAATAGTACTTAGTGAGTTCATGGATTCTGGATTTTTACTTATCAGTGGTAACCTGCTGTTTTCAGAAAGCAGATCCTGCTTTTCAGGAGAAGGTGGTAATTCAAATCGGATGGCATAGATCACCTCTGTATTTATAAGACTAAGTGCACGGGTTTTATTTAAATATGTTCAGCATGAAAAGCACTTCCATATCATCTTTAGTGATGGAGTGACTTTGTTTGCACTAATGTAAGTGAAGGGAGCATCTGGCTTAAGATACCTTGATTAACCAAACTTCATCCTCCTAGTCGACTGTCTGAGTGTGCAGAACCAGAAGAAAACTCTATAGTTGTATATTATATAACATTACAATTCATATGTCATATACCAGGAAGCAAATTCTGACAGAAACGAAGGAATACATCCCCTTAAGATACAGTTAAAATGTGCATAATCAATATGGCAATTTATCTTGCTCAGTTTATGATTTTCCCATTAAATTATTTAATTCTTATGAACTAATAACTAATTAATAATAATTAATTTATAAGTTCACTGTAATCCTATATATCAATGGTGAGATATGTAGCATTTAGTAAGGAGGGTCAAGCTAGATTCTGACCACTTTTGTTCATTTGGGATCCCAGAGTGCATTTTGTAAAAGCAAGACCGTCATCTTCAACAGCTTGATCGTAATCCACGGTCATATCTTTTTGTTGAAATTCTCTTTGCAATTTTAATTGGATTTGATATTCTTCATCATCTATCTTGAACTATATAAAAGATGTTTATACCAGTAAAAGAATGGTAATTATGTTAAAAACTTTGTGTCTGTATTTTTAAGTTTGAGATACTTTCATGGATCTGCCAGTTTGATGTAAATATGTAGATTATGCATATATCAAACATAGGTACATATGCAAGATCAGACATTTGAGAGTTAGGAAGGGCTAGTCTCTTTGTGTACTATCAACTTGAAACTGACTTTCTTAGGTTTATGGTTCAGTAATTTGCCATTATATCTTTTTTTTTTTTCACAGAGTTCTGGCTTAGTTCCATAGATTAATTGCAGAGATAACAGCTCTGTGAAACTTGCTTTCATCTTTTTGGCCTTTTAGATATAGTGGCTAGAGAATGAGAGGAGATGGCTATTGGCCTCAGGCAGGTAAATGTTTCCTTGTGGAGTGGGATTCTGTCTGTATTTCATCTGATGTTTTCCTTTCTGATGCCCTGAGTAGCATTTTTCCAAGTACGTACAGATACAGCTGTGCTTAAACAACAGCAGGTGTTAGAAAACGTTTGGCTGCTCAGAAGTTCAGCTCCAACAAATGTTCCAATTTGTGAACATAAAACTACTAATTATTTTTTCTTTTTAGTCTACCTCTAAAGTGGGAAATAATATTTTACACCATAGTAAGTATTGTGAAAATCAATACTAACTATTTGTGAAGGACTTGAACTTCATACATGGATAAACACTGCAGAGAACTTGTAGCTAAGCTCATCAGTCACTGCTCAGAGTACTGTTTGGATGATGGATCACATACAACGTACGGACTGGCAGCCTAAACGCTGAGTTGAAAACAAAAATAAAATTGCTGCGTTATTGCTTCCTTACCTGAAATTAAATGCCAAACAGTAAAAGTGCATTATGAAAAGTACAGAATACCAATGATCTGCAAGGAAATCCTTCTTGCAGTAATATGTGGGTTCTGACAGTTTCATAGTGTTGTGATTTAACCCCACCTGGCAACTAAGCTCCACACGGCTGTTCGCTCACTCCCCACCAGTGTGATGGGGAGAGAATCAGAATGGTAAAAGTGAGCAAACTATTAGGTTGAGATGACAATTTAGTTGGGAAAGCAAAAGCCGTGCACACAAGCAAAACAAATGAAGGAATTCATTCACCACTTCCCATCGCAGGCAGGTGCTCGGCCATCCCCAGGAGAGCCGGGCTCCAGCACACCTAACGGTTACTTGGGAAGACAAATGCCGTAACTCTGATCACCCCTCTTCCTTCTTCTTCCCCCAGTTTATATACTGAGCATGATACTCCATGGTATGGAATATCCCTTCAGCTGGTTTGGGTCACCTGCCCTGGCTCTGCTCCCTCCCGGCTTCTGGTGCACCGGCTCACTGGCAGGGCACGGGGAACTGAAAAGTCCTTAATTTTAGGGTAGGCATTACTTAGCAACAACTAAAACACCAGTGTGCTATCAACATTATTCTCACACCAAATCCAATACACAGCACCATACCAGCTACCGAGAGGAAAAATAACACTATCCCAGCCAAAAGCAGGACGCATAGCAAAAAGTATAAAGAATTTTAATCTTCATCCCAATGAGTGACAAGAAGTTAGTTCTTCTCAGGAGATACGTTCTTCTTTTCTTCCTTTTTTTTTTTTTTTTTTTTTTCTCGTTCTTACTCTTTTTTTGTTTCATTTTGTTGTTTAGATTTCTAGAAGGTACTGAATATCCCATGTGGCAGGGCAGAATAAGTGACTGAGCTGCTGAAGATGGATATGATGAACCCCCAGTACCAGCCCATAAGGCAGGTAACCGAACTATCACTCCATTTAAGAATAACAGAGTATTGTGGGAAAAGAGGAGTTAAAATATTATCTCTATTTTTTTAATTGTACTATTAATAAGATTAAGGGTTTCTGGTTACCACACTGCTTAATGATACCAAGTGTCTGAAATTAAATTAAAGACAATAATTTGAAAGTTTAGCTTAAAATTGTCAAGATGCTAAAAATATTTGATTTCTTTTTTTCGCTGGTTGTGAGCTGTCAGCATACAATCAGACCATACATACAAGCTTTTCTTCAACCATGGGTGGTGTTAAGATAAGCATGTTTCTCAAAGAAAGCCCAAAGCCTTTCATAATCACAGGTCTCCGGCAACCGGAATTTGAAGACATGTATGAAATATCTTGAAATCAATAGTGTTATTGCAAGAATTCACAACGCTATTTTCTTCTTCAAATTAATAGAATTCTATTACGTGTTGTAAGGGAAATTGGTGTTGTCAGACCTGGACCGCACAGCTGGATTCTGAAAAACACATGTATACATGTGCAACTTCTGTGACTTTTGTGTAGATCAGCTTTTAGGACCTACAAAGCATTTCTGTGTACAAGCTAATACTTGTATCGTTATTGTTTTATTAGTTAGCAGACCAACTAAGATAGGTCTGTGACAATAAGCATTAAAAATGGTATGTTTTGTGTTAATTTTGCTTTTATAAGTAATTCCAGAAGTTCTCACAGTAGCCAAAGTTAAATAAAAGAATATTATATATTTCTCTCTATATATATATAATTCTAATTCTTTTAGATTTATTTATATTTACATGTAACTATATTGTTTTGGTCTCAACATTCTGAAAACATTTAATAACTTGGTTTTCAGTCTTGATAACCTGTTTTAAAAAGAAATAAAAGTGTGTTTTAAAAGAAATCAGAGCTCAGAAATAAAAAAGAAAAAGTGGTGACCTTAGAAGTCCAACATTATAATAGGAAAGGCAGATTTTGCCTCTCACTGAAGCTGGTGGGAGACACATCAGAGATTTTTCTGTTCTGCTTTGGAGCTATAGCTCAGAAACTCTTGAGATACTGCTCTGTCTTTTTAATACTTAATCCAAATATAATGAGTAAAGCAAAAGGCTAGCTGAATAGGGCTATTAATCTTTTTCTGTATGAAGAAAGAGTCAACTTCTAACTGTACTTTTCATTATAAAATACAGTCATAAGTCCTGAAAATTCTGAAATAAAGTCTACTTTGACATCCTGCTAATAGCTGTTCAAATTGAAGATTTTCTTGCACTAGCACACTGCAGCCCAGCTGGTGCAAACGATAGATGCTTCCTATTCTCTTAAATTGGTTTCCAGCCTCTGGGTTATTTGCTGTGCAAAGGCTGCTGTCCTAGATGGCTTCATGGAATCCTTTTAGAGACTGGATACACTTGCATTAATTTCCTCCATGCCTTTTCTTGTGAATTAAGCCCGGCACAATTGTGACTGTTCCCTTTTGATCAAACATACCGGACAAGGACTGCAGTTCATTTACTACCTCTCAAGCAACCATGTCAAAGTGCATTATAGAGCGTGATGTCTGAGGAGGTGTCGCTACTATCTGCACTAAGCAGGCACATTTGCAAATTCATGAGCTCTTTTTGAAATTCATGAGCCATCCTCTGCCCAGTTTTTCATTTTGTTTTCAGTATGAATATTCAGAAGATTTAATTGTTTTTTTCTTCTCCTGAAAGCACATTACTGCATCTTTTAAAATAAAGCCAACAATAAAAATAAAATATGTATATATATACAAGGTAAAACAAAACATACATGAATTATGGTCTTCCTCCTTAGCCACAATTCTTTCTTCATTCAATGTGTTCCTGGCTGAAATCATGGGGCATACACAATTTCCATTCATTTAATCAGCTTTCAGTTACCTGATTTTTTTTTTTTTTTATAGCAAATTATCCTTCTCAGTGATAAGTTCCTGTGACAAAGTATTTGTCTGTGCTCATACACTAGGCGCAGGAATCGCACCTAATTATGAATATATGATGTTGAATAAAGGTGTACATTTTTGTTTAGTCCCATTCTAGTGTCTGAGCATCTCTTCTGATATATCCCATCTAGTTTTCAAACTGGAAAGTTTTCCTGGACTCAGGAGAAGGATGTATGGACAGCAATAATCACCCAGATAATTTATTGGACCCTTCTAACCACAAGACTGAGTTTTACATGGACATTTTGTGGATGCCACCAAAATGCTTTTTATCCTATGCAAAGCCTATGCTACTCTCATTGTTAGGAGACAAAATCAGAAAAAGCAATTATTCCTTTCACCTGTGCAGGGCAATGGGAATAACAGAATATACTTTAGGGGTTAGATGGAATTAATTGTACATTGACATATGAATTTTTCATTTTTGAGAAAACTGTATGTATTGTATGGTAGATAATGTGATTAGAGTAAGAGTTCTAACTACCTCTTGGTCAAATGAATATCCTAGAAAAAAATTAATATAATCAAGTTTGGAAATGTTTGCAAATCAACAGCATGCAATTAATTAATTAGAAGCACATAGGAATGAAAATATTATGTTTAATTTAAAATGCTTCAGCATTACTTGGGTTGTGTTTCATCTAATGGTTGAGCTATATTTCTAAGCATTCAGAGACTGATTCCATTCATATAGCTTAAATGGTTTTTCAGCCCAGGTTAGAAATTTCCCACCCCTGGGAATGAAGTAGGAAATTTAAGAGCATAGCTTTTCAGGTTCTTGGTACCTAAGAATGCAAGCTAATTCTCATTTTAAGCATGTCTGTTTGGTGGATGGTTTATTCTTTGTTTTGCAGGATGCTGTGATATCAAAGGAACAATATTTGAGTGACTGCATGTAACAAAATTACCAGTGTGAAGGATTTAGCCTCTGGAAAGGACTGTATGTCAAGGAAGATTGTAATGCTAATGATTGTTCCTGCTGAAGAACATATTTTCAAATATGTTTTCTAACATATTTTCAAATTGGTGTTCCACAAGATACCTTTACCGAGGTTACTGAGGATGTCTGGTGGCTGTACTGCCTCCAGTCTGTTTTTGAAAGAGGGATTATAGTCTCAAATGGCTGAGACACAGCAGAACGCATATGAACTTTGCTTTTCCTTGCCTTTCCTTCTTGCACTTCTCTCTACTGAAAGTCTGGGGACAATATTCTCTTGCCAAGAGAAACCTTGAACAGAAGAGTACAAAATAACGAATGGCTTGCACAACAGTAAAAGCATTATTTTTCTCAGGATTCCACATGCAATGAAGTGAGAAGCTTGGGGAAAAAGGTACTTTACAAGTAAATTTGTGACATTCCATAGGGTATTCTTTGTGATTTTTTCCCCAGGATGTCAATACTCTGCACTTCTATAATATTGGTTCCTTTAAAAGTTTTCTAATATAAAGCACTGGCTGCTCATTCACTTTGCACACATATTCCGTTATTTTTAAGTCAGGTGTAAGTTCTGTGTACGCTGCATATACTGGTGTGAGCCAGACATTTGGGGAAAATACTGTACAGGCTTTCTCTCACTCTTGTTTTAATGCACCTGTATGTTGACCTGTAATATCCCAGCCACTGGCCTCAGTAGAATTAGACTTCCAGAGTGATGAGGAATGGTGATGTACTTCGCTGGTTTATGCTGTGGCAAAACTGTTTACAAGGGGCTTTAAAATAATGAACCCTGACAGCATTTGAATATTGCTCTCCAGACCTGCAACACAAACACGTTCATTGTGAGTCTTATCTCTTTTATATCATAAAAGTAGACTTATTAAGAATGTCGTTACCATACCACAGAGGTGTTCACAGTATGTAAACCAGAACACTGCATAGACTACATGGTGATAATCGCATGGTTTGGTGTCTTAGGAGGCTTAAAAATGTAGCAAAGCCTAAATTAAGTTGTCGTATTGCATCGCAGGCACAATGCAAATTTATGTCATGGTCAGGTAAGTTAAAATACTCTATCTGAATATTCATCACAAATCTTTCTTACGTCTTCTGAAATTACACAGGAGAAAAAACTTAATTCCTGATTCCTTAGGGTGGTGAAACACCAGCTTTTGGAAGTTGTCTGCTGCTACTGGAAGGTGACCTTGAAGTACCAGAGCCAGCCCTCGCTGCCGAGTCAGTTGCTGCCATTATCACACTCTGGCTGCAGCTTGCAGCAATGTTGTAATACTGTCAATCCTGGCAGAATGCCCTATATGCATTAGTATGAAATAGTATATACAAAGCCTGTATAGTCAATAAGAATGTAAAGGCTGGAAAAACGTGGGAAAACATGTTTAATTTGCTCAGTTCCCTGGGCTCATTAAATTGGCTCAATGACTAGATTTAAAATAACTGAGCTGATGTATCAGCCCCAAATGATTTTCATGCCAGCAGCAGCAGCAGCGTAGGTTATAGCGGCAAGGCTGTATTTTCCTGTGGCACACTGCCCTCTTGTGCATCAGTAGCTTTGTTAGAATCTCAAAGCCAGAAGCCCATTTACAGTCTCCCAAACGCAGGTCTGATGTTGATACGAATACATTCCCCAGAGCATGAGGGACAGAACGAATACGTAATAAACACAAGTTCTTAGAATGCCTCTTGATCGCGTTTTGATATTTTCTATTTTTATCCAGAATGAATTTCTTCCTAAAATTCCTCCTAAAATGAAGACGTAAAATAATACAGTCTTCTTTGTAGGTAATACCAAACCGATGGACAGCTGTGATAGAATGGTGGGTAGGGCCATTCAGAGGTCTATCGGGAGAATGAAGAAATGAGCTGGCAGAAAACTCATGAAGTTCAGCAGACAAATGCAAACTCCTGCGGGGAGTGAATCAGCCATGCAGCAGTGGTGGCTGAAGGACGTCCAGCTGGTACGCAGCTTTGCAGAGAAGAACCTGGGGGTCCTGAAAGATGGCAAGGTGAACACCAGTCAGCAATCTAACACTGCAGAAACACCCTGCCTATCAGGCATGAGTGTAGCCAGCAGGTCTGGGGAAGTGTTCCTTCGCTTCCGTTTGACACAGTGAGATTGCAGCAGAAGTGCTGTGTCCAGTTTGGGGCTTCCCAGGACAAATACAGATACAGGTATGCTGGAGCCGGTACAGCAGGTTGGTACCAAGGTGGTGGGAGCTGGAGCATGTGATGGGCAGGTGACAGGAACTAGGTTTTTCCAAACTTGAGAAGTAAAGGCCAAGAGGTCTTACTGCTACTGGAAGGAGTAGGGAGCAGACTGGGCAGAGCTGAGGCAGGAGGAACTCCCTCTGAGACTGGCAAGGACCATATGGAGTTTCCTGGCACCTGGCAAACCAGTGAGCTGTCTGGGATCAAGTCTGGATGTTTTTTAAATTGCTCTCCTAGTCATCTTGCATTTCTCTGTTTAAATTGTCAAAACCTCTAATTTATGTTCTATGATAGCATGAAAATTTTGCATTTTTGATCCCTTTTTGTTATCTGTAGAGAAAGAGCTAGAATGAGGCTCTAGTAACCTTACAGCTCCAGCAGACTGGTATCAGTTTCATAGCTGGGTTTCAGTTCTGTGTCAGTGATATTCGTTTTTGTAAAAAAATGGAAATTCTTCAACCAAGAGAGACTGTATTCATTTAGATGTTGGGTTTTTTTTTAGCTGGGTAGAAAAGTCACTTTTCTACTTGCAAGTAAATGTGGAATCAAGTGTCCCCAAGCAAAAGAAAAAAAAATTAAGCTGGAATTTTCACATCCCAGCGCATTAGCTGACCATTAAGCTCTGGGTAAGAGAGTGTCCTTTTCTTTCACATTTATTGGACAGATGATTCTCAGGAATGCTAACTACTTGAAGTACCACAAATGAAACGAACTATACATCTCACTAGTGAATGCCATAATACATTAAATGAGAGTTATAGCTGCAGTTATTAATGTTTGGCAAGGATTACTGTAACTCAGGCAAGCCCTGTGGCAGAAATAAGAGGACGTGAAAATTTCTGCATCTCTATTTAGTATGTCAGGTTTGGCAGTAAGCATTTAGGCAGCCATCTTAGATACCTACATCTTTTTTATTGTTATATCCCCACTGTAACAGTAACTTCTGGAAAGGACACTGGGGCTTTAGTGCTTCTGAAAGAAATGTTACACTTCCTTTGGATTTAAATTAGAAAACTATGTGGGAATTTAAAAATAAATCATAGTTCCCTTACTTCTAGCAATGTTTGGCCCTTTTACCTTTATGAGAATGGAAAAAACAGTAATACAGGTATTCTGCCATCAGTCATGTACCACATCCCTATGAAAGTACTAGGTAATGTATCGGAGCTTTCAGAAACATGACAGTATAGATTTCTTACATAATAATAATAATTCTACTTTAAAGAAAATCTTCCTTGCCAATAGAATAAATGGTGATTTGGAGGGGAAAGAAAAAAATTCCTATATAAACAGTAATTGTTCAGAATACATAGAGGAAAACTTTCTCCTACACATTGTATACTATGTAGTACATACTATAAATAGTCATCAGAAACTTAGCAATGACAATTAACAAGGGGCTCTGTTTTTAAAGCCTTATAAGTGATTTAATAGCTCTGGATGATTTCACTGTTATGCTAATATTCTACATCTATAAGAGCACAAGTCCTGTGAAATTAACATACAATTCATTCCTTCCTTTCCACCTCTTGGGAAAAATGTCATTAAGGCAACAGTGCATACCACTGACAACGGTGGTCTTCCAAACGTTTACCATCTTTGCTAGCCAATGCCATCACACTTTAGAGCAAATTCAACTGGTGGAGAAGCTTTTTTGGCTGCAAGGGGCTGCATCCATTTCATGAACCTGCCAAGTACAAAAGAAATGTATTAAAAAAGGTGGAAAACAGGTGATTGTCAGGGTGCTTGTGAGATCACCGTCCCTGAACAGGAACCAGAGGTTATGTGAAACCAGCGGGAGGATTCTTTAGCTCAGGTTAAAATGTGTGACAGAGCCATGTCTGGAATCCGTGGAGAGGGAATCTAAAAGCTAAGGGACTGGCCTCCACCTGTCCCACAGTGTGCCTGTAGCAAAAAAAGGCTCTGGATCCTCCAGAAGATAATTCAGAGCAGAAGTCTTGGTTTCTACTGTCTTTAAAAGAACCCGAGCGAGACAACAGCTTTCTAATGTAAAGATCTTTTTTAGGTACCTAATATTTCACAAGTTGAACTTCACCAGTGTCTTAGCAAAATGAACTGTGAAAGTTCATGCAACATCCCCCAGCCCCTGGTTTATTCCAACGTAATATCATTAGCATTCATCAAGAGGGATTGGTGGTAAATTAAGTCCATTAATACAATTCTGTCCAAAAGATTGAAATCAGTGAATGTTATTTTCCAAAGCCACTTTAGCCATGATTTTGTTATTAGAAATAAACTCAGACATCTCCAGGGTACTGCTCTTTTACATGTTTAGCAGGAGATTTGTCACAAGTAATGCTATTTAATTTTAATCCATTTCAAGCTGTGCTTGGGGGAGAGCCAATGTGAAACAAAATAAAGATCGTAAGCCCAGGGGTAATAATATAAATCTCTGAAGTTAGTGTCAAATTCTGACATCTAAGTTGATATATCTCCAGTAGAGCTGGAAACCACTGGGGATGAAATACTGAATATAATAAAAGATGCTCTAGTATCTTCATTTAAAAAAAAAAAAAAAAAGCAACCAAAACCCTCAAAACTTGTGTATTTGCTTGAATTAATCAGCAGCTCCGTTATGCTACTATAAAATAGTGAAACCAAAGCTGACACTATTGTAGCTATTTTTAGTAAGTTACATTATTACACAAATATTGTCTTTATGTACAACATTTGGCTCAGCTCTGCAAAAGAAAATATGGCAGTGTTAAACCTTCTCTTGTGTGTAAATCATACCGACTATTCTTGAGAATCAGAGCCGTTGCAAACATTAGAATTTGGCTCTCTCATGAAACTTTTCTGGGTAAAACTTGGCATCATCTTCTACTGATCTATGACTGCATTTGATCTGCAAAGATAGTATCTGGCCTGTGGAGTGATATCTATTCAATAAGACTTAAGTAGTTGTTAAAATCACATTTTCTTCCCACAGCACATATGGTGTTTCCAATTACAGAGTCTATTTACTGCCTGCTTTCTAAGCTACTTATTCTATTAGTAATGTTGTGGTAGGTGCACATTTCAGTTATGCTAGGTTCCAAAAAAGTAGCTTTTATTAAAGCCTACTCTAGCTGCCACGTTACATTGGGTGTTTACAGATCATTAAATCAATGACCTGTTGCCTTGGTCCAGATGTACAAAAAGAAGCAGCAGTGAAGCTCAGAGAGCTAATAACATGAAGAATTCCTGGGTATAAGAGGTCTACAACCCACTACGACAGTATTTGTATTTAGTATTATGGCAGATGGGCACCTCAGTGCCCCTTAACAGAAAATCACCCACTACGAGCACTCTTCTCTTTGTGGTATCCACTGTTAGTTGTTTTCTATATTCTGTAAACACACTTTTTCAGTTTGATAATCATTTGAAATAATTCATCTTTTCAAACTTGTATTATAACTCCAAAATATTATTAAGAATGAGACAGCTCCTAAATTAAATTTCTAAACCTGGCATATGACCTGTACGGAGCATATCTGCCGAGGCAGGGGGCAGCCATAGTTCTAGACCAAATAGGCAGTTGCCTGAGGCAGCAGCAGAGACGTGAAAATCACAGTAGTAGCAGACCAGCTCCTGCCAGCTCTGCCTGGTGTGCTGGGATTAAACTATCTTCTCAGCCTCAACAATGAGAGAACTTATCCCGCTCCCTGGCCCTGGTTTTCCCTCATCCTCCTGGTGGTTGACAAAGGAGGTCTGGAAACATACCAGCATGGAGCTAGAGAAGGACCACTCTTCCTTTCACCTCCCTTCTCTCAGGCAGTCATGCTATGTTGGGTCAGAAAGTCCAAGCAGGTGTTTGTTGTTTTATCCTCATTAATTTTGACTGACTGCTCTGAAACCTGGAATCTGCCCACGACAAATTCATTATATTGATTTCTGTACCGCTGTAGGGGTTTTGACTAGGAGAGTTAATATTCTTCGTAGGATGGAACTGAGTTTCTGGTTTGTGATGAAAACAGTGTTGATAACACAGGGATGCTTTAGCTATTGCTGAGCAGCACTTGCACAGCATCAGGATCTCTTCTGCTCCTCACCCCACCCCACCAGTGAGGGGCTGGGGGGGCACGAGAAGTGGGGAGGGGACACAGCTGGGACAGCTGGCCCCAACTGATCAGAGGGACATTCCACATCACACAACATCATGCTCAACAATAAAACCTGGGGGAAAGGAGGAGTAAGCAGGGGATGTTCAGAGTGATGGCGTTTGTCTTCCCAAGTAACTGTTACATACGATGGAGCCCAGCTTTCCTGGAGATGGCTGAGCACCAGCCTGCCGATGGGAAGTGGTGAATGAACTCTTATTTTGCTCTGCTTGCATGCCCAACTTTTACTTTCCCTCTTAAACTGTCTTGATCACAATGAACAAGTTTTCCCACTTTCACCCTTGCGATTTTCTCCCCCTCCCCCTGGGAAGGAGTGAGCAAGCAGCTGTGTGGGGCTGAGCTGCCTACTGGGATGAACCCACAGCAATCACACAGCATTTAGGACCATAACTCCTGAACAGCGGTGGGTTTGGTCATTCTACCCCTTCATTTGCTCATTGCTAGTGATCCTCATACCTTCCCACTTTTACTGATATAAACACGGCTTCAAATCAGTTTGACAGATTTTAATCCAATATGTCTCAGGTATCAGCACGACATGCATGTGCAAACAGACCTTCACTCACAACAATTCCCCCTCTAAGACAGCCATTTTTCAATTTTATTGTAAAGTTGCTAATCCCAGAAATAGCATTACTTAGGTGTGAAAGTTTAGCTGACTGTTTAAGCACTGAAAGTAGAATAGTCTGTAAATTGCAGCACATACGCCATACCAAAAAAACTGAATTGAGTTCCTAGTTGTTAATAGATGTTCTCAACACCATCAACAGGGTTTCCTGATATCATCCATCAATTCATTATCTGTTTATTTAATGTTTATATTTAATTAGCACTTGATGGGATCTAGCTACTGGGTTGAGGCTTTTATGCTTAATACTGAATGGATATAGTAGATACAGTCTATCATGTTCTGCTGCAATAGCTGTTGGGGTTTTTTTCCCTAGAGAATATGAAGGCTCCTTTTTAAGATGTGAAGTGTACAGACAGGAGGAGATGGAGAAGATGGAAGAGAACTTTCACCTGGATGCACATGAAAGAGATGAAAGGTAGTAAACAGTCTAGTCTATTTTCACAAGACTGTTAATGTTCTCAAAAAATTTAGATTACTTCCCCAAAATGACATCAAGATTGCAAAGCTTTGCCATCCATTAAAATCTTTACTAAAAAACCCAGCAGTCACTAGATCACTCACCTGTGTGTGACTTGTGGTTGCTTTGACCAAACTCATGTAGTGGAATGTGTCCCTTCCCATGGCAGGGAGGTCGGACTAGGTGATCTTTAAAGGTCCCTTTCAACCCAAACCACTCTGTGATTTTATATGTCAAATTCCACTGAAGCTGGGTAAAGCATTAAAATTGCAAGGAAATGACAGAGAGTATCTGGTTGTTTTTTGAAAGCTAGGTTAAAGCTGAGCCTCTTTGAAGAAATTTAAAGATCTAATTACTATGACAAGACAAAACAGTGTTTGAATAGACAGGAATGTAAGAGAATAGTTGGTTAACCTTATATTGACTCAAACGTAACCTGTATAATGTAGACGAACGAATGAGAAGAAGTTGACAGCTATTTCAGGTAAGAATAACAACAACTAAACTTTGCTAACTTAGAGTCAATCCCAGAATGAAAGAGCACTTTGGCCATACTGGTTGAAACTGGACTGAACTGGCAGTTACTTGTAGCAACTTCAGCTGTCTATTCAGGATGGGCAAATGGGCAAAGATCAATACTTAGCCTGTGCTATAAGTGTGTATGGGGATGGTAGATGCAGAGAGAACTTGCGAACGAGAAAAAACTTTTTTAAAAAATCTAAGCAGAGACTCATATGTTTCACTTCAGCAAGAAAAAGAAAAAAATCTAATTAAACAAAACCTTGTCTTGAGAAAATGCCGATGTCTCATTGTTAGTGCAGTTAGAATTTCTTTTGCAGTTTTGCAACAGCTTTTGTAGTACCATTTATATCTTAGCTTCTACCACAACCCTCACAATTTAAATGACCAGTTATCAGATAATGGAGGTGAAGATACATTAATATATATCTGTGCAAAGAAACTAGGCTTTTTTCCTATTAGTTGGTGAAAGGCTTTTACATGTCTGCTTTAGATGAAAATACATTTGGAGCAAAGAAATGTTTTGTAAGACAAAGCTTTTCTCAGAAGCATTATCTCAAGGCATCAGTTCACTTATATTTTGCCATTTGTTAATTAAAAACTTTAATGTGAGCTGAGAAATAATTTCTGTTTCCTACTCTTTTACAATAGTCATGTTTAGCTACTTCTTACTGGTTGGATTTTCATTATACCTGCTGTCCTGGTATTTCTGGTAAGTATTGAAGGAATGAAGAATTTGGTATACCACATCACAAAAGAAAAAAATGTGATGTACTTAGAGGTAACTAAAAATAATACTAAATTGGTATTTTTGAGAAAGGAGAGTATGATTTTTAAAGTCCTAATTTTGAACTTTTATGTTCAAATTTTCAGGAGGGAAGTTACTTTTTTGCAAGCATAATCCAGCTGCATATGTAGCCTACATGTGAAAATGAAAATGATTGAACACAGTTCTGAGTATTAATTAAACAGAAGATAATTTCTGAAAATGTTTTGTATAACTACGTTGTAAATACTGTCTCTTGCTGATAAAACCAGGAACTAGCTGTTAAATATAGGGGGGTTTTCCCTTTTTTTTAATCTAGAAATGATGTTAGAAAGGCCTCTGAATATTCCTGGGCATTTTCAAAGCTCTGTTATACATACCTTAAAGACATAAATCAATGACAGTTCTTGTTCTTTTTCTTCTTTGCTAAAAATATACACTGTCTACAGTACATTATTTGGGTCTTTCAGAATCTAGCTTGGAAAAATTCATGTCTGGACACAGGCAGCAGAGCTTACAGCTAGGAGACAGCCTTGTCTCTCGTTAGATATTTACAGTCCTGAGTGAGACTGATGCTAACTACAGAAGCATGAAGTTCTCATGTTCCTTTCCCTTTCAAAGTCAAAGAGGTCAGCCATCTGCTTGGCATAGAGGACAAAGGAAAAAGAGCTCCCTCTCTCTCTGCTGGGATGCCTGTCTGCCTCTGCAGGCACTTTCTCAGTCTGGCTTCTCTTGTAGCAAGTAAGCTTCTACCCCTTGGTAAAACTGAGCGGAGAACAAATGCATTCATAGGCAGGGTGCACCCTGTCCAAGGAGGCTGAGCTGTTTGGTGTTACCTTCTTAATGAACACGGTGTCAGTTATGAGAAGCCAGTTTCTCCTCTTTCCTAGTTTATATGAGCCATATATGACCTACACCTGCCTAACTTTCTTCTGCTCTGTCCTAGAGCTCACTACTGCATCTGTTGATGGCTCATAAAACTGATACTGCTCATGCACAGGGAAGCTGACAGTATGCTGTCTCTCATAACAAGTTCTCACCCTTCAGGTGCCCAAACTCCTACTTACCATAGAGTAGACATCTTCTATTTTGAGTTCAGAGACATACAGAAGCAACCTGAATTCTAGGTAAGGGAGGGTATCTATTAGACCTCAACTGAATGACTGTAAGATTAGCTAAGACTGGAATCAATGCTCCCACCAGGCTAAATGTCCAACGTCAGAATATTGGTGTTATTTTTTTAAGGAGTATCACACCAACACATGCAAAATAAGTGGTAAATGTAGGAGCTTTCATTTGTACATTAGTTTATACCTGTATAAAGACAGCTAACTTCTGTTAACAGTAGTTATTTCCTGTTTTCAGTAGATGGGAAAATGCAATATGTTTATGAGTTAATAAATATAAATCTTTCTATTGGCAACAACGTACATTTTTCACTGAGAACACAATATGAAATGTTGCCTTTGTAATGAAAAAGTAGAAAAAGCAAACATTTACCTGCCACAGAAAGTCTTGATACCACGGAGAATTCAGTGGATGCTGTTTGTAAGGGAGAGTCACTGGAGGATGACAGCTATGGTAACAAATGAACTTTTTCTAGTCTTTACTGAAGTTTTTGCACACAAAGTCATGCTTCTTGGATTTAATCCCACTCATGCTGGTAAATTCCACTGTTTCCATTTGGTGGGAGAAGACTCTACTGTTTAGCATTAAGAGATGGTGGCATTAGATAACTGCATGCCCCTTGGTTGTCAAAGTCCAGTATTCAATTGCAGTTTGCATCCAGCAGGGACCTGCTCAGCTGCTGTCTAAATTGACTTTCTCCTGCTTGCCCTGCCTGTAGTGTCAGCATAACTGATAGCTGAAAGGAGTTGCTAATAGTTGCCTGGTCTGAACGCCCAGATTGCACTGGCTGCTTTTAGAGATATTTTCATGCTGATGACCTATATTCTAACTATTTTAACTACTGACTCTTCAGGAAAAAAAAGGCAGAAGAACAATTTCCTTCTTTTTTTTTTTTTCCTTTTCATCCATTTTTGGCGAGGATGAAAGGATATGTCGCTATGGCAATGACATCCATAAAGGGGGTTCATGGCTGTGAATATTGAATTGGAGAAATAACTGACTTTGGAGAACATGGCCTACTTTTTTTCCTTTTGGCATTTCACACTGGCTAGTCCCTAGTAGTCTCCTTCTATCTCTCTCCCCACCCTTCTCTCTCAATCATAAGATCATTGTGAATTGCACTAAGCAGCAGGACAGACAAAAAGAAGCTAAGCACTGCAGTGGTCACCATCCGGTACTCACACGAGCCTTGTGCATGCAGCCCCCAGACTCACAGTCTAACAACTGAGAAAACTATGTGTTTCTGTAAATTCATTGGCCACTATCTTTACATGATGTTTTCACAGCTGATTGCTAAAAGCTTAAGCAGAATTAATGTAGGGAACCCTCATGAATTGTTATCAGGATTTGTAAGTATCATATCGAGTAGCTTAGTAAACAGTTTCTAGTAAGGATTCTTGGCACTTTCTCCAGAGGAGTAAGGACAATTCTAGTAGGACTGAATACGTGCAAGAATTACACTGGCTTTCATTCGGAAAGTTCAATTGCTTAACAGTCTTTGCGCTGTGGTCTGATTTTCACTCCTGTTGTTTCACATGGGGAGATTTTATGTTCATATCCTTCTAAAACTGTTTTTTCATAAAGACTTCCAAGACCTGTGCTTCATATGTTTTGCCACATCTGGATTTGTTTCAACTTTCTTTCAATTGGCTCTTTGGTAAAGTCATGAGTATTTGTTGCTGGCAGAAAGATGCCTGTTTCCAACCCATCTGCATGACCATCTGTGGTGTTTGCAGACCACTGAAATTTATCTGCTCCTATCCAGGGAATTTCTAGATGTTTCTGAATCAGATCGTTGCTGTGTGTCAACTTTCATTACTATGGCCTTTCCTAAGTTGAATCTGATGTAGAAACAAACCCAGCATCAGATTTTTAGGTTCAAGGTGCTTTAAATAAGGATTGACTCACTACTAGGTGGCTAATTTTTGAGAAAGATTTTCCATACAATTATTTTTCTTTTTAGTTATTATTGTGCCATGGAAACATCATATTGCTATTTAGTGATGAGAAAGTTATCTTAATAAGAGATCAAATTTAGAAATATTTATAAATCAATAAGAAAGGAGTTATCTGGCCAGAGTGCTGTTTCATAATATCTTCATAACATAGGAATTCTAGAGAAAAATAATTGTACAGTGATTCCATTTGGAGACAATTGTAAATTATAACAGGCTGTAAACCTGAGAGAAGGCAGAAAGAAATTACTCCTTTTTTATCAAAAAACCAAAGATTGTAAAAACCTGCTATTTCAAGTGTGACTGCTGAATCCACATACTGCACTCCACTCAGTTAAGGAGATGTATCATCTCCACAGCATGGGACAAAGTAAAGATATCTCCAAATTAGCAATCTCCAAGCCAGCCAGCAGCAGTACAGCAATGTGAGTGTGGCACATCACACAAACTTGATTGGCTTTTCTGAGAGATTAACCATTTCTAACCTGAAGGTAACTTGCTCCAAAGTACAGGCAGCGCGTGAGACTGGGACTGTCTGCACAAGGCCATGTACACATGCAGCAGAAACACAGAGGGAACTTTGCTTAACTCCTCACAGGTATAAGCAATCGATATTTTTGTTACTGAAAGGAATTTTAATCTTAATCTATCACTGTGTCGGTTAGCATGAACTACCCTTCCAAAACCAAGCTTCTATAAGGTTCCTTCTTATGCAGGTTGCTTTTCACCATTCTAGTAGAGTTTCTGGGAGTTATATAGTCACTATATAGCTTTTAAAAAATTCTGCTTGCAGACTTTTCATAGATTTGAAGACTTTGGAGGGGTTGATAATTGTTTAGGATTAGACATAACCTCATTCTTTTAAGTACCTTCTCTTAAACCCCACAAATGGACCAGAAAAGTGATAGAATAGTGAGCAATAGCACATTTTCTTTCTAAAGATTTTGAGAAGGTTCACAGACTTAATGCAACCTACAGCAGAAAACAATGTTTCATCCATGAAGCCAGTTAAAAGGGGGGATTTTGCAATGACAATGATCTATTGCAGATCTTCATTACATAGCTTGAAGAATTTCTTGTAACCTCACCTACTGTACAAACGCATTCTTGCTTTTGTGCATCTTGTTCTGCATAATACAGAAAGGCAATCTTATCAGTCCTAAACAAGTGCAGTGTTTTGTAGGAAAAACAGTAATCTAGCTTGTGTTAAATATATATTTGTATGAAGATAGTAAACCACAGCATTATTGTATAGTACTGCACTTCCTACCTGAGAAGAGAGGTGAGACTGTGGAAAGGCTGACGTAGGAAATGCAGCAATATAACTTAATGATTTTTAGAAGTACGCGAAGAACTGAGTGACTGAGGACAGATCTACAGATCTATCTGTTTGGGGAAGATCTCAAAAGACCACTTCCTTTTTTAAAGAAAGCTAGTCCCACCCTAAATTATTAATCTCATTTCCAAAGGTGGGAGGTCTGAAGAGAAGTAGGGGAAGAGCTATAACCCAGAAACCAATAGCACATAAAATGTCCTCTGTAATACATTTTGTTAGACAGTCAGCGTACACTGCAGCAGAAATCAAAGAGTTCAACATCAAATAAGAATCTGGAAAGTAATTTTTTTGGCTTTGCCATTTATTTGGATTTGGGATTTCGCTTCAAAGACAAACGTTGCATTTTGGTCGAATTCACCTTTGTTCAGATATCGGAACTAGAGTATCAGAATTTGAAATCATGATAGATTCTTATATTATGGTCTTATTTAAAAGCTTCTGAAAGATTGCTCTGACTTTTCATCAGTGATGATACCTTCGTGCCAGATTTGACTAAAAACAATCAAAGTTTCACTACTTAGGAATTCCATACCTAACTCAGACATCCCTAAAAACTGTGATTATATGTAAAGATGGTCTCGCAATCTGAGTAAAGCTTTATGAGTCCACTAGATGGTGCCAGATGTATCAGAAAACAAAGATCTGGGGGGAAACCACCAAACAAACAATACTGCTTCAGGAGATAGCAAGGATGTTTTAAAGTATTATTTTGCATCTTCTCCATATGGCCTTTCACTCTACTAACTCAAACTGTACTGTTCTTTCTTCTGTGTGCTGCATAAGAGTGCACACTTCAGACGGCTCGGTCATCACAATGCCAGTTCAGTTTAGCATATCAGATCAATAGCCTGCTATTTCTCATTGTAAATTTCTGAGAGCTAATTTCTTTAATATCTTCATATATTTTGATAAAGGAACCAAGTTTGTAAAATTGCTTAATATATATCATTACTGCATAGTTAGTGTGGCTTACCTAGAATTGAATTTTCCCCGATCAAGTCAGCCAGCGCTGGCTCCTGCACAGCACTGAATTGTGTAAGGCAGCAAGTCTCCTGGGGGCCTGATTCTCTTGGGGTTTGCACCGGTCTAAGCTGAACTATTCTATGAGTTTTGTAGTGAGTGTTTTTAAGAAAATAACCCCAGTGGAGTTTTTCCTGTCCTTGTAGGCAATTGTGGGCAAGTACAGAACAGCTAGACGTTTGAATGACACTTTACGTGCTCATATGATGCAGCAATCATACTACAAAGTGGTGAGTTTTATTGTCATATATGTTCCTTTCACATCCATCAGTTTTAACTCAGATCATGATTACATTTAAAGAAAGGGGTTACACTTGTGCATAGCACTCAAGACGGCCCACAGTTCATTGTCATCATCAATTAAGATGGAGATGAGATTTGCATGTGGTGGCAATATTCAATTGAAGATAAATTTCTAGCTGTTTAATTAATTTTTGAAGTTTACATTTCATTGCTTATTGTTAGGGTCCACGAGACCTTCTAACACATGACATCCAGAATTTGCTGGAGACTACCTGGGAAGAAATTATACACTTACATTTCTGATTTACTTTTCATTTTGAAAGTTTTGTTTATTTTTTCCTTTGCAAATTCTATTTTTATATGGTTGCTTTGGATGATGACCAGGGAAGTCAGTGAAGCTATAAACAAAGGAAAGAAAAAGTGATCCATCAGGTAAATTGCTGAATATTGAAAAGGCCAAAGTAATAAAGTGTAGCACTATAATTCATAGAGTACATGAGACATTAAAAGTCCTGCAGGTTCAGCTTTTGATCAAGATTTGTTGGAGACAAAGATCAACTAGAACTTGATTATTTTTTCATGACAAATGTGGTAGAGAAGGTAATAAAATAACAAATTTATTGTGTTCTAAAAGACTTCATAAAATCAGGCTGTTTGCTTGCTGCTCTCCATCAGACTCAATCAAGGTTGACGTTTAACGGAAGACCTTCTCTGTGCTATAGGAAAGTGATGAAGTGGTTCACCTAGTACCATTATTTGTAGCCTCACCCCAATACATTTACATGATGTTGCCATAAGAAGTGCTTTTTTGTTGGATTATATTGACTGAGGATTAAAGCCAGGTGCATTTCCTCACAATATCTCAGCAATCCCCAACTTAAGCAACTGCATCATGTAGTTTGTATATGGAATCAATTAGGCATATTGAAGTCATGGAACATAACTGTATTTCACTTAGTGATGTGCAAATAGGTAGCACAAGACAGTCCTTAGCTGGAAGGCCTTGCTGCCTAATTTAAGACAAGACAGTCAACTCCTTCCATCAGGAACAGTAGAGTTTTACTGTGGAAAATAAGCCACACCACTGGATGATATTTTCCTAGCAGATATAGCTAGGTTCAAATTTAGATATTGTGTCTTAGGGATGAGAAAGCATAGTGAAAAAATGAAGTGAGAAGACATTTGCAGGAGATAAATGCACTCATAGCCCTCATCTAGATGAAATATATGGAAGCTGCACCTTTGCCATTGAATTATAGTGTTGTAGACATGTAAGTCACACCAGGAGCCCAGAGTTTCAATTCTCTGCTTTATAAATATATGGCTTGGCATTTTAATTAAATGTAGGCGATAATAAGTTGGAGTTTAAAAGTATAGACAAAGAAGATGTATTTGCCTAAGCAGAGAAAAAGTTGTCAGCTGAAAACTGTGAAGAATTGTATCAACAATAATTCAGAGACTTTTAGTAACAAAAGGCAAAACTGAAATGGTCCTACACACAGCAACTAGAGGGCCAGAACAATAAAACTGTATGAGCAGACATAAACCCAATGTATAGACATTTAAGTCATCAGACAGAGCTATTCCTGTTCCTTAACTCCAGATCTGTCACTAATGGCAGTGCAGCACTGGTCATACTCCCCAGACTTTGAGGTGACTACTGATGCAAATAGGTTTGTCCAAACATTCTGAATCTGTCACATCTGATCAGGAATGTAAGATAAATGGGCAAGTGTCAGCCATTTAGAAAGGGCCTTCCACCTTTGGTGCCTGACTGCTGTTGATTCATTAGCAGTGCTACTTATTAAGTCTGAAGAGTATGAAGAAGGCAATCCTCTATTATTATTATTATTATTATTATTATATATATATATATGCGCAAAATGTTTGTATTTGTTTATACTTCCAAAATTTGGGGAAACACAGAAAGGAAGTACCAATTCTTTTCCTAATAACCCAAAAACCAGGTTTGGTTTCGGTAGCAGAATATCTACAACCCCCCTTTAGGAAGACTGCAGCTGCTCCTCTCAGCCATTTCCCTGAAGAAAATCCAGTTCCTTCAGCTCCTGTCAAAAAGCATGCATCGCAGCATCTCTTATCATCTCAGTGGCCCTCCAAGTATCTTTTTGCCCTTTGCTTATATCTTTTCTTCTGAGGTCTCAGCCTGGACTGGGTACAACAGAAGTGGCCTCCTGGGTACCAGGCAAGCATCAGGGAGCAGCCACTTCCCTGGTCCCCTTGGTTGTGGTCCCTCTCTGTGTCTGGCACACAGTTAGCCGTGTTGCCACAAGAGCGCACTGCTGACTCGCGTTCAACAAAAATCAGCAAAGTGATCCACTGAAATCCCCTTGGTTTGATCAGAGGTATAACTTCAGATAAGCAGAAAAGTTTCCAGGGAAATGCTTGTATTTTGGCCAGACTTTTCTTCACTGCAGCTTCTGATGCAGCTGTGCATCCCAACGGGTATCAGCTACCTGTTTGCCTGCCGGTGGCTATTTAGAGTCCATGCACACAACAGGAGCTGTAAATAAGACCTGATGAGTAGCGAGTGGGAGGGAGCCCCTGCAGCAGCCGTATTTTAATATTGGCAGACCACATATATTTTTAGGAGTCAAACTTTTTCAAAGTGATTTTAGGGTGTCTGAAGATTTCCTGTGGTATTTTGCATGTAGGGACTGAAAGCTGATTTTCTCTCTAGCTTTAGAATATACAGTAGCTTAATATATATACTGGTATTTTAGCATTAGGCCAACGTCCAAGATGAACATCCTATGGCCGAAGCCTGAGCCAGCTCTCTTTGCCAGAAACTATAAAGTTCCCCATTTTCTCAGGGTTTTCAGCTTGTGGTCTCACAAAGTGGGGTTCTTTTACAAATCACTGCCTTTTTAGAAAGTCAACCATCAAGAGAGACAGAAAATTTAGCTGAACAGATTTTCACTTCACCAGAGGTTATGATGATGATAAAAACAGCTCTTAAATTCAAAAACGATGAATCCAGAAAGTGAAGGTCCACATTAAACTCCCAGCCTACTGAAATGTTTGGAATACTTGGATTTGCTACCAGTATTCTCATTACAAAGTGGCTGATAGCTGCAGGATACTGTCCCATGGGAGGTGACCTCTGAGCGAGGGTTAAAATTCTAAGCCTGGATAGGGCTACCAAGATTCAGCCATGTGTGACATACTTAAAAAGGTCTGCACAAACAAAACCTCTTACCCAAACAAAACATCCAGCTTGCTCTTCTAATTGTACCGCCAGTCATATCTGTGATTTTTTTTCTTTCTTTTTTTTTTTTCCAGAGGATACAAGCATGTTTCATAAATTTTCATCCTGCTGGCAATAATGTGCCAGCTATGTTTAGGACAAATATGTTATTTTGATTAGCCTGATAACAATTCTAGAATCATTGCTTTCTCCTGAGGGCATAATGTAGTCTTGTTTATCTCAAGTGTTAAAAATGCCTGAGTGGCCTTTGGCCCCTCCAAAGCCCTTGCTTTATGGCATCTTACTGAAATTCATTAGAAAATTTAAAGAGTAAGGAAAGCATGTCTCAGGCTGCTATCTTCACACTTGTTACTCCCCTCTCTGAGCTGTCTGTACTACATCTGGTCTTAGGTGTTCTTCATCAGCTGAGAAGAAAAATATGCATTTTTTCTTTGCTATCATATAAAACTATTCAACTCTTAGCTTATTATGGATAATTTGTCAAGTATCTGTCCATATGTGCATTCTATTCCTGATCATTATCACACAATCAGCTAGACTAAAAATCATCTCTTTTTTATTTCTAAATGGTTTCCAGAACTGAAACCAATTTAAAATTACTGCTTCCTAGATTACCACCTCTTAACTCTGTACTGAATGATGCAAAAGGATTTCTGCATCTTGATACTATGGTTTAGCTAAAATTCTGATAAGAGTAAACAGATTGTTTTGATGTCCAAGACCTCATAACACTGATTATATAACAGTATGCAAATGGTCTTGATGAGCAAGCTCATTTTGAACTCTCCCTAATTACCCTTTCCAATGCAGAACACCTTCCTAGTCGTTTCTTTCCAACATCACTCATGTATAATCTCTTATATACACCACAGCCTTCTCTAACCTGAAAATTTCATTTGTCTTGTGATTGTGACTTTATTATCAAAACAAAAAAGTTCTCTCCTCAGTTCTTACTAATGAGAAGTATATGCAAAATAGTTGCCATAGGTGCTTGAAGAAAACTTAAAAATATAAAAGCCTACAAACTCTAATCTAGTTATACGGGACAGCCATCCTAGTTCTATGCATCCCCCCATTCCCAGCCATGGTTGGGACAGAGGAGATGACACAGGAAGATCCAGGAAGCAAAATCTGACACCAGCAGTTAGTAGCTCAGCAGCCGAGCAGTGGGAGTTGGTGCAAGAGCAGATATGTTGCCTCTTACCATTGGTATCTTGGGGGTAAGTCTAGAATTTATGGGGTGTTCACTGAGTGCTTCTTTACTGCTGATATTATAGATGTGTGAGTAGCAGTTTTAGGATCTTGATGGAAAACAAAAAGCAGCACAAATATTCAGCACATGCATTCAGCAAAATTTATTAGGGATGGGAGAAAGATATGTGGGAGTAAGCAGGTTTGGAATTACTGTAGTTAAGCAGGATAAAACCACTGGAGTAAATTAAATCAATAGCTGAGATGATAGACTGCTCAAAACAGAGTAAGAGTAGCACCGTCACAAAGTGAGGAACATCTACAGTTTGAATGGGCCTTGGAAGGCAATTGCTGGGTGCTGAATCAATTCAGTCATATGCACACACTCCCAGCAATGTCATACAACCATCATAACGCAGCGTCAACCTTCTAATTTACCAATATTTTGATAGCTGATGTCAGTGCAGCAGCTTGCATGAGTGAAGATCTTGATTAAAAAATAATTTAAAAAATGCTTGTCATTTAGATGATGGTTAAACAGTTCATTTTAAACCTTCATGCATTTTTTTATCTGAGGCATCTCAGGTTTTAGTTGCCATCATTTGTGTGAACTCATACTGAATCGTGATTTTAATATTTAAATGACAGATCAACCTTTTAAAACTTCACTTGTGCTTTAAACAGATATATTAAACCACAGAACACACTTGATGCCTTCTCTGATGAACATTCAAAGAGAAGGTTTGTTTCTACTTCCAGATCTGTTTCCGAATAGTACTTTGATTTTAGGCAAATGACTACTTAGTTCCTGTATGGCTGAAAATTGGGTGTGATTGCTAGTAATGCGATTTATAATTCTTGGATGGAATGCTTTTTATTAGTGTTAATATTATTAGGAAAATATTTTGACATCTATGGTCATTGACATTTTTGCTTAGGCAGATTTCTGTTACATTTAGGATAGAGATTTTGGATGGAAAATGGAGATTTTGACTCTTAAAGTTTCACTATTCAAGAAATTTGTCTCTTGTTTCTTCCTGCAGAAGCAAAATAAGCAGCCAAAGCCTCAAGTGTCCATCTTGGAGGCGTTTTGCTGACATCAGATGTCTGCCATACCTACTTTCCTGATGCCTAAAGCTGGCATTCACCATAACTATGGAATAAAAAGAGTTGAAAAACATTCCTATTAGGAAAAAGTTATAGGAAATATCTCTTCACTCTAAATCAAAAAATGTTAGGGAATGATCTGATCATAGTGTCTAAACAGCTAGATGGTACAGAAAGTGTTCTCAGACTAGCCTAAAAAGTGTGTAATTTCACAGTAGGTTTATTTGCATTTTTAGAAGTGTGAATAACTAGCTACTGAAATGACATGTCAAGATGAATTCTCCATAATTATATTAATGAATATATTTCTTTTTATCTCTGAAAAATATGCTCTTCTAAGGTTAGAAATTAATTCAGGGAGATTGTGTACTGTTCTATCAAGTTCAATCCTATCTAGATTCAGATCTAGACCTAGATCTGCCATATGATCCTAAAGGAGGGAGCATAAAACATTTTACAAGTCTATTCCCAAGCTTCTATGTGGCTTATGTAAGGTTTATTTTATACAATTGGCTCCTGACAGTCATTCATAAAACCTGCAGCATTTGCTATCCTAATAGCTTCCAGCCACTGGCATTATAACCTCCAGCATATCTGCTTACATTCTACTGTTGTCCTACTTCCAGATACCATTCATCTTTGAGTGCACAGTCTCGCTAGATGCATCATTGCTTGCTCTGCTGGTATCTTCATTGAAAACATTCAGATACTCAAAACAGCAGGTGCCATTTAAACAAAATATCCATGTGATTTGGTCAGTTAAAACCCTGCAGGTCTTTTCTAGAGCTGCTAATCTTAAACATATGCATAAGATTTGCATAAGATTGTTTACTTACTGGCTGTTCATATTGCTTTTACCAGATTATTGTAAAACTATTTAAATATCAGTTAGCTTGAAGGAAAATTAACCAACAGCACTAAACATACCTGTATTAACCGTTTTACAATTCTACTGTTCAGGTGCCTGCGATGATCTTTTCACAAAGATTAAATCCACATAAAACAGCATAGTTAAATATGGGAGTGGTCCCAGCTGTTCATTCCTGTTCCTGTGCCTCTCCATCCCATTTTATCTCCCTTCCCTACCCTTATGTCCTATGCCACATTAATAAGACTATGGCTTTAAAACTGGGAAGGGGGAACTGACCTGGGTTAAAACTAGTTCAGCACAATACATAGATAATTGTATGGTTAGTGCAGTCTGTAGTTGCTCTGTACATTCACTATGCAGTTCCACAAACAATTATTCTGGTATTTAGGAATAATAGTAGCATAGAGATGAAAACAAGTATGAAGAGCAGCCAGTGTCTCCTCTGGGCAACTGTTCAGGGTCAAGGCATTTGTTAAACTCCTTGTTTTGTGCTACCTTAGACATCATTTCCAGGTACGGCCTCAGCTTCGGGTTTAGGAGCAATGCAGCTGAAGTATTAGACATCTTCTTACCAAGTTACCACATGAATCAGCATTTTCTACATGCAGACTGTAAGACATAATAAACTTGATCCCCTGAAAACTTCAACAGGAAATAATTCCTTTTGATATAGGAAAAGGAGATATGCAGCAGGAATTTTTTATAAAGCATATACAAATCACTTTCAAGATACTATTCCACATTGATTTTTTTAACAATTGATGAGCAAATAAAGTTAGTAAAATACATCACTGAAATAATTTTGTTATCGACTTCACTGGCAGTAGTGTGAACATCACTATCTTGGAAAAAGAAATGTATGTGATGTTACATTACATTCAATATAAAATATTACTTGTATAAAGCCCAAATAGGCTGTAAAGTAGGAGAAAATTATGCTTATATCTCCCTTAAGGCTTGTTTCTTTTTGAGTAGTATATAAAGTAAATCGGAATTTTGCCAAGAGGGATCCTGAATCACTGTGTTCTTTCTTGGAGGTCCTTATAACTTTTGTATATTTAGCACTGTTATATTATAAATTTTTTTGGCAAGCCTTGTGCTATTTTTTTTTTTAAGTAGGTTAAGTATGAGTAATATTGTTATAACACAATTGTATCACTTTCCAGGTTAAGATGTTGAGCTTGCAGAACATAAATGAAATCTAGCTGGAAAGAAACAGTGAGTTACTTATCTAACAAATATCTTTTTTTAAGTGCTAGAAAAAAATATCTCTCTCCAACACATTAAAAGCATCTACAGAAAGGGTATTTTTCAGTGGATAAATCACAAAGCTGGATAATTTGAGACCAGAGGAGTTCTGCCTTTGTTGCACGTAATTGCAATGTGACCTTAAAGTCCATCTGCATGGTACTTTGATTACCTATAACTGAATAAATCATCTCACTGAACTTCAGCTGTCAGGGAGTTAGGTATCTGTTTTAACGTACTCATCTGGATTGCATCTAACTCTTGTCAATACAGACATAAATACATCATTCAAATGGGATGAACATTCCCTGGGAGCTCTTTTCATTGTCAGTAGAGAGAATGTGCCTTGAACTGGATGCATCCCTTTAAGCTAGGTAAAGTTAGGTGAGCTAAAGAGTACACTAGTAGCTCCCTGATTACTATACAGTTTCTTTCCGGATGGTTCCTCTAAGAATTTCAGATGCCATTGAATTAGGAGCATGAAGTAGCACAGGAATTTAGGTTGAATACTTAGTCTTTAGGAACCTTTAACATCTCTCTTTTTTATCTCTCCTGGTTGCAAAGTAGGAATGATACCTGCCTACTTTTGTAAAAGTTTTTTTCATGCCTTTTTTGCAATATAAACAAAAAACTCTAAAAAAATTAAAAGCTAACATGATTAAACTGACATGGAATTCCTTGACTATCAATTCTGCACTCTTACTGATCTGTATATTGACACTGACAAACAGTAATTACAGACACACGTTTTGTTGCTGTAAAGCCACAGAAGCCACATACTGCATTCTTAAAAGTAGGCTGCATTCCTATTCAGTTTAACTGACATTCTGGCTAAGGCTGCAGGGCAGAATAGGTCCCCAGGTCTACATACTTAGAATTGGTATGAATATTTGTCTTAAAAAAATGAAAAAAAAAAGAAATGCACATGTGCTGAAAAACAAAAACCCTGCTTCTAACTGAAATAAATCTGTTGCTTTACCAGCTCATCCCTTTGGGTTACCTAAAGGCAGTAGTTCATATTATGGACTAATGGGCTGCAAAATTTCAGTGTAATGACAGAATTTTGTTTCTGGCAGATTGACAGAATTTTGTTATTTTGGGGAAGGCTGTAGGGGTAACCATAGCATAAAAGTAAGGTCAACTCCAGTCAGAAAATGTTTAGTAACTGGAAGAGTGTGATGGTTGCCTGGTAACTACAGCAGATATAAACTAGCATTCCAGGTGATTTGGGAGACTTACGGCTTTTTCTCTTGGTGTATTGAGATTGCCTTTTAATAGGGTCTGGCATGGCTGGCCCATGGTAGAGACAGAGACTAGCTGCGAGTTCTTCCCAGCACTTTTTTCCTATGTTTCCATGAAGTGTTAGTATATCATCTAACTCGAACAGATGCAAGCTTGATCCCTTTGCTGCATTTGGATAAACTATCATATGTGGGTTCAAGACATATCCCTGTCTTTCCATATTATCCCCTAAGCATTTCCCTTAGCCTGCAGAGAACACTCAAGGTTCTAGGAGGGACCCACCCGATGCAGAACTCTGCCTTTATGCTATTTGTTATGCATCAATAGGAAATTACTACAGAAAGCAAAGCCTTCTCTTCTCACCAAGGAAGGATCATTATAAGTGGTTTAAATTATAAAACTGCTCTGCTTTGCTGGGTCATTCCCACTCTCTGGGACATTTCTCAATGCTTTACTTACCTTTGTTTCATTAAAGAAGCAATTCACCCTTCAGATTGGTGAATCGGATTATTTTTTGTTTAGCAAAAGTTGGCTTCTGTATTGTCCCAACCATAGGCATAGCACGTATTTTAGCAGGATTCTCCATACGAAGACCTTGCTAGATAAGCTCTAAAAGTGCGCAGAAGGTATTGACAGACCTCATTTTTTGTACCTAGTCACAGCTGGTATTACTTTCTCTTCCGGGTTCCTTTTCTACATCTACAAAGCAACTTTTTCCAATTGTGATTTGCTATTGAGTGTTCTTGTGGCTGTCTCGGCTACTTTGGTAGGTTCAGATTGGCCATAAGGTAGTCATGCATAAGGATTTTATATTTTTCAAGACTGATTCCCATAAATCTTGTCATTCACATGTGGAGGATAAGTTATCTGGGGGGATTAAATGCATTCACTTTCAACAGAGTACAGTAGACTGTTGCCTTTCTTGCTTTATAGTCAGAGAAAGACTGCTGCTTTTAGCCTCCTGAGATATTTATGATCCAACGGCTATTCTGTTGATTGGTTTAAACTAACTAATTTCAGAAAGCTATGGCTAGGTGTAATGTATTCCATACTTGATGTTGCAAGCCCCAGTGTCCTGACAGTCTCACAGGCACCATAATCCTTTGGCAAGGACAAATTGCTACAGGGCATCTGGTAACAATTTCACAGATGATGCAGAAATGGGTCTATGGTAAGGAATGTTACTGCTTAATATCTGCTTTGTTTCTTTTCTCTTCTGCCTGTTGTTCAGTATCTCAGCCCTGGCTTTCCCATGCATATGATCCTTTCTCTACCCTGTTAGTCTAACCTGGATATCACCTTGTGCTGGTTTTGGCTGGTGTGGAGTTAATTTTCTGCATGGTAGCTAGTATGGGGCTATGGTTTGGACTGGTGCTGGAACCAGTGTTGATAATAGCAGCGCTCACACAGAGCCAAGGTCTTTTCTGCTCCTCACCCCACCGCACCAGCGAGGGGCTGGAGGGCACAAGAAGCTGGGAGGGGGCACAGCCAGGACAGCTGGCCCCAACTGACCAGAGGGGTATCCCAGGCCACGTGATGTCATGCCCGGCATATAAAGCTGGAGGAAGAAGGAGGAAAGTGAGACATTTGGAGTGATGGTGTTTGTCTGCCCAAGTAACCGTTTTGTGTGCTGGAGCCCAGCTTTCCTGGGGATGGCTGAGCACCTGCCGGTGATGGGAAGTGGTGAATGAATTTTCCTCTGCTTTGCTTGTGTGCGCGGCTTTTGCTTTACTTGTTAAGCTGTCTTTATCTCAACCCACGAGATTTCTGTTTTTTACTCTTCTGATTCTCTCCCCCATCCCAATGTGGGAGGAGTGAGCAGCTGTGTGGTGTTTGGTTGCCAGCTGGGGTTAAACCAAGACACAGCTTTTCTGAAAAATATTCCTTCCAGCCTTGTTTTCTGACAACAGTGTGTATCATTGAAAAAGAGGATATTTCACCATACCGTGGTTGTGGCTGATATTTTGTACATCTGAACCCTTCCTCATACGTAACTGTACTATATAATTTCTGAGATACTATTTATATTTTTAATAGTGCTCCAAACTGTTAGATGCTTAACTGCTCACAACTGTATGGTGTAAGTTCCATAAATCCATAAACCTGTTGGATGTGGTGCATCTATTTCTTTAGGAAAGTAGTCAAAAAAGGTACTTTTTTTTTTCCTTTTGAAAATCCCCATCAGTTTATTTTGTTCTTCTGTTTGATCATTGCATTGGATTTCCTGCACCATGCTCCACAATCTGGTTACAGTATTACAAATTTTATAGCAGCATTTTGTATAACATTTTTTAGTAACCCTTGATCAATTATAGATTTCTTATTAAAAATGAGAGTTTCATTACACATCACTTTTTGCAGGCTCAGTGTGGAATATTTAATTGAAAACCAATTACCGTAAAATAGTTTACCTTCAGTATAAATGAAATTCATGGATTTTGTTGAGGATTTTCTTCATACCTTTTAATCATAGAATCACAGAATTATTTCAATGGGAAAAGATCGTTAAGATCAATGAGCCCAACCATCAACTTAGCACTGCTAAGTCCACCACTAAACCATGCCCCTAGAGTGCCACATCTGCATGACTTTTAAATATCTCAAAGGATGGTGACTCAACTGCTTTCTTGGGCAGCCTGTTCCAATGTTTGACAACCCTTCTGGTGAAGAAATTTTTCCTAACAACCAGCCTAAACCTCCCCTGGCACAATTTGATGCTGTTGCCTCTTGTCCTATCACTTGTTATTTGGAAGAAGAGACTGACACCCCTCTTGCTACAACCCCCTCTCAGCTAGTTGCAGAGAGCAATACGGTCCCTCCTGAGCCTCCTCTTCTCCAGGCTTAACAACCTCAGTTCCCTCAGCTGCTCGTCATAAGGCTTGCACTCTAGACCCTTCACCAGCTTCGTTGCCCGTCTCTGGACACGCTCCAGCACCTCAATGTATTTCTTGTAGTGAGGGGCCCAACACTGAACACAAGATTCAAGGCGCAGCCCCACCAGTGAAAAGAACAGGGGGATGATCACTGCCCTTGTCCTGCTGGCCATGCTATTTCTGATACAAGCCAGGATGCTGTTGGCCTTCTTGGCCACCTGGGCACACTGCTGGCTCATGTTCAGCCTGCTGTGGACCAATATCCCCGGGTTCTTTTCTGCCAGGCAGGTTTCCAGCTGCACTTCCCCCAGCCTGTAGCGTTGTGTGGGGCTGTTGTGACCCAAGTGCAGGACCCAGTGCTTAGCCTTCCTAAGTCTCATACAATCGGCCTTGGCCTACTGATGCTGCCTGCCCAGATCCCTCTGCAGAGCCTTCCTGCCCTCAAGCAGATCAACATTCCCCCCCAACTTGGTGTCATCTCCAAACTTACTGAGGGTGCACTTGATCCCCTCATCCAGATCACTGGTAAATGTATTAAACAGAACTGGCCCCAATACTGAGCCCTGGGGAACACCACTTGTGACTGGCCACCAGCTGGGTGTAACTCCATTCACTACCTCTCTTTGGGCTCAGCCATCCAGCCAGCTTTTCACCCAGCAGACAGTACACCTGTCCAAGCCACGAGCAGCCAATGTTTCCAGGAGGATGCTGTGGGAGATGATGTGAAAAGTTTTACTAACGTCCATGTAGACAATAACCACAGCCTTTCTCTCATCCCCTAGGGAGGTCACCTTGTCATAGAAGGAGACCAGGTTAGGAGCAAGACCTGCCTTTCATAAACCCATGCTGTCTGGGCCTGATCCCTGGGTTGTCCTGCATGTGCCCCGTGATGGCACTCGGGATGATCTGGTCTATAACCTTCCCCGGCACCAAGGTCAGGCTGACAGGCCTGAAGCTCCCCGGATCCTCCCCGCCCTCCTTGTCATCTGCTGTCACATTTGCTGACCTCCAGTCAGTCAGGACCTCCCTGCTGAGCCAGGACTGCTGATACATGATTGCAGACAGCTCAGTGAGGACTTTGCCAGCTCCCTCAGTACCCCTGGGTGGATCCCTCCTGGCTCCAAAGTCCTGCGTGTGTCTTAGTGGTGCAGCACGTCACTGACCATTTCCCATTGTGTTATGGGGTCTTCATTCTGCTCCCTGCCACTGTCTTTCAGCTCAAGGGGCTGAGTACCCCAGGAATAACTGGTCTTACTTTTTACTGTCTTACTATTAAAGACTGAGGCAAAGAAGCATTAAGTACCTGAGCCTTTTCCTCAGCCTTCATCAGTATCTTTCCCCCGGCATCCAATAAAGGATGGAGATTCTCCTCAGCCCTCCTTTGTTACAATGTATTTATAGAAACATCTTTCATTGTCTCTTATGGCAGTAGCCAGATGAAGTTCTAGTTGGGTGTTGGCCCTTCCAACTCTCTCCTTGCATAACCTCATGCCATCCTTGTAGTCCTCCTGAGTTGCCTTCCCATTCTTCCAAAAGCCATAAACTCTCCTTTATTCCCCCGAGTCCCAGCTGAAGCTCTGTTCAGCCAGCCCAGCCTTCTTCCCCACCAACTCGTCTTCTGGCACACGGGGACAGTCTGCTCCTGCACCTTTAGAATTTCCTTCCTGAGGAATGCCCAGCCTTCCTGGAGCCCCTGGCCCTTCAGGACTGCCTACCGAGGGATGTTATCAACCAGGCTGCTAAACAGGACATAGCCTGCCCTCCAGAAACCCAAGGTAGCAGTTCTGCCAACCCCCCTCCTTACTTCTCTGGGAATGGAAAACTACCGTTTCATGATTTGTATGCCCCAGACGGCCTCCAACCATCACACCACCCACAAGTCCTTCTCTTTTCACAAAAGACACGGTCCAGCAGGGCACCTTTCCTGGCTGGCTCACCAACCAGCTGTGTCAGTGAGTTATCTTCCATGTGCTCCAGGAACCTCCTAGACTGTTTCCTCTCTGCTGTGTTGTATTTCCAGCAGGCATCTGCTAAGTCCTCTATGAGAACAAGGGCTAGCAATTGTGAGACTTCTTCCAGCTGCTGATAGAATATTTCTTCTGCCTCTTCATCTCAGTTGGGTGGTCTATAAGAGGCTCCCACCATGATATCTGCCATGCTGGCCTTCCCCCTGATCCTCACCCATAAACACTCAACCCTGTCATCACCATCATTCAGTCAATCAAAACTCTCCCTGACATACAGGGATACCCCACCACCTCTCCTTCCTTGCCTATCCCTTCTGAAGAGTTTATAGCCACATATGATAAATGTGTGTAGAACAAATAATATTTCCAAAGCAATAAACAATCAGTTAATCTCCATACTAGACTATTACTCCTTGTACAGGATTTTCCTTCATGAATGAGATGCTGTGTCTTTTATAATTTCCCGTCCATTTTACTTCAGCAGTTATATTATCAAATTTGAAAATCATTTATACCTCATTGGTGAAGGATGATAAGTAAAGTAACATCTACTCAAAGGCCCATGTGTTGTTTCACTTTTCAGTGCATGTAATTTTTTCAGCAGAAGCATTTAGGATTTCCATAAGGCTTTTCATTCATGTTTCTCTCATTTTGCACTAGAAATTGTCCACTTACATACATCGTTAGAGTATTGTCCTGAATATAGTTTGTGTTAAGTGTGTTGCACTAATCCATCACCTATTTTGAAGGTAAGATATTTGGACACCTCCTAACAGTCACAGTACCTACTATAATGGAATGTTATTCTCTTTAGTATCACCAGCTGCTATTGTTAAATAACTGATGTGTAAAAATAAAAGATTAGTGAATCGTATGTACCATGTTCAAAGCTTGGCAAGCATTTTTTACCAGTCATGTCTGTGTTGAGCAGACAAATATGCAAAAATGTATCACTGGTCACAAGAGTGTTTGCTGTCTCTCATTTACAAGAGAATAAATTCGAACGTATGATGTTTAGCAATTTAATGGGAAGTTCATGGGAAGAAATCTCAGAGATAGTTTCATCCAGTGTCAGTTTTATTTCTCTGATACTTTAGCGTTAAGCATTAAGCATATTTTTATCTCAGTAATGTCTCATAATAAATTACTTTTCTCTTACCAGTTTACTTCAAGAACCTATAAATATTTTTTGCATTAAACTGGAAGGCTCAATTTTATTTCTCCCCTGATTTTTTTTCTTCTCATTAACTTACAGCTATATTTAGGCCATGTTTTTTCAGTATCAGACGCTAACACATTTAGTCATATATTATGCCATAGCAAAATGTTAAGTAGATGATGCTCATTTAGAATTCTGATTATGTCAGAAATTGTCTGTATATGATTTACACAGCACCATTTGAGAAAAAAACCCCAAGAGGTAGAAGAAAATGAAGCAGAGGAAAAGTTTAAGTGCTGTAATGTACTTTAGTTTGGAAAAAGTACAGAAATGTTTCAGTATAGAAAAGTTAAAAACAGATTATTTTAAGAAAACTTTAGGCAATGTAGGAAAAAAATCTGCCTTCCTACACTGACTTGTTCATGTAATGAATGTGCAGATGATCAAGGCAGAAAAAATGTCAAGCATAAAGGAAAAAAAAAAAAAGAAATATCAAAAAGATCCTGTGTAGGCACATTTTTTGTGTTAACTGTGTGGTAAAATTAAGAAGTCCTGCTGATAAAGTAGCACGAGATGAACGTCCATCCTATGCATTCATAAAACTATAAAGGACACAGTGGACAGGGTGGTTCTTGAGTCTTCCATTCATTGCATGACTGACCACATGGTGTAGCAGCCTATGACACTTGACTGACAGCTCGCACCTAGGTTTTCTTCTGTCTATGTGATTGTCTTTGTTGCAGGAGCATGAAGATATAGTGATTCTTGTCAGAATTAGCTGCTCCAGAAATGTTTACTTACAGCTAATTGTTACTGAGAAGGGTCATGGTATGCGATGCTGCATACAAAACATTCACACTGCAATTTGCATTCAAAAACATTCATACGAAATACTTTCTACATATTCATCAAAAGAAGCCCAAGCACAAAACAGACAGAATTGGCACTTCGGTACTTGTACCTGGAATCCAGCTACACTGATCTTGAGACAACACCCGTTCTTTCTTTTCCAGTCTTCCATTCAGTATCAAGCAGCTATCATTCAAAGTTCTTTTTCACAAATAATATCCCAGTCTGTCACACAGTTGATATTATCTGCCTCTGAGAAGACAGATCTTTTCTAGTAGCTTGACAATAAAAGAAAATGACATTTTCTTGCAAACTTTTGCTAGGCCACTTAAAAGTAATACAGTATTCCTGCATTAGAGGCCCTGCCTTTTTCCCAATCTAATGTTCACTGGTACAATCTGTTAAAAAAAAATATTTAAATAATTTCAGCTTTCTATCTGTAAGCCTCTGTACACAGACTATGGCTTCTCAAACACAATTATTCAAATAATTTGCCAGTTATTTCGCGCTTCTGTATTTTTTCTCTCTGTGGTTAAATAACACCGTAGAGTGTGCCAGTGTGCACATTTAGCTTCCTTCTCCATCTACAAAATAACTCTTCTAGGACAAGGTAAATACATAAAAATTTATATCAAATGGTAACTCTGAATGACTTCTTACAAACACTTCTCTTTAAGGGGCAGAATGAGCGATACAATGAGCCATCAATCAAAGCTTTTCTATGAAAAATACTTACCTAAAACCAAGCACACTCTGTAGTGTGCTTACTTAAACCAGTTGACCTAACCTTATTTAACATAGTCCTAGATATAAATTCAGTCACTTTTTGTTAACTTCAAACCTCTGGCTACTCCCTCAGATTGTCTCATGACTATCTGAGAGCCTCAAGCCAGAGCCATGGAACTGACAAACATTGCGAGCGCTGAGTGTCAAAGGATGCCTTTCGTCTATGTACAGGGGCGAGCACCAAGGCTGCTGCAGAATTAGACTGAAAAATATGTATCTTGAGTAGTAATTTGTAATCCAGACAAAATCTTCTGTGCTAAGGACATAGATATTCTTGTGCGGAGGTGTTAAAAGATTTATGAAGGCTTCTGAGGAGATAAGTTGATTTTCCGAATTCTTTTGAAAGTAAGTGTTATTAGGATGCATTAATAGGTTTTGTCTGTTTCTAGTTTAGGAAACATACTGTGCTTTTCACCCCAGATCACCTTGCAATTCTCACATTCATCCCTATGTGACATAATGCAGCTGAAACCAGCCCTGGAGCTATTATGCAATGCTGATGCCTTCTCTGTTTATAGTGGAAATCAGCCATTTTCTGTGCAGCCTGGATGTTACCATTCTGAAGTGTCCTACAAAATGGCATAGATGTTTTCTCTGTTCGTTCTAACAACCTTACAAATCCAGCTTTATAGAAACTCAAAAAGAAGGGTTTATCCTAGTTAATGATGCTGATTTTTTAAAACGAATTATAATTAATAACTTGTTCTGTTATGTTTAAGGTTATACCTTCTGTACATGGAGACAGCAATAAGAATGATATACAGACCGTTTTGTTTGAATATGTGTTTACTACTGGTAAAAAAGTAGCTATTTTAAAAACATTAAAAATGTTATGGTGATGCCAGAAAACCTATGGTGAGAAGAAACTACAACTAGACTTTACAGTTCTTTGCTTCCACAGAAAATCAAGGGGACTTTTCCCCGTTACTGCAGCAGAAAGGCAGGTAGGCCACCAACAAAATGCTTTTGAAAATCTCCATCACGTGTTTCAGGGAAACCTACAAGGAAGGTAAACCTAACAGCACTCTGCAGGTGAATGAGCAAATAAATTATTTGCCTTAAAATGGAAAAAGCTATTTTTAAAACATTAATCATCAGTGTTCCCTTTCTAAGGGTTGTTGCAGTGATATTGCTGAACATCTTTAAGTGGTGCATGTCTGCTTCACTGCAGCAGGCCAGTGAGAAACTGTTATCATAGTGGGCTTTTTTCTTCAATAAGAAGTAAGCTTGCTGAGAATATACTGGGAACAATAAAAATGCCTGCTGTTGTGCTGAGTTGTTCTCCTTTCATGCTAAAATACTTCTTTTGTATTCATTTTCCCAAACTAGTCTGAGTTACTGGGCTCCATCTGCTGTGTAAGTGACATATTACTTTAGGCATGATGTGGTACTGCATCTGTCTTTACGCTAAACTGGTGATCCTCCATTCAGAGTATGGGGAGAGTGCAGATAAAAAGTCTTTCCTGACAACAAAGCATTACAGAGAAGGGTATAGACAGAGAATTTTTTTCTTTGTTGTTGTCAATTATACAAGAATTCGATTCAGTCAATAATCAGCTGTTTGGATTCTCTGAAGAGGGCTTATTTTATGCAAATTATGTACATCTTTGCTCCACTGAATCTATAATTACATTCATTTAGCTAAATAATTTATTTTAAAATGTTTTCATTGTGATGTGATGTTTTTTTTCATTATTTTGAACTTTGGTTTTCATATGTATACAATTTTCAGCAGAAATATCTAAGTTTAATACTTGTATATGTAGTTTGAGAATTTTGCAAGGAATGTATCAATTTGTCCTGTCCTTCATTCACGTTAGCCCATAGACACTGTACAGCACTGAACACTATTTTATTGTGATTTCATCATCTGTTAATTTGAAATGAATTTAAAAAAAAAAAACCACCTTTAAGACAGGACAGGCAACAGCATCTAGATGGTAAACTTTACCACAAACATTTTCTGTTTTATCCACAAATATAATCTAATTCATAAAAACAGGTTTTCATTGTTTTCATTTCTAATTATCTGGGCAGTTGTCCCCTCCTTTGGATAACACATAAACATTTTCATTTCCTGCAGAAGTCTGGGGTACTCTATCAATAAGATAGAAAACTGTATTTTTCAATTTGTTATTAACTAATCATGGAATCTAGAAGCTTTCTGGTCACTTAAACTTGTTTTAATACAATAAGGTTACAATAAGTGATAGATGTTATCAAAGAATAAAGAGAGAAAAAAAAAAGCCACAGGATGGTGAGGCCACAGGATATTAAGACATATGTGCACTCATTTCCATCTGCTTTTAATCACCTAATATTAAACCAAGGAGCAAGAGTGGTCTTTCAGGCATGGGATTTGCTTATTCTGAAATATTGTACAAAGTAATTAGATGGTTCTTTACTGTGTTATTTATTGGAGCTGTTTGGGTCAACATTAACCTGTTTAATAGGTTAGCAATTCATGAAGACTGGTTATAAAATATGCTAAATTTACTGTTATGTCAGAAGCAACATATGAATTATTACAGTGACAGGTTCGTAGTTCTGCTGATAACATCTAATGTATCAATTGCTATGCTAAGCATATTGTCTGTAGTTCCATATTAAATCAGGACATCTGAAAAGAGGAATGAGAGAACAGGGATGTTGTATGGTCTTCATGATTATCTTAGTAGTGTGCAGTATTTGCCTGTCCTTATGTAGGTAGGAGAAATTATGTTCAGGTTCACATTATACTTTTTACAAAACTACCTTAGCTGCATGTACTTAATAAATATGAAACTTATTTAAGTAAATTGAGTCACTCAGCAACATAACCATTGACCACAGATTTAAGCACATTAGAATAGGCAGTTCTGTGTAGAAGATAACATTACTATAAACCTTATTTAAGACTTGATCACTTGATAATTGGGCCAATTCTGCTTAATGTCTTCATCAACTATCTGGATGAGGGGATCGAGTGCACCTTCACTATGTTTGAAGGCAACACCAAGTTGGGCAGGAGTGTTGATCTGCTTGAGGGCAGGAAGGCTCTGCAGAGGGATCTGGGCAGGCTGCATCAATGGGCCAAGGCCGATTGTGTGAGGTTCAACAAGGACTTGGTCACAACAACCCTAAACAATGCTACAGGCTTGGGAACAGTGGCTGGAAAGCTTCCCCAGCAGAAAAGGCCCTGGGGGTGCTGGCTGATGGCCAGCTGAACATGAGCCAGCAGTGTGCTCAGGTGGCCAAGAAGGCCAACAGCATCCTGGCTTGTATCAGAAATAGCATGGCCAGCAGGACTAGAGAAGTGATTGCCCACCCTGTTCTTGTCACTGGCGAGGCTGCGCCTTGAATCCTGTGTTCAGTGTTGGACCCCTGACTACAAGAAATACATTGAGGTGTTGGAGCACCAGTAAAACTGGTGAAGGTTCTCAAACACAAGGCTTATGAGGAGCAACCGAGGGAACTGGGGTTTTTTAGCCTGGAGAAGAGGAGGCTCAGGGGGGACCTTATTGCTCTCTACAGCTGCCTGAAAGGGGGTTGTAGCGTGGTGGGTGTCAGTCTCTTCTCCCAGATAACAAGTGACAGGACAAGAGGAAACAGCATCATGTTGTGCAGGGGAGGTTTAGGCTGGTTGTTAGGAAAAAATTCTTCACCAGAAGGGTTGTCAAACATTGGAACAGGCTGCCCAAGAAAGTGGTTGAGTTACAATCCTTTGAGAGATTTAAAAGGCATTTTGTTGTGGCACTTACAGACACGGTTTAGTGGTGGACTTGGCAGTGCTAGGTTAACGGTTGGACTTGATGATCTTAAAGATCTTTTCTAACCTAAATGATTCTATGATTAAAATTAAGTGAAAGTTTTCTATGAAATCGAAGTGTCATTGCATCATTAGATACAGGCAAAGATCTTACTTTTTAGTCAAAAGGCTTTAGTCAAATTAATTGTGTAAGATATCTTCACCTTCATGCGTTTTATGCCTTGTATTTCCTTCAACAAAGATCTCAAAATAGCCTTACACACTGATAAGGAAAAGTAAATCCTCTTCATCCAGGGCTAAGAGGGATCAGAGAAAACAATGGAAACACAAAAGAGTTTAGAAACTGCAGGTAGGGGACTGCTGGATTGATTTGTTTACATGAATGGTAAGGAAAAGAAGTGCTGTAGCAAAGTTTAGAGACAGATTACTGAGGAAAGTATGTTTTATATGGAATGGCCACAAATGGTACTGTCTGAGGAAGAAAATAAATTTGGCTTTTTTTCTCAGATGCTTTATAATTGTTATTATAATGCAAGGTCCCAGAATTCTGAATTTCTAATATATTTATGGTTCTATTATTTCTAATGTGAAAAGAAATCTTGGCAGTTATCATATCTCCAGGTTTCTAAAATGTGCTTTTGTTCCTAGCCAGAAAATATCAGTAGTTCATGGCTGGGAGTGGGGGTGGTCAGGGAAGATGGAGCTGTTGCTTTTTTCCATTCCTGCTAACAGAGGGGAATGAAAACCCTGTGGCGATGTTATTGCAGAGTTGCGAGTCATTTACAAGTGAATCAATTATTATTATCTGTAGGGAAATGAAATAGGGAAAAAAAGTACCCCACTTTGCAGTTGTATTTTGATCATATGACAAAATGAGAAGTCAGCTCAGGTCCTGGTGGTACAACAGAAAGAACCAGGAAGCATTAAGAAGGTGGGGAAAAAGGTAAGGCTCGTCATTAAATTTGTATCACTCATGATTCCTATTACTTAACTGGTTCAACATTCTAAAATGTATTGTCAGATGTTTTTTCAATAAAAGTAATTTTTTTTATTTCAAAAATTATTTCATAATATGCCATTTTTCACTGAAGAACTTTTACTCAGCAACTGTTTATAAATTGGTAAATTGATGGTTTTTTATTACAAATCTTGTGCAGATTAGAGTAGCTGAAGCCTAAAGGGACTGTTGACAGAGATACAGCCCAATCTTTCCACTGATGAAAGATAGCAGCTTTGCCTTGACTTTTCTGCATGGGCCATATGGAGGTGTTGCTGGGCCCTCTGTAGGAGGCATACATCCCCATCCATCCATCTCCCCGCCCACGTGGAGGAAGCTGTGGCAGTTCTTCTGAGGAAAAGGCAGCTGGCCAAGCAGAATCATCCCCTGGGCTACATCCAGCTTGCAGGATACTAGAGACCTTCCTGGCCAGAGCTGCTCATGGCAGCTTTAGTTTGTGCTCTAAGAATACCATGAACCTTGGCTGAGCAAAGGAACTTGCATTTTACAGAAGAATATTCTATTTCTGATACTTGCTTGGGAAAAAAAAAATAAATTGCACATTAATTCTTCTGAATTTCTTATATTTGTCATTTCAGACTGCACAGCTCCTGTGAAAAATTGAATGAGATCAGTGCATTTTGGAGGGATTTCCTTCTGCAATTATTACTAAGCATGTGTCTATTGCTTTTGGTTAATTGAGCAAACAATGCCCTTGATAGCCATTTCCTTTCACCATAGTCAAAGGCAAGGTAATTAGTTAATTGCCAGAAGGGGTTGTTAACTGCTGATAATGAACCACTTTTGAGGAAATTACTACCACAGTACTATTAGATACTGCAAGCATGCGTGAAGGGGAGAAATACTGTTTCTGATATTTCTGTACCTTTTCCTGCAAGGGAGTTGTAGCACCTATATTGCTACCATGGGGGGGGGGGGGGGGGGGGGGGGGCGGGGCGGGAAGGGAGAAAACAATTCTCATTTAGAGAAGAAAAATTATCTGACTGTTAAGAATAATTCTTCATGTGGCTGGCTAGTCATTATATGAATTTTCAAGACAATAGTCCATATCCATTCTTAGCCTTTCATCTTATAACATTGATCATTTGATCCAGCAGTATATAGAAGAACACTACTTTGCTAACATTTACATGATGAAGTACAACATGATGTATTTCTATGCCATTTACACAGAAGAACTTTGAAAAACCCTCATTCTAATCTAAGTGTTATTTTGTAAGTAGATTTGGATCAGACCTAAAGGATGGATGTTCTCATCACAAAGTTTATTACAGTTCTCACTAATTACTATTCTTTTTTGACACATTTAGCAATACCCTTGGTATGTATCTCAAAAGACAAAGGGTTAGGTTAGGCTTATATAAAATATATGGAGATCAAAACAGATTTTAGAAGGTTAAATTATAGTGTAACTGCAACAAAAATAGGAATTAAACACGCAATCAATTTTTCAGAATATTTTGAAATCCTGATAAAACACTAGAAGCACATTTCTTTTTAGTCTCCATAAAAATGGCCCTCTGTACTGTGTTTCAGATGTTCACACAGAATCTTGTGATAAGGAAATTCAGTTTATTAAACCCAAGTACCTACAAGAACTATCTGTGCAGAGTAAGTGCAGTACAACTTACGTTATACTTCATGAAAATTAAGTTTCCAGTTGTGTTGTGAGTTCACAAAAAAATGGTATTACAAAATTAAAAAATGGCTCAAGCAGGACCACCTAGGGCTGGTTGCTCAGGACCATGTTCAGACAGTTTTTGAATTACTCCAAGATTGGAGATACCACAGCTTCCCTGTGGAACCTGTGCTCAGGTGGACCCTCCTGTGTTTCAGTTTGTGCCTATTGCCTCTTGTCCTGTCACTGGGCACCACTGAAATGAGCCTGGTTCCCTCTTGTTTATACCCTTCTTTCAAGTATTTATATACATCGATAAGATTTCCCTGCACCTTCTCTTCTCCGGGGTGAACTGTCCCAACTGACTTAGACTCTCCTCATAGGAGAAGTACTCCTGTCCCTTGGCCATCTTAGTAGCCTTTCACTGGACCTTCTCCAGTATGTCCATCTCTCTCTTGTACTGGGGGGCCCAGCACAGGACACAGTACTCCAGAAGTGGGCTCACCAGTGCTGAGTAGAGGGGATCACCTCCCTCAACCTGCTGGCAACACCTCTCCTACCCAGGACACCATTGGCTTTCTTTGCTGCAAGGGCACATTGCTGGCCCATGTTCAACTTGGTGTTCACCAGAACCCCCAGGTCCTTTTCTGCAAAGCTGTTTTTCAATTACATACCATAAGCATATGCGCATATAAGAAGTTGTTAAAAGGTAATCACATTTATACTATATCTGGAGGGGGAAAATAGAAACCAGCAAGCTGGATGGCAGCCTCCACCTCTTCTGAGCAATTCTGCCTGTATGCAAAGAATCCACAGATGTCTCTCCTTGTCTGAAGAGGCCTTTGAGGTGAGCTCTACATACCATACATGTACCCACACAGTCATCTCCTAGCTATCCATGTCTGCTGTGTAAAGGATTATAATTTCCTTTTACAAGAAGTCCCTCCTCTTTGCAAAACAAGTGTTCAAAGAGTTGACAATAACTACATCGCCGCATCAGATTAGTAGAAAATGCAGCAAAATAGTACCATTAACTTGAAGTCCTAGTCCTAACAGAAATAGTATAAGTTTCTACAAATCAGTATATATTGTCAAAAATAGTAGCTATTTTATCCTGTTTATCTCTTCATCAAAAATATATTACTATTTATTAATAATATATTACTATCTACCTAGTAATAGGCCACAAATTGTTGCTTGGGGACTGGCTGGGCATCCATCAGCAGGTGGTGAGCAATTGCTTTGTGCATCACTTGTGGTTTTTCCCCTTGGGTTTTATTCCTCTCTCTGTCTCCCTCCTTTTCATTACAATTGTTGTTCTTGTTGTTATTATTATTATTTACTTTATTTCAATTATTAAATTGTTCTTAACTCAGTCTATGAGTTTTACCTGTTTCTGATTCTCCTCCCCAACCCACCAGGGGGTGGGGGTTGAGAGGGAGGTGAGCAAGCAGCTGCATGATACTTAGTTGCCCTCTGGGGTTAAACCATGACAGTCCTTTTTGGCTTTGGTAGCTGTATTACTACCTACCTAGTAATATTAGATTTTTTTTGATAGATTATATTGTACCTGAACTTCTGGGAATATTTCCATTATAACTAATTTGCATAATTACTAGCTAACTGTAATGTATTGATGACTATTCTCTCAGGATTAAAACATAATTAAAACACAGTTCTCAAAAGGAAAATATTTTAGTCACAGAAAAAATGGGATACTTTTGGATAATAATAATTGTCATTTTTGTTTTCTTTGCAGAATAATTCTGAAGCAGATTTTAGCAAATAAATATGGAGCTAATGTCAACTTGTGTGCAGGCAGTACTTAAGAGAAAGCACAAAAAGAAAGGTACTATATTTTATATAGGTAGCAGATTACATATTAGTTTACTACATACCTTTAAAGGACAGGAAGGAGACACTGGGAAGCAGAAGTTGATGTATAGAAACTAAACTGACTGTAACCAGATCTCCCATTTGTGATCTATTTCAGGCTACATAGACAACACCTACTTAAGGTATCTAAGTTCAAATACCTTTAGTTCCGAGCACCCCGTTAAGTGTGGAGGAGTTTCAGAGCAGCTAAGCAGAGACCTTGGACTGGCGGTGAATGCTTCCCTGTATTTCTGTACAAAAACCATAATCGTTTCACGTGATTAGCTCATCATAGTCCCAAGCCAGCAAGGAACATAAGCAACTACCGAAATCTCAGTGTTGTAGTAGTTGCATGCTTTCCTTGGGTCCAAGCCTTTGGAAATAGCTATCCACCCCCAATAGATTAGCTCCCTACCTCTCCCACATAGCTTTGCAAAGGAATTTAGATAGCACTTTAGCTCTCTAAATTTAGACTGCCACTTTAGTTCTCTAAATCCAGCTGTGAGACCCTCAGAAAGCCCTGCTTAGCTGCTACTTAACCTGAAAGGCACTGAAATTATCTCAGCACTGAAATACTCCACCAATGAATTCTTCTAGGTGCCCAGATTTCTGATGCTGGATAACGATATCCTGTGCATATCCTGAAGATGCCGAGCAGCTGTGAATGTGAGCATGGCAGATTCTCAAATTAGGCATTCTGCTGCTTGGCTTGACTGATCTCACAGACACCCTTATATGCCAACAATCAAATCAGATTTCAGATGTCCTATTGCCAGAGGAAGGGTTGTTAGGTTATTTCTGAATAATTCACTTCTAGTTCATTTCTGGGGGAGGTGGGATATCTGGTTTCAAACGCCTCTTCAAATCAGACACACAAAGTAGGTAAGAACCTGAATCTTTTCACTGGGATGTGGTATAAAAAAGAAACATAATTTCTGCCTGTTTTCTCAGAGAAAGGCCATCAGAAGCTAGGATTAATAACGTAAATCCTAAATCTTCTGACTACCTTAGCAACATTGCTGTTCAGCAGCTTTTTCTTTTTCCTCAGTGGTCTTTCTTACAGACTGGCTTGGGTGACTTTTTACTCTCCTAGAGCCTGCTATGGGTCATATTCTTAGGAACCTGGTGCTTTCCATGTGCAAGGAATTCCTAAATCTGGGCTGACAAGTTCACTAGAGAACAAGTACCTACCAATCAGCATTACTAAAGCTAATCCCACTTGGAAATTTAAGTTCTGGCTGCTTCATGTGCCATGTGTCTGAACTCTCAGTACTGCCTACTCTCAGTCTTATATTGCTGTCTCACTCCAGTAACTCCAGTCCCTGCAACAGATATGAGGTTTGCTCCTCTACAGTTTCAATTCAATACAAAATTCTTGCTGCTGTAAATTACAGTTCTTTGGACTTGTCACAAAGAGAAACTGAGCAGGTGCAGAACAGCTAAACCCATAGCCTCAGCTGTAAGCTCCTTCAGACAAGTATTGTCTTTCATTTGCTTTCAACATCCCAAGCACACCTGGCAGCACTCAAAAAATTATAGTTGTAAGAGGATGGAGAAAACTAATAAAAGATGAAAGGAGTTTGTTACAAGTCACCATAAATAGTGAATTAAAAAAATATTCTGCTGGACTTAACATGCCATACAGAAAATGGTTCTAGTCTGGAAAATCAGCTTTTGTCAGGATTGTCAAGACAATTGGCATCCAGTTAAAAAGTGAACTCTACTTACTATACAATCTCTGTAAAAATATCAAATCAAGGATTAACCTTATCTGAGATTCCAACATGCTAATGATCTAAAAAAGTTACACAATAGCACCTGAAAATAGAAAATAAAGACAGCTCTATCTATTAACCTTAGAGTTCTAATGGGAATCTGCATATTTTCTAGTTTTAAATGTATTTCAGGGGAAAATATATAGTTTATTTCTGTAGCTGCAAGGACAAACAGTTAAGAAAAATAATCATTCCTGTTGCAGATTCTCAAGTTGGCACTTAAAGTGGGTGAACATGAATTAGATCACTAACAAATGAAAGCCAGATAAAATATTTGACTAACACTGGGCCGTAACAGCAAATGATGAATGCATTTTCAAGTGTAATTATTACAAGCCAATTTAGTCGAACAATATTGGGGGGGGGGGGGGGGGGAGGAGGAAAATGTCATTTTAGAATAACTCTTTGATTTAGAAGTTTGTAATGTTTAAAAAATGCCGTACTCTTATTTTTTAAAACTCTAATATGTTCTCATAATAAAAAGAATAGCTAAATTTTTCATTATATCTTTAATGTTTTAATCACTCTATAATTTCTTATGTGTATTATTTTTCAGAATTTATATGCTTACTTTTAGACCAGAAATTAAACTGGAGTTTGGGGTTTTTTTTTCTTTTTAAATAGGTCTACCAACCTTTCGGTATACATAAACTGAACTAGCGCTTTCATATTGCTTTGCAGTTTCCAGTGAGATAGAATAGACAAAACAGAATTAGAGATAAAATCATTAATAGAAAGATCTTACGAGAGATGTTTTAATGCTCTTGCTGCAGAATTTGACAGTTTTGTTTTCATCTATGATTTGACAGGTCATTTTCTTGTTGATTTCATCCTGAAGAAGACAGAATGATTTAAACATTTCCATACTGTGTTATGGGAGAGATTTGCAACTCAACTCCAAATCGGCAAGTAATGTAGCTGCCTTTAGTGCCACGCAGTAACTGAGTTAAGCAAGCTGGTTTATAGCTTAACTAGACCTATTAGCCTGGATGCAGAACTGAAGTGCCACAGCTGTATTATTTTCAAATGTTAATTAACAGCTCTGTGTTAGCTATAGCTGTGCATTGTGGTGAAAGACCATACATCAGAAAACCTGGAGCTATCTCGGATGTCTTCAGGATGAAACCATACATTACTCTGTTTAGTCCTGGTCAGAATACAACAGGTTTTTGTGAGCATGTGGGAGTTAATCTTGTGAAACACTTTCATTTTCTTGAAGAAATTATAGCTATAGGAAGAACCTGTAACATACATTACTACCACTAGCAAAATTGATGTTTTTATTTTCTGTATTTTCCTTACATAATTTTAGCAACATGCTACAAGCTCTTTGTTTACAGCATAAACTGATCTGCCAAACAATAGAATCATTTTTAGCAAAAGGTAATTTCATTTGAACAAAACATAATGTTCACAGAAATAATATACTGTAGGTTATGAATGTGTTTACAGTTTCATTCAGGGTTCATTCTTGTTCTAGTTCAGTTTAATAATAAGATGTTATTAAATTCAAAAGGATGAGAAAGAGATTAGTATAAGCAGCAATGCTCTATTAAAAACCTTGAAGGCAAGCAAATGATTTCTGTAGGGAATTTGCTACTCCTCATTACAAAACTGTATTAGACTTCTGGGGAATTTCCTGTACATTGTTCTGTATTTTATGGTGAGGAAACAAAAGTCTTTCAGTAAGTGGTTTCCGTTAGACAAGTAAAACTTCAGTGACTGCTGGCGATAATTCTGATATCTGAGTTGTGGACACATACTATGAAGCATGGCATTTGAAGAAGGTAACTTTTCACTACAAATATCACCATTGTACATAGCCTGTGAAATTCAGAGAAAAAGAAAAAGCAATTTAAAAAAATGCCAGAGAAATGTTCCAAAGATGGAATTGCTTTGTCCAGTTTAAATTACCTAAAGATTAAGTAGGTTTGAGGTTCCTCAGTAAATAAGTGGCTATTATTCAGTCCTTCAGCAGTGTCAAGTTTGATATCTAGTACTATATGACACTTCAGAACAAGAAATGCAAGCTGTATGCTGCTGGAAATAGGAGGGAACCCAGCTTTTAACCCCGGGTTGTTATATAAGAACTGCATCGCTGTGCCTGCCTGAGCTCTGCTGGCATCAACCTAAATGCTGCAGGAGGAGCTATCTACCACCTTGACATCCCATGTGAATCCATAGCTAATAGCAACCACCTCCAGAGTAAACAGGTCCACTCTGCAAAAAAGAAAGAAGCAAAGCAGCCAAGAGTGGAAGTGGGGCAAAGGCATTTGATAGTTTATTTTTAATGAACTGCATGTAGTGACATTTTTCCTTAAAATTTAGCTGGTCTGAGTTCTATCACTTCTGTATTTAATTCTTCTCAGGTTTTGACCTTCTAGAAAATGTCAGTAACTTTGGAGAAGATATTTTTTTGACAGTATTATTAGCCTAAAATGTTTTCATTAGAATAATTGCATATGGTAAGTATAGGGAGGTCTTTCTGTTTTCTAGTGTCCCTGTTATAGGGTTGTTCTATGTTTAATACAGCTGTTAGATCCTTGAGAAATAATATTAGTTTATTTACTAACTGTTGTTTTACTGTTTGCTAACTAATGTATCAGTATATTTTTAAGAAAGCATCTGTGTCAGCTTATGTGAGTATGAGAAATTATCAGAGCAATAATTTGTCCAAAGAACCATTGCCTGCTGTTTTTATTGTTAGGTTTTTTCCTGGTATGCACGTCCCAAATTATGAGGCAAAATGAGTGGGCATAGAAAGTTATATATCAAGCCTTCTATTCTATTGTGAATAACAGAAGATATTTGCATCTTGGAACAAATACAGTACTGAGAGAAGTGTATTTACATATTAAAGCAAGGGGTTATTAGATCTGTACAAAGACAGGAAAACTGTCGTTTTTTTAAATTGTGTTGTAATATATAAGAAAATGGGTAACAATAAAACATGAAAAATATCCTGGTGAAAGCAAAATATCTTCTATGTTGAAAGAAGAACAGCAAACTTAGCTTTATTTGATTATGACCAGGACCTCACCAGCTTTGCTTACTGATCTGAGAAGCTAAAAACTGGGATAGTGCTGACTGGTACTGTAATGTTACTGTGTTGTGTTGATGTTAAGGACATCCTGACTAAGCAGTGTAGATAGATAATGTTTTGTGGGTATGACTGTATCACTGAGATCTGACTATTTTTGTCTAAGATTTACAAGTTTTACTGAAGAAATGGTTCTCCAAAGGCACAGACTATGGCTGAAAAACATGTTTCAGACTTTCTGTTTGCCATGTATCATTTAAGCCAGTGACAAATGAGAGTCAGTAAAAGGTGTTCAACCAGAAATCCAAGAGTACCACATGTTGCATCTTTTGCATTCCTGGAGAACAGAAATTACTAAACTGGAAATCCAAAAGTAGGCCTAATCATACACAGCATTCAAATGTCATGTATGTATTCATCCCCATAACTAGAACCATGCAGGTGAGAAGTATTTTTAGACTGAATGAAAATCGTCATCAGATGGAAGGGAATGTGTTAGAGTAGAAGCTTGAGTCACACATGGCAACACAGGTTCTTAGTTGTAATACAGTCCTGTCAAAGACCTGCACTGTCATTTATCTTTGATGTTAGGATTAGAATAAATATTCAAATTGGGGTGGGATGTGTGGGGATGTGTGGTTCATTTATACTGTTCCAAACTCCCCCTTTGTCCTCTGATCCCTAAAATGCATCAGCTTATTCCATACTGATTTGTTGCAAGGAGAAAGACACAATTTGAATCTTTGCCAAAACAAAAGGTGAAACAGTGAATTTTCTTCTAATCTTGCCAGTACTATTCCTGAGGAACTGCAGTATAAAATCTATCACAAACTCAGTGGCTGCCAAGTCTAAGGAAGATGGAAACTTTTGTGGTAATCCAAAATTTTAGATGAATAAAGGGCAGCCCTTGGATATGATCTAGTACACTTGCCAGAGGCTATAGCATCAAATTTATTTAAATTTTTAGAGTATTTAATATACAGAAAGGCAGTTTACTAATGCTTTACCCATTTGTAGATTAAACAAAGGCTCATTAGCTCACATGAGACAGTTCAGTTTTATTTTTAGCTACAGTATGGCTGGTGCAATGCCTCTTCTTTTAGCATTTTCATTTTGCATTGCCTTCAGTCCTGACATGAAAGTTAACATTAATCTGCCAACTCATTCTGATTGGATTGCTTTGGAAGTCACTCCAAAGTCACAATGGCTAAATGGGATGAAGCTGTAAGACAGAAATGCATTGCAGTTAATACCTCTGCAGTACTGAAGCTAAGCCAGGGCCAGCCCTAATTCCTGAAAGAAAACAAATCCACAATAATCCATCCCTTAATTCTGAACAGAGTGGCACAATGCCAAAAAAATATAAAACATGTATTCCTTACTAAAACACTGCATCTTATTCCACCATGGTTTCTCTTGGCCTTTTATTCATGTAGTTTGAGGTCAGCGAGCAGCATACATGTGAAGGTGTTATCCATACTGACACTTACAGCATTCCAGTGTTCTCCCAAAGTAAACGGACTTGGGGAGAGAGTGGTTGCTGAAGCAAATCATTTCGGTTTCTGTTGCAACAATTAGAAAGCAAAAATTAAGATAACTCCAAATTCCACACACAGCCCCCCCCCACACACACACACACAGCCCCCCCCCCCCCCCCCCCCCCCCCCGAAATCTGAGAATATTTTCAGGTTTTTAATCCATCTAATGTCCAGCTGAGTAAAACTAGTGTTGTTTTTTCACAATCTGGGTCAGATTTTGGTTCTGCAAATCAGGGATGATCCCATTCATGTATAATTAGTCTCAGTTTGGAGATTTTGATTAGGAGCATGTTGATTTTAGCCCAAACCTAGACTGTGTTATTTAGAATTTATTCTCCCTCAAGTGCTTTTGTGATGATAACCTAGTGTGACAAAAAGAACCAGTTTAGACATTTCTATCTTCATCCAAAAATGTGTCCTCATGTAGAAATAACCCTTAAAAATGTCTTAGTAATGTGAAATACCCACAGAAATGAATAAGCACACTGGGGTGAGTTAGGTGTCTAGAAAGAATTTCTAGAGGTCAGATCTAATTTAGGACACCTTAGGATCCCTTTGTGATAGCTTTTTTGTAATGTAAACCTCATACATTATTAAAATATATTTTTATGCCTTATGTTAAATCAAATGATGAAAGAAATTTTTTTCATTACCTGGCCAGAGCTGAAAAACAAGAACAAAGTGGTGACGTGCCCCACTTGCTTCAGGGTTGGCAGGGCTTGCTGCGAATGAAATCCTGGTGATGCTCTGAGGCCTGGAAGTTACACATCTCCACAAAGCATGGAAGCATTTCAAGAAATTTTCTTTAAACTGCTTCACAGAATATTGGAAAAAAATGTTTTCAAGCATTACACAGACATACATATAAAGATATCTTTGTGCATTATTCTTTATGAATCCATTTTCAAACCACTTAGTCAACTTGGTATTATTTTTGCTATCTTTGGTAAGACTGTCAAACCCTCATCTTTGCAGCAAAAAAAAATCTGTGGCCTACAGAAATTACTTGATATATGAAGAGTACTTACTGCACACATTTCAGAAGCCCAGGTGAGACAAGGAGGAAAAACATCTTCTTGCTTCCTTCCAGCCTCTGGCATGGCTTCCCAAACACAGGTGCAGAGGCCTGTGCAGGCAAAGATGAGCTTTCCTTCCCACTGTGTCTTAACCCCTGTGAGATACCTGACTTTGGTGCCATGGTCAGTATATGGCTGGATGGCTGGAGAGCGCTGCATGACGGTAAGTAACTGCAAGCCAGTCCCCCATAGCCTGGCCCACCTGTATTCAGTGGTGAAATGGTGCAGAACTTTGAAAAGAAATACAGCTCCATGTACAACCCTACATTTGAAACAGGCTCAGCTCATCAGTACCATGCTGATGCAGCTGTTTGCTTCTCTTGGGGTGGCTAACTGTAGCTCTGTAGTAGGTACTCACACATACACATGTAAGATAATATTTATGTCTATTGTTAACATCTATTTTTAAAGGTTGAAAACCTTACTTACCTCCAGCAAATGCTGCAAACAATTGACTCACAAGTGAACTATAAATAATGTTTGCAGCACGAGCCCATGTAACATACTGCTCTAGCGTTACTGAATATTCAGAACCTGCTGCCTCTGGTAGCTATATACGTCATGTTCATGACAGGTTTGGGCTTCAGTAGCCCAGAGCCTAAGACCCGGCATGTGTTTTGGAACTAGAGCGTTTGCAGATTAGTGAATACCAGCCACAGGGCCAGGTATGATGTGGAAACTTGAAAATACAAAGTGTCTGTACTGACATTCTGAATATTACCAAAAAAATAATATAAAATATAAAGGTTGGGAGGAGATGAGGGGAATGACCACAACACTGATAAATGCTGCCAAGCATAAGGAAATTTAGGCAGCTACAGGCCCATCCTCCATCATGTTCAAGGCTTCTGTTCTAGGCAGATTTTTGAAGGAAAGTCTGAAGGCATGGAAAATGTCATGAAACTGGGTATAGCAAGGATAGAACTTAGCAGACAAAGCTATTAAATGGTTGTCCATCACCAAAGCAAATGTGGTAGAAGATGGGAGAGGCTCTGGAAGGGCAGCTGCATATTTCCACCGTGTGGATTTCTCTCTGTTGGAATTAAGGAACTAGCCATTGTGCTGCTGGCCTGTGCCCTAGGAAAGGGCAGAGCACTCAGTGTGTAGGAGAAGGGATGGAGAAGGAATGGATCTTCCACGTGTTGCCAGCTAGGCTGATGTAGTAAGTCTCCAGCATCGCTATCACAAGAGGACAGCCCTGCAGTCTGTTCCCGGTTTGGCAGGAATAGAATAAGAAGAAAATGAAAAACATGGGTTAAGGAAAGGTCTCAGCTACTGCTCCCTAGTGTACAGCTCAGTGTCTATGGTCAATGCTGCCTTATACCCCTTTCCAAGGAGGTTTATTGTCTTGGAGGCAGAAGAATAGGAGCTCATGGAAGCAAGATTCTAGTAGTGATATGGCCATCTGCTTACTGTGCTGCACGTCACACAACAATTCAACCAGAACCTGAAGTGCTGTGATGTACACTTTCTTGGCTGTGTCTACATAAAGTCAACTTGTATTCAGTCACACCTAGTATGGAGATCTGTGTGATAAGAACGTGGCTACTTCTAGTTATTGAAACAAAATCACTGCATTCACACTGTCTTTCTTTTCAGCAACCTTGCCAGACCAAATCAGGCTGTGCTAAGCTATCTTCAAGTGTATGTACCTGCAACGTGAATGGTGGGCTAACTGAGCAGTCTAGTTGACTAAATTAATGCATGTATCGGTGCATATTAAAGAGTTGACTATGGTGTTAAAATGTCGATACATAGATCAAGCTACAGATTAAATATTTGGGTTTTGAGAATTTGTCCTGAGAGATTAAACAAATGAAACAGATATCCTTCTTTTGATTATTCTATTCTTTTAATATTTGCCCAGGCAAAGCTATCTTGAATGTCACTCAGACATTGCTGTCAAAACCCAAGGTTATAGTAAGTTTCACATCTCGTGTGATAAATGATGTCTTTGCTTTATGGGAAAAGATAATTGCATATAGAAGCACTGTAATCTTGAGTTGCAATTGGTCAAAAAAATTTAGCTAATGGAGTCCACAGCAAATTTTTAAAATGTTTTTACTTTTGCATTTTGCTGCAAAAATACTTCTATATTACTTGTGGGAAAATGCTGAAGTTGATTAAACAGAAATGTCATCAAATGCATAAAGGGCTGAACTGCATTATTTTGATCTAAATCCCAAACAACATAAGTACATTCTTTTGCTGCCCTGACATAGCACCAGTAATTGAAATTCAGGGTCTGTATTCTAGACTGTTTTCCAGCTCTGCAGTAAAGCCAAAAGGTTTCAACAAAGATAGAGTCCTGACTTGACCCTTTGTCCTCTGCCTTACCACATTGTACTTATTATTCTGTTTCAATCTGCCATTTAAGGATTCTTCCATCAGCTTTCAGATATCTGAACATCACACATAAAACTGTGCAATTGCAATTAAAATTCATCTCCCATGTGCCATTTTATTTTCAGTGTACTGGGTGCTTGCAGAGAAAAATAATGTTTGAGCTGTTCTTAAAGTCAGCGAAAAACATCAGAGATTCTCCCCTGAGTTTTTTCAGTTGTGGGGTTAACATCTGCAGGAGTTGGTATCAATTAATTAATGGTATCAATTAATATAAATGCTAAGGTGCTGTAATGGGTGGTTTTTTTCCTTTATCATGTAAACTGATGGATGCAGAAAATTAAATTAGAAGGTAATCAGATAAATTAGAGTTGATTTACCATACAAAACAGGAATCAGATAAAAACTACCAGAAAATGTATCCAACAAATTGTTTCCTAGCAAAAAATAATCTGCCTAAGTTTTGGGTGACCACATTTGCAAAGAGAGTAATTACTATTTTGAGAACAAAAATACTGTAGAATCCTAGAATCATTTAGGTTGGAAAAGATCATTAAGATCATCAAGTCCAACTGTTAATCTAGCACAATCAAGTCCACCCCTAAACCATGTCCCTAATCAACACATAAACACTTATTTTAAATACCTCCAGGGATGGCTACTCATCCACTTCCCTGGGCAGCCTGTTCCAATGCTTGACAACCCTTTGGGTGAAAAAGTTTTTCCTAATATCCAAACTAAACCTCCCTTGGAGCAACCTGAGGCTTTTTCCTCTTATCCTATCTATTGCTTGTTACTTGGAAGAAGACACTTGACACCCACCTGCCTACAACCTCCCTTCAGGTAGTTGTAGACAGCACTAAGGTCCCCCCGAGCCTTCTTTTCTCCAGGCTAAAGAACCCTAGTTACCTCAGCAGCTTCTCATAAGACTTGTTTCCTAGACCCTTCATCAGCTTTATTGCTTTTCTGAGTTCCTCTTGCTGCACTGAAATTTCATTTTGTTTCCTATCACTAATATTCTCTAAACCTTTTCATGTAGAATAATGACCCTATACAAATATTTTAAAAAATATTTACTATCAGGAGGTAACATCATCATTACACTCTTGTATTTTCAAATTTGAAAATAATGCATGGTTCCGGTATTATAGAAATGTATGTTACAAATTCAGGTCCTTCCAATACCAGAAAAAATCAGGGCTAATAGGAAGAGTAGTAAAAGAAAAAAGAGAGACAAAGCTGAGAAAAGTTATATTTAGTAAAGCTGCTTGAAGTATTGGTTTGATTGTTGCTAAAAAGCTATTCTAAAATATGTATTAGACATTTGTTAGTAACTGAAAACTTCCTTTGATGCTCAGAATTTTCCCTGTATACAATGTTATATCATTCAACTGTCTATAAAAAGGGGGAGTAAAAGACTCCTCATTCCTAAAGTTTATAATGAGAAAATCCTCTGGGGAAAAAAAAAAATATCCAAGTTTCTTTATATACCCTAATAATAGACAAAAAAGAGCATCCCATCAGTCCTGGCTTTTTGTTTTCAGATTTTTTTTTTTTTTTATAAATAAGAAATACAGTAAACATTTATACTTATTTTCTACCCCTTTGTTTCTTATTATATACTACATGATGGTAAACCTAGATCTGGATTCATTCCTGACACCTTAAAATCCCAGATAAATCTTCCTGCTACAGCATTAGAAGATGCCAACTAGCTCTGCTGGAAATGGCATCCCAGCATCTTGTGCAGCTGTCTGACCATGGGGAGGGCCAGGATTTTCAGAAGTGACTAACAATTCTGTTGCCCAAATGAAACCTCTTCATGTGTCAGACAGTGGGTAGAGCCATATCTTAAAAATCAATATCTAAATGTGTCTGAAGGAACATACTTAACATCTTTGGAAAGTTTTAGCTTATTATTTAGGACAAGGAGTGAGCTGTTAGGCAATTATAAAGGAGGTGAGTGTTGTCTTATGATTATATTGCCTTTGCCCTACAGAACTTGTCCTGTGAGGAACATTTGCCAGGTTCCCCGGTCAGACATTATACTTCTTGTGCCACAGAATTAATTGAAAATACATTGTGGGGTTTCATATTTTGGAAAAGGCTCTATACAACCATCTTCATGAATTCAACTTGTGGAAAGAGGCATGATTCTTTCACTTATTTTGAGTGAAGAGGTTTGACAATGTATATCCTTTCCTTCTGTGTCAATATGGCACTGTAGAAAACCCTGAATAGCTGAAGTAAACAAATGGATGAAAAAAATCAGCTCAGGGCTGCTCAGTCATAACTGTATGTCTGATTTCCACTCTCAAAAACCCCTGAAAAATATTTTTTTCTGTGATTCTGTGAAAATCTGATATTTATTTTTTTTCAGGAACAGTGCTGCATTTGCTATGCATACCATGAAATATTTGCACAGAGTATTTTGGAAAATGTGGTGACTTCAGCACAAGCAAACATGGAATCATTTGTCACTCATTTCTTCCAAGCCAATCTAACAGACAACACAGGCCAAATGATCCTTCTGTGTAATGTGGCTAAAAAAAAAAAAGCTCTGTGTACTTCTAAACATTAGAATTCAGATGTTTACTAGGCAGGAAAAGTGCTTTTAGAAAAAAAAAACAACAAAAGCGCCAAGATTTGCATGTGCTCTAATGCCAAATTTTTCTGTGCCAATTCAATATTCCAGCTAGGAAAGAAAAACTTGTAATAAATGCACAGGCTATTTCATACAGAGAAGGCACTTTCAACTTACAGAAGAAATTTTAATTTCAGGAAAGAGAATTTGTTATATTAAAGAATTAGGAATGGATTCACGTATGAGATCATGCAGTAGAACACTCCCACTTGTCCTACAGAACCAGACTAGGAAATGTGAAAAGCAGAATAGCACATTAGGTATGTTTCACACTCTGTTGTTCAGCTGTTGTGGGAAAAGTCCCCATTGCTCCACAGCCTTTAACCTCTTTGTAAGACCACATGTTTTTAAACAGCACTGACAATCTCACATTTATAAGGAAAAATAACAATCCAGGATAGCAAGTCAGCAGCTTACAAGTGTTTCTGGTCAGCAACAAGCCATATGTAATATTAAGCCTAATCGTTTAAGTATGTAAACTTCTGAAGGACATAATATAGTAAGACACTGATGCATTTTCCAAAGTGGACCTAATAAAGAACTTTCTGATTATTAACAAGCATAGATCTTGGGAGTAAATGCATGAAGCTATTGTGCCATTAGTAATATATCTTCTTAACCATCTTATCTGGAAAAATGAACATAAGTTCAATTTTTCAAAAAAAAATTGGAAAGCTGAAAAGAATAAAAGAAAACTGAATATGGAAAGGGAAGCCACCTGTGTCGGTATTTGTAATGCTGGTCTCCATTCTGCAGTGGACAATGATACGCTTTTTGACATGGTCTAAAAGCTTATGATTAGAAATGAGATGGAGATTACGTGCCTCCATTTTTAAATCCAAAGGGTAGTTACTGAGGGTGCAAGTTGTGTCCTTGAGGAATGCCTCTGGAAAGTGTAAAGTAGAAGATCCCCTATGTGCAGGGCCTGTCTTGTTTTCACTATTCTTTTGGACAACAATGTTTGTTAATTACTAAGTACATAGCCCAATTCTTAAGACTGTATTAACTTACAGCAGGTTTTCGAAAGGGATGTAACTGTTTTCTTTTTTCACTCCAAAATGTATTTGTTTTGCTTCTTCTAGCATAGAGGACAGAAAATCAAACCAGACTCATCAACTGTGTAGATAGTTAGTGGATTTGCTGTCCACTAACTTTACCTAACTGTTCCTTTTCTTGCACCAGACTGGCTGTGCATCTTGTCACTTGATAAGACTGGAGGAAAGCAACACTGGAAATCTGCTACTAGAAATCACTTGGTGTCAAAGCTAGTGAGGGAGGTGCTAAAAAGTAACCTGTTTTACAGAGAAAAGAAATAGAGAGGAATCTGTCACAAACTGTGGGTGGAGGAAGAGTCTAAAGCTCACGATGGTCTTGTGTCACCCCCAGGAACAAACAGCAGCCCCTAATGTGCATGAGAGGCCTCAGAAAATCTTTACTAAATACTTAAGGAATTTACTGACCTTCAGATTGAAGAGAATCCCGAGGAAGGGCAAGATGAAGAAGGTGGGTCAGTAGCACTGAACTCTATTACGCTGTAACAGCTGTTGCTATCAGACCGAAAACATTTCCGTTCCTCTTATTCCTGCTTTGAGCCTGAACCTAATCCTATGGGCTGGCCAAAGTAAATAGTGCATAGATCAGGCAGATTTCACCATAACACTTTTAGTAGAGGGCACTTGTGTGAATTAAATTGCTTGATATGTCCAGAAAAATAATTTATCTCTCTTAATTCACTATAATGATCTACTGGTTTGACTAAAGACTTTTTGTAAGGAAAATCTTCTCCTGCCTTACACCATAAAATCACCTTTAAAATGTCCTCATCTTGAACACTACACTATATATCTTGCAAAAATATTCTCCGCCAGTATAAATAAAGGCTTTAGACATGTCACTCCTTATTAATATCACAGCATTAGAAACTAGAGACAAAAGGAGGGCAAAATTGTTGTTGCTTTATTTAGAAACAAAGTACATGGGGAAAAAAATGTCTCACCAGTTACAAGGCGCATGGCGATGTCACATTCCACAAAGATTTTGGTGCAAGGAATATAACAGTCTGTATCTGTTAATTTTTATAGCACTTAACACTAACTGGAGCAGAAGGAAAATACAGTATGTTCCTTTACTGCTGTTGTTTATGGCTAAATATAGGAATCCTACGAAGCCTGTAGGTAAATTCTTGTTATCTAAGGGATCGTTCATTAGTCAGTCAAGTCTGCAAGTCTGTAGGTAAGACAAGGCCATCACACACTATTGAGATGCCTGATGGTGGCTCAAGAGTGTTTAGAAAGGTCTGACCTGAGCTCATTCTTAAGAATTCTTCAGATAAGTTGTATTCTTCACTGTGTTCACAAACAGATCACTGCTTGCATCTCAGCTATATGGCAAATGGCTCCATAACAGAATGGTACCCATATGTGCACCATGCCCTAACACACCCTTCTTCCCTTTGAAATGAAATGTAAATGTTCAGGGACGAAAAGAGCTGCAGTGTAGTCCGATGTTTTCCACAGTCTGGATGGCAGGGGACTGGAGCTGCAGAAGCAGCCGGTCACCCGGCCACGGAAGTGCAGCCAAACGGTGACACGGGACTCTCCGTGCACTGCACTGTTGTGTACATAACGGTGTGCAATCTTACGTGACACGATTAGTCAGAGGAGAGGGGTATGTTATTGATTTGAATTATAAACACCTTCTGGCATATCATAATGTTGAGAAGACAGGCAAATTGTATACATGCATACATACATACATCATATGTACTTTTCCAGTCAAAAGGTCGCTAGTTTTTGCATAAGAAAATAATAATTTTCATAACCTTTGTGCCTTGCTTGTTTCACCTTGCCAGATTTGTACCAGCATTACTTTTAACAGAAATTTTGAAATAACTTAATGAAAGTTAATTTGACACTCACATACGTAGCAGGTGTGAGAACAGAAGAATTAACACCTTCAGATACTGATATTTAAATTATCAGTGTTTCTAAAAAATTATTTTTTCTGACAGCTCATAAAAAAATATGATAGCAGCTGCTGATACCAGGAAGCAAGATGGTATCCAATGCATGCACATACACAAAATGTGCAAGGCAGAAAGTTCTGTATAGGTGGAATCTGTTTCAGCTGTTTTGAAACACAAGTATGAAGTGGTAAACAGAATGTAGAGCATAATCCGCTTCACTGTCTGCAGTTCGTGACTGATAAATACTCATTAATAACCACAAAATCCAATGGACACTTGAAACATAACACACAATTTTCACTGTCCTTACTCTGATCTGTCAAGATTCTCCAATAAGCTGAGATTCAGTCTTGCATTTGAAAGCATAAAACACAACACTGGCAACCTGTGTTTTCAAAACCATCAGAACTCCATGTGGATACAGTCATTAATTCCTGGATAAGATCACTTGAAGGTTATTCAAAGTGTTTCATTAAATGCTCTGTTCTTGTGTACTTTCTAGAAAAGTACCATACCAAGCCTGCTGCACTTCTAGGTTAGATGTTGTAAAAAGATGTATGGTACGAACATTTTGGAGAGCAGATCATTCAAAAACCTTGTCATCCTGAAAGAAATGTGTGTTAAGGAGGAGGGATCCTCTAGTGTTTTGGGGCACAAGTTTTAGATGAAGGCTAACAGTTGTGTAAAGACTGGCATAGTGAGGTAGACTGTGCTGAGTGTATCTTGACAAGCATAGCGGTGTGGCAGGGAGACTAGGACACTATAAACTGAAGCACAAAGCAGAACACTATAAAAAGTTAAAGTTCAGTCTGTGGTCAGTGAAAGCAAAGAAGGAAGCAATGGTTTCTAAGTTTTCATATTAGTCCAGAGGATTTGGGGTTTTGATGCATTCAACCAATACGCAAAAACAAACTGCATCTCTACCCTGGGTCCAACTGCAGAAACACCTATACAAATGTTTGATATTACATGGATGTTATTGACATTTCTAGGATTTTGACAAATACATATGTTTGCTTCCCACTTCTACATCAGAAACTGGACACAAGCATTGACTAGCCAGCCTTCTGACAGAGTTCATAGACTGCACATCCTAGGATTTAAATGTCCCAAGCAAAAAAAGTTTCCTGGTCCTCAAAAGAACTGTATAACTTAAGAATTTCTTATTCCATGATGCATCCAAGGACTGAAATGTCCAGGCTTGGTTTTCCCCAGCTGTGTATGCTCCTGTGTGAGTGATGATGGGCTCAGCCATCCATGTGCTGCAGAGGGAGAGAGCTCTCACATTACTCTGCCACAAATGTGTTGTATCCTCATGCCTTGTGGAAGGGGGGAATGTGGTAACTGAAGAGCCTCATAGCTAAAAGCTGACTGCCGAGCAGACTACTGGTTATGCACTTCAGTTTCTTCAGATGCGCTGAAGTCCTAGTGGGGATACCGATTGCTACTACAGACATTTTAGAGGTGTTTTTTATGCTGGTGTTTTGGGGAAGCTGCTGGGAAAGAAGGTGCCCAGCTCCTCCCATCAATTAACGTGCTGTGTCGGATCAGTCTTTCTTCTTGACAGGGGAAGCCCAAATTCACCTTTAGCGAGTGCTACACATGAAGTAAAGGCATTGCTGCTTTGGTGATGATTAGTGTTAGTTAATTTACTGATTTGGAGAGGGAGAAGAATGATAATATGATAAAATCCTGGCTATAGGAGTGAGAATAATGGGTTCTATTTTTACCTCTTCAAATTAGTTTAAGTTACTCTCTTCCACTTGTACAAAGAAAGTGGTAGTTTTAATTTACATACATCCCGACTTAAAGCACTAGGTTTTTTAAAAGACGGCATTTTGGTCTTTGTATAAACAGTGCTATGAAAATAGCTTAACAAGTTCTTTTCATTATGAATTAGGACTGTTCAGTCATCTAGTCACAGATTTTGCAGATACATTTTTTTTAATGCTTTTTAAAGAAACAATGAAAAAACCATCTAAACTTGATCTTTGCCTTAACTTCTCCAGGTAGGGAAAAATCAAGCAAAAAACATGGCACTTGGGATTGTTGTAAAGTGGGGTTCGTAACTGTACCCTACTCCATGGGTTTTGCATATAAAAATTACATAAAGACTGAGAACTTTGTGTTCTATAAAAACATTGAGACATATAAATATTGTATGTCTAGGCTAAAGTAATTGTCTGCAGTTCATGGAGAGAGAAAGGAGCCTCCAGTGAGTCATTCATTCCCCTTCAAAAAATTAGTTGCTCGAGACTCGCAGAATTGTCCTCCCATTTCTCTTCATCAGAGGGAGCATAAGTGACTGGTTTAGTAAGTACACTTAATTTTTAGCAGATTAAATTGGTTACTATAGAAAAAAGTAGAATTAGTGTCAGTTTTTCTGCAACTTTATAAAAACTTTTAGGACCAACATGATCAAAGTTATGAGGTTTCTATCCTCTTTGGTGTAAATATTTCATTATTATTCTGCCTGTAATACTATTATTTCTGTCAGCTTGTCCCAGGTTTCTCCAGATTGGCTGTGAGTTCCTGGCTGCATGTGAATACAGCTAGAAATTAGGTCCCATATGGTTCTGGACACAAGCCAATACTAAAATCAAAAGGGTTACTTCTAATCTGGGAATTCAAATCCACACCATACTCGGAAATCTGAAAGCACTCAGATTCAAAGTTGTTTTTTTGCTAGGCTCTACTTAACATCAAAGGTCTAAATGTAACATACATGACAAGAGGAAGACAATGCAGAGAGGAAAGAGTGAGTGGGCAGAATTCCACTCACTAAGGCCAGGAATAGATTTGCTGTTGCTAGCAGATCTGCCACTAAGCACAGGGCACAATGCTGTAAATATCACAGCATGGCATTGTCTGCATCTTACAAAAGATCACACCAGGGCAATCGAGATGTGGTCTCCTCTACTACGTACAGCTCCAGTGTTCAAAGCAGGAGGTTTGCCATCAAGGCCATACATTTTATGCTGTGAAAAGAATGCAAGATACTTTTGTAGCTGTCTGGGTTCTCTCTTTTCCTTTAGGCATCTCTCCTTAGGCAGCCTTCCAAATGCAAGGCCACATACAAAACCTAAGGATTTTAAAGGAACAGGTTAGAAGTAGGAGGTTTGTGTGGCTTGCAGTTTGAAAGGTCAGAGAGCAGATAAAACCTGACATGTAATCTCCAGTGACCACTGTTCTAAACCTGCCTTTTAATACCTTACTTTTTAAAGGCATATAATATAACCAATAATTACTATAAATTTGGGGAACTTGAAATTATTTGCTTATTTTCCTTTTTTCTTTAGTGATCTTTCACTCATGATCAAGCTAGTCTAATCCGGATGTTTTGCTGGCACATGGAGTGAAACAGTTCCACAAAGCTCTCCACAACCAAATAGACATAAATGAAATGATAGACATCATGGACTGTGGTGGAAGCCCATTGGCATTGGCCAGATTATTTTTAACAGAATTAGATCCAAGGAAGAATTTTAGAGGCCCAGACCAGCATTTCTTCAAGCACAGATTTACTGGGAAGTATGCGTCATGTTCTCATCCTCATTAGTTTTTGTCAATGACTCTTCTAGGACACTGCAGCTTCTAGAACTCCAGTGAACAATGTTTCCAACCATGCCTGAGCAAGAGGGCTGAGAGGAACTATAGTGCTGCACTGTTCTGTGAACATGACAAGTATTGCCACTACTAAGATAGATGGGCATTATTAAGACCAGCTGATTCAATGTAGGATTCCCATTCTCTGAGCACAGGCCTGTGCTCTTTTCACATGGCCCACAAGGTTCATGTGGAAGTATCCCATTCCCATTTATCCTTAAGCTAAACCACTGTGACTAAAAACAGGATTTTCACTAACAAAAGGCAATACTAAGGCAGTTTTTTCCCCTGGAGTAGTAGAAAGAACCAGTTAGATAAAAGAGGGTCTTTGTAAACACAACTTGAATACAGAAGAAGCCTCCAACACGAAGAGATAGGTGAGCAGTGGACAATGATAAACTAGGGGAGTAAGCTAGAATGGGAAGTGGAATACTAATAGTACTAGAAAAGTGGTTGATTTGGATATGTACGACAAGAAGTGGAGAGATTGGTGTGTGTCTTAGAAGGTCAGAGTAAGGGGAATGTCAGCATTTAAGACGCCATCACAAAAGGAGAGGGAAAATTCTGGAAACTCTTTCTAATAGGTATGAAGAGAAATAACAGAGAAAGAATGACAAGTGGAATTGGGAATGAAAAGCCAGGAAAGCTAAATATTTCTAGAAAGTCTTTATTATTGTTTGAGGCACCTGAGTTACTGATGCTAATGCTATGGAGTTAATCCTACACTTACATCTTTCTCTGATTTTCACCTCTTATCATGTAGAACCTTTCTGGTACACAGCACTTCAATCTGGCATGGAGAAACAACGAACGCACATTTTGCTGCTGATCCCAATCCCTCCAGTTATACTGAATATTGTCAATTTTTGTATTTATGCACTGGCTCTTTTGCACTGCTGTACAGCCTTACTAGAAACCTCATGGTAAACTCATAAGCAACATGCAGAAGATCTGGTAGTACCTCTTGTGTAAAGTGTTATGCATTTGATGAAAGAGACTTGTTACTCTCCTTCCTTCCATAGAACTCTACACTTTATGTGCCCTGAAAACTCAAGACTTGCGTGTTTCCACAAACACATATCTAACAAGGCCTGTCTGACTGAGACAAGAAAGAAAGGCAATGAGAATCCAATATCTGCATCCTGATAGAATTTGCAGTACTACAAGAATGACCAACTTGTTTCTTGAAGGGCAGAAGGTCATGAACAAACAGAAGATGGATGTAGATGGATAGAAAACAAAGTCAGCAATTTAAGACATGGACACACATCAAAGGAAAATCACAAGCTTCACCAGGAGTGAAAGGAAGATATATAGGTAGATTTGAGATTTTCTGAAGAAGCATTCATCAAGATGGAAACACAAAAGGAAAGAGAAGATGGTCTGGGTGGTCTTGCAGAGTGCAGGGTGGGAAAACATGCTCCTGAGGGAGACAGCAGGAGGGATAATGTCTGATGGTAGTAGATTAAAGAGTACAGAAATTATTAATGAAATAGAACTTACAATATTGCACAATGGCATTGCTGCAGGCAAAATACAAACCAGAGAGCAATTTCTTGAAGAGTGCGATTGGGAAGTTGGAATTTTCTCAGGTTTTTAACTTTAAAAGTGCTATATTGTTCTTGTGTCAGGGAAGACAGCACAGGGCACAGCTGCACCATCCTCAGTAGAATAGTGAAAGATACTACGCCCAGGTGTTGTGGCTTAACCCTGGTAGGCAGCCCAGTCCCACAGAGCCACTTGCTCACTCACCCCAGTGGGATGGGGGTGGGAATTGGAAGGGTAAACATGAAAAAACTTGCCTGTTTAGATAAAGACATTTAATAAAGAAAGCAAAAGTTGTGCACACAGACAAGGCAAAGTAAGGAATTCATTCACTACTTTCCACCGGTAGGCAGTTGTGTAGCCATGTCCAAGAAAGCAAGGCTTCATCATGCCTGACAGTTACTTGGGAAGACAAATGCCATGACTTTGAATGTCCCTCCCTTTCTCCTTTCCCAGCTTTTTACTACCGAGCACAGTGTCGTATGGCATGGAATACTCCTTTGGTCAGTTGGGGTCAGCTGTCCTGGCTGTCCCCTTCCACCTTCTCGTGCACCCCCAGCCTAATTGCTGGCAGGGTGAGCATGAGAAACAGGTGACCTTGACACTGTGCAAGCACTGTTCAGCAATAGCTAAACCACTGTGGTGTTATCAACACTGTTTTCGTCACAGATTGAAAACATAGCACCATACCAGCTGCTACAAAGAAAATCAACTCTATCCCAGCAAAAATCAGTACACTAAGGGAATGCAGTACTTCCTGGAATTAATGTGCATGAAAGGTAATGACTTCAGGTCTTCATTTAACATGATAAGCTCTTTTTTTTTGCACTGCCTCAGCTGTGTGGGGAAAAGAAAGGAGTCTATGTTACCTTTTTACCACAAGATGTGGGAACTTACTGAGATTCAACCAGGCTAACAAAGGATGAGGAGAGCAAACTTAAACATCTGCATGTACAAGCAAGGACTGAAAAGTCTGCCCTTATTTTTTGTGGGTTTTTTGGCCATTTATGGGGAGCTCTCAGACCCTACAAATGGAGCTTCCTTTTTAGTATGGGTCTGAAACTGCCACCATTAATACTGCCAACTTACGGGGCAGTGGCTGTCACGCAATGGGGGAAATGGCTGAGGCAAAGCCAACCCCTTAGCAATTCTCCCCTCTGTGCTTGCCTTCGGGGCTGCCTTGGATGAGTGCTCAAAGATTATATAAGCTGGCAGCAGCTCTTTAGGCTGGTTTGCGAGCCTACACTGTCTGCTATAGCTTGCTCTGAATAAAACGGATGTGCTTATTCAGAGTTCTTTAAATACTACTGTCATGTATGTAGCCTCTCTCAGAAGTCAGGCACCATCAAAAGTTCACATTTTTCTAATTAAAACAGTTTGCAATAATTAAACTGTATGTGTCTGTGTTTCTACTTCAAAAAGGCTAAATAGTTGGCAAGCCTCCTAAAGTAGGATTAGACTGCAGACCAGCTCAGACAATGCTTCCAGGCATTGAGGATGTACTGCAGAATCAGTTTAATAAAGTCTGATTAGATTACTTTCTCTGGTCACTTTCAAGCACACTGGCCATGGGATAAATCATCTTTTTATCTCACCGCACTGCTCTTTTTCTTTGCTGAATCATATTTTAAAAGCAGTAACCATATTTTTTTAATATCTATTCATTTACAGATGCAGAGAGGCATAATCTCATGAATCCCCTGTTGTCCCAGTGCAGTTTGATATTATATCCCAGCCTAAAGGATCAACTCATTGCTTGAGAGGTCTGTACTCACTGGTTTCCCTTCTTAAGATAACTTATCTCCCTTTCCCTCCCCCACCCCCCCCCCTACATAAATGGCCTTCTTAGTATTACAGGAAAACAGTCTTGCATTTCTTATCTTGATCTTTCAAGATAATAGCTTATGTACTGAGAACAGTGGTGAACCTAGATGTTTCTGAGAAGTTATTAGTTTAAGAAGGGTGTTGATTCCTAGTCATTTGGGTTAACATGTACATAGATCTGAATATCTTTAAACTTGATTTATTGCATGCTATGTGGAACAAATAAAGAGTTATTCAGAACACCTGAGTCTAGAACTCCTTTGTTTAAGTTTTCAATGCTTACAGTAAAAAAGCTTGCATTTTGCTAGTTTCTTACCTAATGCCACAACTAGTAGAAGAGGTATTTAAAGCAACACAAAATACGCCTTTCTCTGGCCTCTTTTTATGATGCTGAGTTATGTCAACAGACCTTAGCAGCCAACTCAGCTCCCTGAAGATGCATTACTCCAGTCTGATTTGCCTTTCACCAGTATGTGCCCAGTCACTTCTTCAAGCTGTTATCTGGTCTGGAGCTTCTCTGCTGATACACAAATTCTGCTGCATTTTGTACATGTACATTTCATTTTCCATTAGGATAAAGAAAACTTTCACCTTCTTCCAAGGTTATTAATTCTACCTAGTTAAGAAAAAATGTGTGCACATGTTCCCCATGGACTCTGGAGTGACATTCAGTAAAACTATTTGTTGTAGGTGGAGGTGATACAGTGTCCAACCCAGAGGCCATCTTCTGTGTCAAGGACCAAACCCATGAAATGACGCTCAAGTTTCTGTTTCATTGTCTTAAGCTCTGAGCAAGGATTTTCAGTGGTTTGAAGGCTCATTTGAGTGAAATGGCCTAGGATATGGGGGTGGGGTGGAGTGGGGAATTTGCATTATAACTGGCTGCTGTCACAGGAATGAAGAATTCTGAAAAATAAAGGCGGAAAATAGAATCTATTATTTACGGAGTTCAAATTTAAATATATGGTGACAGTATTTTCACACGTGCTTGAAGTTTAATTCATTAAGATGATAATTTAAAACATATTATGTCCATGTGGTCTGTCCATACATTTCCTAGATTATTTTCTACTAATCTTATTAACATATGGAAAATTTTCCCTCAGATTAGATTTATACACTGTTTTCAAATAGCTGGACAGTGTATGGATAGAAAAAGGAGGGAGAGAGAAAGAGAAGCAAAATTGTCCCCTCATATATTCCGGGGAGGCTGCAAGGAGCCCTGAAAAATCTTGTCAGATTACTGTTAAAAATCCAAAGAAAACCACAAACTGCAGTACTCATGTTGGGGGGTGGGGTGGGGAGGTTTAATAAGTCTTTTGCACATTTCTCACTTAGCACTGGTTGTCATTGATAGCTGGTGCACAGTGAATTCAAGATACTTTTCTAGCTTCTACAGGGAGCTACAATGGGCCACAAGTGTAGTTTGAAAGCCTGAGGTACCTGGGCTGTCCCTTAGTTTCCTATAAGAAATTCAGTCTCCTGTGAAATCTTCCAAAAATTGCACACTGATGCACTTCGGAGCCTGGATTTGTCTACTTGCTAGTAAATGTCACTAGATACTGTTAAAACTTGGTTAAACCTTACAAACCAACTCACTCAGCAAAACATGTTAAAATAAACTGGATAGGAGCCAGAAGAGATGAGAATGGATTATTTAAATCTAATATGTGTTAGAATACAGCTTAAGTCCTCTGACCCTAATCACTTTCCACCGTAGTACATCAAATTAGGATCCTGGGACAATTTGTGTAGGAGTCGGAGTAATGCACTAGCTTTGCCCTACGGAAGAATTCATGCCCTTTAATAATAAGTGAAAAACCATGGATGGCCTCATATTAGTTCCAGAGGCTATCTATATGCATGAGAAAGCCCAGCAGCGCTGGTTCTGTACAAATCCAGCGAATGATGAGATGCGCTGCACCTTCAGCAGCCTCTGTTGCTGCTCTTCTTTATGTTATCTTAAAAAGTTAATTTTGTATAACAATAATCACGGTATAGTTCATACACTTTACTTTTCTTTAGGCATTCTTTCAGATTCCTGTTTGCCTTCAAATCTACTTTCTCAGCTAATGCCCTGGAAAAAAACTGTGGTGGGCCTGGATAACATGATCCTGTCTGCAGCACTATGCATTGTTAGAGAAATTTCAATCAAGCCTGTGAGCAGGTCATGGTAATGACATTGCCTTAATGAGGGAATTGAAGTTCTCGGGAGAGTTGTGACATGGCAGTACTCAGAGATGCTTTGGACATCTCCCATTGCCTCTGTTACTGTGAATAACTGGGATGCCTTGAAGTAACTAGAGAAGATCATTAGTGCTGACACCTGGGATTGTTTATTTGGCATGGATGTACTTATTCCTGTTTCTCTTAGCATGCTGGGAGTTATAAGTGTGTTGAAGGTAAAGTAGGGGATATGTCATTTTTTCACTTCACTTTACCTGCTTGTCCAACTTTTCATAATTCTTTTATTTTATCTTGGGGTGTTCAGAATAACCCAGTTCTCAAAGCAAGACTGTGTGCAGTTTGGCATCAAATCAAAGCCCTGCATTTCTGATTATTTCTGCCTTCAGCTACATCCCTCTCTCTAAACCAAGTTCTTATTTTCATGAGGCTCAGAACAGCAGCACTAAGTGTGGGGACTGTAAGTTTATTATGGAAATTTCATGCACAAGTAGCAAATAGTATCATATAGGTGCAAATAAAAAGTCTTCAACATTTTTCTGTGTTTAAGAGAGACAATCATAGAAAACTAGTCAGGCAAGTAAGCAACTAGATTTACAAGGGTAGATCCTTAAGTACCTCCTAGCTGCTTTTTGCCTGTTCTGTATCACAGGAGTCAATGCAGCTAGCTTCTGCATAGTTAGGCATACTCTATGAAGCTCACTAAAAATAGAAAACCAGTTGAAATAGCCATTACCTGGATCTAATATATCTATTTAAGATTTACAGGTGTATACTTAAAAAAATTAATAAAGTAACATAGGGAGATCTGTCATTTATTTAGATACTGATAGAAAGAATTCAAGCTCATTTTCAGTGCAATTAAGTCAACAACAAGAAATATATACTTAGAAGACTAACATGTACATGACATTTTATGGTGGTGCTATTTTAAACTAGTAGCAGCCAAAATTTTCTGCAGTCTTTGACTCTTTCTGAATTAGATCAAGTTGTTCATCTCTGACGTTTTTAAAAAACAACTGCAGCTGTGACAGTCTGATTTGTAAGTTAACATTTTCTGTTATTTCATCTGAGTGAAGCCTCTTGCAGGGTAAGAGAACTGTGGAAGCATTTCTGCACTCAAAGCAAAAAGCCAAGAAACTCCTGGCTTTTCACCAGAACTGAAGCATTCTAGAAAAATTTTCACCTGAGATACTGCAGTGGCAGCATTTACTGTCGTGAATGAAAGCTACTATTTCTACCTAGGTAGCAATCCTTATCAGCCTGTACATTAAGGACTTTTAGATAATGCTTTCTATCCCCTCACAAAATCCTTCCATTTCTCAACAATTAAAGTAACGCATTTCTCAATATATATAAATCATTTGACCACAAGGACACATTCAAATTTTTATTTTTAGTCTCACAAGAGAGAAAAATGTTTACCCTAATTGGCATCTCCTATGGTTCAGCTGTTCTCACTAGGCATAGCTGAGGCTGTGACTTTAAACTGGCTCTAGATCCAAATTCATGTTTATTTTGGGACTTAGAATGGGATTCCTCTGCCAGAATCAACCATAGTATCATGACAGTGAAAATAACTAGTATCAATCATCTTTTTCAGAATTCTGCCTTTTTGCGAAACAACTCTTCTGAAAGCAAGGAGTCCTTCACAGACAATGTAATTAAACTTCAGTTAAATGCAATTCAGACCTGTGAATAACAACAGGAACCTGCTTACGTTTCTGCCACAGTTGCTGCCACAGTTCATCTCCAGCCATTTGGACCAATTCTTTTAGCAATTGCAAAAATAATAGTACAAGGTTTGTTGTGGTCCCTTTAAAGCTGAATAAAGGTCCTTTCCAGGACTGTGTTTTTTACTTACACATCTCCTCTTCATCTAGGTTTATATCTACTCCAGATGATGAATTGTACAACAAACAAAAAAAATCATAGGAAATAACAGTTGCATTATAGAAAACTGAAAGGCTCAATGGGGACCTTCTCAGATGTAAAATGATCAAACAAACCCAAGAGATATCTTAAAAAGTCAAGGCATTAGGACACTGCTTGATCTAAACTGTGAAATTAATCTAAGTCCACCATAAGCCCAGCAGATACCCAAACCAAGAGGTCATAGCTTGCTTTCTTCCTCTCCCTTTCAGAATTCTTAGTTATTATTTCCAAACAGAATAGGTCTGGATGGACTGGCACAGGTTTGCTGCGCTCTTGTGATGGTCTTTCTTACCTCTCTGGTTTGTGTTTCAAAACTTCAACCTTGTTCTTCTCCCTCTTCCATCCTCTTCCCATCTCTGTGGCCAGCTTTGTTCACAACTTTATCATTTTTCAGGCATCTGTAGAAGTTACTTTTATCTCTGACAAGTTTTACACAGTTCTCTGCTGACTGTTGCTCTGTGTCTCCCTTGAAGTTCTGGTTTAAGTAGTTTAAATGTTTTAAGGGGGACTTGGAAGCTTAAGGCCCTGGTTACACATGGATAAGCAGAACTGGGGCCCAGTCTTACCTGATAACCACGTATGGCAGCACTGGGAAGGAACATCTATATTTGTGTTGAGGATGTGCCTCTTCTTTAATTATGACCCTATATTTTAAAAGCATTTTTTTTTTCTAATGATAAAATCCTTGCTGGACAATTGAATTGCAGTTATTTAAATAGAGGAAAATACAACAGTTTGATGTAAGAAATAAAACCTTTTTTTTCTCCCCCTTGCTCTGTTTATTGCTTGTATTTATCTGACTTACTAGGTGAGGTGTTCTAAATCTTCTAAACTTCTCATTGTCCAGAAAGTCATCTTGGTTGAATAAAGAGGGCAAAACAGACATTGTGTCTTAAAATAGTAAATTGTCACAGCTGAAAAATGTTCATGGCTTTTCCTTAGCAGCGTAAAAAGAGAGGGGAGGAGAGGAGAAACATCAGTTTGTTTATTCAAGCTGCTAGCAATCACAACCCTGCTGCATTCAGCCTGTCCCTTCCTTCAGTCAGAGTGACTGGCAGTTGTAAACACATATTCTTCCCTTTCAAAAGTCAGATATGGGCACCCTGCCTAGAATGACTTGCTGACACATAGGAATTATGCAAGGATATGATATTTACCATGATGTGTACTTTGTGCTAAACATGTGAACACTCTCAAGCCAAAGAGCGGAGTAACTGTGTTCTGGGAGACCCATTACACGTCAAAAACTGAATCTTAATTTTCAGTCTTTGATTTTTGCTGTTTCATTGAAACCCCTTTTTCATTATTATTCAGTGTTTTCAAAAATCTGGGGAGTCAGTTGCAAATATAATGCATTTGTAAATGAATATGTGATTGTTTCTGTGGTACATAAACTAGCTTTAGTGTGCCTTAGAGTTATAAGCACAGATTAGAAATAAACAAGTGTGCAGGTGATGCGAACAAGGACTGCCACAATGGCACCTGCAGGACCACGGTACTTCAAGTGGGATAAAGCTTCTCAAGAGCAGCATCCCAAAATAGCACTCACCTTCCTTAGCTGCAGCTTTCACATTTTTAAGAGTACACACCGTGGCAGGGAAAGATGGGAGGGGAAACTCTTTCTCATATTTCTAATATTTTTGTACCTTGCAATGTATTAGAACCTATCACTAAGAATTTGTGCTTCTGAAAACTTTGCCTGCTGGCTTTGTGGACGCCAGACTCTGGCAACTCTGCTTACTGGCTGGGGACTTGCAGGAAGCAGAGAAACAGGCAGCAGGTAGAAAGTGCACACCTTTTTAGCCAATCACTTTCACTAACACATGGTATGTTTAAGAAATCCTTTTACCATAAGCTTGCTTGACACAACCTTAAGACTTATTACTAATCCCTCTGAAGGATTTTTTCTTTGTCTGACAAAAGAACTCCAGTAAGTGCACCGAGCAAATTAAAAGATGAGGCAGGCTGAGGGAAGCAGGCCAGAAAAACACTGATGAAATATAGGGGCTCAAGAGACTTTCAAGTGGGATGATTCACAAGGGTAGTGGAAATGGTTGTTTAAAGCATAAGACTAAAGATGGGTTATGCAACTCCATGTTTTATTACTCAAATGCAGCTATAGCACCATCTGCTCATAGTACTCTTTCTGCATTTGGAAGAGGACTACCTCTGGCTCCCAGTGAACTGGCCCATGTCCTCCTCTTCCAAATGTAAATTTCCACTTCTTTTTTCCATTGAGCTACACTGATTTGGCTGTTTGAGAAGTTTCCACAGTCAGACAGCTGAGAATCATATTCCTTCTTGCATACAAAACTAGTACTATTGACTAATAAACTCCAGCACCTCTTCCAGCATCATCAATACAAAATGTTGTTCCTTTGTGGTAATTAAAAAACATTCAGGCTACCAAAAATGAGTAAATTATTGATAGTTAATTAAGGATGTGGGCATGTCATACCTACTAGCAAGGTAAAGGAGGTGGCTAAAGAAAGGAAGTCACAATTTAAAGATTATACATTGTGCTCCAAGTGGCAGAAATGATTGAACTAGGACAGAAAGAGTTTACAACTCCAGGCTTTAAAGTTCACTTTTGCAGAACTGAAGGTGGATAAGTTTGAGCCACCACTAGAAGATCCAGCAGTGATATCTTAGAAAAATGTCCAGACAAATTCAAAAAGGCTTGGCTGTGTCTGGAAAATGTGCCATACAAGTTAATTTTTATGTGGATGATATCCAAGAGACACCCTAGAATGCTGATTTCCGTATTTGTTATGGACTCAAAGTTTAATAAGTGAACAAAACCCCCGCAATGACTTTCTGCTTGGTTTTAGTTAATACCAAAAATGAAACCCTGTACCTAAGTGTGTAATAACAGCAAAGATGAGTATACTGAAAGCATGGAAGACTGCTGAGAGTATAACACTTTAGAATTACCAAAAAAATGGAACTCTAGCAATGAGTGACACTCAGAAAATAGGCGTAATAAGTTCCAGTCTAAAACTTAAAGATTCATTTATATTTTCTTCTATACCCTCAGAATTCTTTCAGGTACTTCAGTCTTTGTGTGTCAGGCTTAGACCCATTTGCCAGTGTGACTTGCCTTGCTCTCCAAACTGTATCAGAAGTGATAAGCATGTAGGCATAAGGAGTTTATTTCAAAGGGAGGGATATTTTTCAGAAGTAAAAATGTCTTCATTTCCTGATTTTTTTTTCTACTTCTATTGACATTTCCTATAGAAACTGGAAGAGTATAGATTTTTCAGGACACAGAACTTTAGGAAAGCTGTGATACCACGAGTACCATAAAAATGTCTATCTTTTCTTCCCCCTCCCCCCCCCCCCTTTTTTTTTTTCTTTACAAGAAACCTTCTGGAGAGACTGTAACTGACATGCTGGTTAAATCTAAATGTAGAAAAGGGCAATAGCGGGCAACGAGGTTAAGCAGAGATCTAAAGATTAGTGAAAGCAATAAACAGAAGGCTTTTAAAAATGAAAAAAATATTGTGAGTCTGGGAAGGAGAAAGATTTAAGAACTGAAAAGTACAGAGAACAAAAAGCTGTATTGCAATTTAAGTTGCACATAATGCTTCAGTACATATGCGTAAGTTATCAGAATATCCCTTTTAAAATAAATAACAATAAAAGGCTCAAGAACTAGTAGCTGACTGGTAGTAGGACCAATAAATACAGTGTTTCATAAAATGATGATTTGCTGAAGTCTTTTTTATATTTCAAAGAATCAGTATAGTTAGTAATGAAATGTCAGAGATCAGCTTGAACAGAATACAGAAAGTTAACACAGAAAGGTAATACAGAATTGATAATACAAAAATACTATTGAAAAAGAGTTATATGAGGTTAAAGTAAAGTTCAGAAGGTTAATATTTCACAGATTTAAGTGGAGGAAAATGAGGTCTAAAATATATTTACAGCTTTAGTTTCTGGTTTGTTTGGGGTTTTTTTCTCTTTTAGATTACTTGATGTTGAGCAATTTTTAATGCAGCAATTTAAACTTCATAAAAATACAATTTAAGCAAAATAAAAAATGTGTATAAAAGATGATGCTTTTACATCAGAGTGCATTTCTTTATGATTATAGAACTAAATTTAGAATTACATGAACTTACATTCTCTTCTATTTTCTTTTTCATACTAGTATGCAAATGAGTTTTTGCTCACAGAGAAGTGTAAGAAAGTAAGATTATAGAAGAAGAACAGGAGAGAACTTTCCTGTTCTCATATTGTGAACATTGATGCTAAATTAGTGAGCTGATTAAATGGGTTCATAATATCTTAAGAAAGCAAAGAATCTTTCTTTGGTAGACATAAATTGCAGTGCTGTTCTCTACATCAGTCCTGTTTTGGAAATAAGGACAAGATATTTTCACTAGTGTGAGTATAAAGCATGCTTCTGAATTTTATACAAGGCAAAGGTTAGGGAAAGCAGTCTTGCTGAGCGTCACGCACCACTGCAAAGGCTGTTTCAAATCTATGACCATGAATGATCAGCTTATGTCCTACTTTTCAATGTGTCCCTTCCTAATACAAATAAGAGTGTCTAGACTGTAAGAGCTTGATGACCTGTCCTTTTCTGTGTGCGCCTGTGCCCACACACGCACACACAGAACGGATGAAATTTTATTTTCTGTAGAGATGTATATTTAAGTATTCTTCAAATTCATAATAGGGAATATGGCCACAGATTTTTCACCTAAAAAGCCACTAAAGTAAGAGGCTTTTCATTTTTTGAAATAAATCTAGTGCCTACCTTAAATCATAGCCAATAAATGGAAGAGTACCTTTAAAATAAATTTTGGGATTTTCTAGCTTTTTATTGCTTCAGAACTCACAAGTACAGAAATATTTCTGGTATTAAAATTAATATTCAGCCTTATAGTGTATAAGAAAACAAAACAGTTCATAGAAGTACTTTCTCTGACTGATGACTGACTCAGAATTTCGTAGCCTTTAGCTATTTATGCAGCTGATGAAGGGACCTCCTTTGGTTTGACCCAAGTCAAGGACCAACTTCAATGTTCCCATGCAGTTCTACATTTGCTTCATGCAGGTACAATTACACATACTCAAATGGAATCAAGTTGTATGTATATCTGGCTGAGTAAAGACAGTGCAGAAGACCCTCTGCTCTTTACCATTTTACATTCTGTGGAGTTGTGCAAGAACATTTGCAGGAACGTTCACAAGAATTCATAGCTTATAATACTGGCATGGCAGCTACAGACTCCTGGGGTTTAGCCACTTGTCCCACTTACACTTTAATATCTTTTCATACCAGCTCTCAGAGCGCTATGCAAAGTTTGCAAAATTGTCTAATTTTGTGCTGGCCCTGAGAGAATAGTATCAATATTTAATTTCCCCAGATCAATTCATTTCTCTGCTTTGGACAGCACGGTGGTTGATACTGCTTCATTCATGTTTAAAAGGCAATTACTATATCATTTTTTCACTTCAAGGAAGGTTATATAAGAGGGTAAAACATTACATTAAGAAAACAGATCTAGCCAAAAGTGAAAACTTGGAAACTGGGGCTCAGATGTAGCAGAAAAGGATATCAAAGGAGCCAAGAACAGGAATCTAAAGGACAGAGAGAGAAAGAATATGGTGAAAAAGGGAAGCATGAGACACAGGAAGAATCCCGGCAGAGACAGTGTGAAGACTTCAGAGGTATAAGCAATCTGTTTGGTTGAAGTCATTGACTGAACTGAAAAGTTTGAGACATCTTATGCAGAAAACTAGTTAACAACATTGGTGATGTCATTTTCATTGACACAACAGGAGAAGGCAAAAGTAATTTTGTTTCTGGAACGGCCTAACCTATGCTTCACTGGCATTCATATATGCAGGTAATATTGCTGTTATGGACATTTGATCACTTTTAGACACAGAAAGTACTACCTCACCTCTCAGGAAAAATTGAACAGACTGCTCTTGTGCAAAGATTTCAATCTGATTAGAGACCATTTCCTAGATTAAATTGCAAAATTATCAGAAATAATTAAGGATAAAAAAATTACGTTAAGTAAATGAACAAAATCAATTACATATCTCTTGATTTATTTTTAGCCTATTTGTTCATCAAAGAGAACATACTTGTCCTTTCTTGAAAGGCAAAACTTAATGTGAGATTGAAAAGATGTAATCTCTCTGCATGTCTCTCTATTACTGTATTGCTCTTATCTGCATTAACACAATGGGACCAACTCACAAATTTGTGAAACACACTTCTAAACAAAATAGCTATACATTCTTTCACTTGTTTTGCTTTTCAGTATAATGATAAAAGAGAAAAAATGACTGATTTTGAGTTGGAAGGAAAAGAAACCCTGGTCGTACCAACTGGTGGAGATTTTGACCAAACCTCCTTTGACAGGAGTCAAACCTAACCTGTTCAATAGGAAAGAGACTAAGCCATAACTATATGGAAAACTGAATTTCTGAATAAATCAAAAAAATCCTTTCAGTATATCAGCCTCAAACATTCTCCAAAGAAGACTGGAAAACATATTCTAAATGGCAAGTGTTTGCTTTCCAACTGTAGATAGCTCTGCTAGTAAAAAAATGCTTCATTGTTTCAGGTGTCCGTTGTACAATGCAGCATTCTAAGACTATTTTACTAAGAGTCATTCAGAACATATCTGTGAGCCCATAATGACTCCAGCATAAAAGAGAGTTGGTATATTGATTTGGTCGTCTTTCTGAAATTATCGGTTACTTATTCTGACATTATTTTGTAAAAATGTAAAACGTTTCAATCTCAGAAAAAATGTTAAGATTTTCTGAGGATTGTCTGATGTGTGGAAAAAAATTTTTTTCTGAGCAAAGTCTTTTTCTGAAGCTTAATTTCAGAAGTTAACTGAAGAAACTGGCAAGTAAGACCTACTAGAGTCCATGTTAACATGACATATGTGCTTGGGTGCCTGTGCACATGCACATGCACATACATACAGAGGAAATCATACAGCGATTAAACATGTCCTTCTCTAACATTTACTAGATTTTTTTTCCAGTTTAAGTAAGCTTTTTAAATCATGTGTCTCTCTGACCCTCTGAGTTCACCAACATACAAAAGCTTTGAATTATGCAAAACAGAAAACAAATTACTTGTTAGCTTGAACATAATAATTAATTTATAAAAACATTTAACCTTAGTGTTTACTGAAAGACTTCAGATGTCTGTCATCTGTGTGGTGCTGCAAAGCCTTTCCAAAGATTTTTATGGATCATATAGTGTAACTAAAGGTACCTGTGATGGCCCTGGCTTGAAAAAGAGTTTAGAAACAGCTAAGAAAGAATAATGACCTCAGAAATAAATGGTTAGTCTGTGGTTACATTAAAACAATTTAGATTTTCATAGGGCTGGACTTTAACATGTGATTTCTAACTTATGTGAAATTTTTTGTCTAGCTATTATTAAAAATTATCTGATAACATTCTTTGACAGTGAATATAACTTTTGTTATAAAACTCCTATTAAAAAAAAAAAAAAGGTTTTATGTTCAGGAATTATTATTTTCATATAAAAATTTAAAGCATGGCAAATAAAAAACAATTAATTTCAAGGACTTGACTTCCAGGTAATTACTTAAGCTTTTGAATCATATAAACTTTTGAAATGTAGTGTGAAATATTTTTATGGTTCAAGAGGTTCTCTCGTGCATGTTGATGAGCATTCAAGAAAAGATATCCTATATCATCAGCAAATACAGAAAATAGAAATCAAGTACCAGGGAGAGGAGAAGAGTCCTTCCATAAATTCACATAAGGTACATGTACCATCTTTCTTACAGGTCTTTCACCTGCCCTTAGAGGTAAAATACATCTGACAGCAGGAAATTAAGACTTCTATATAATGTTCTGTAACTGATAAGATTTCTGCTATGCTACTTATTTCATTTCAGCCTTCTTTGGGAAAATATCATGCAGACTGAAGTGTTTCTTTAAAAGCTCCTGTATGGAGTAATTTAAGGTACATCAGGGTTTAAGAAATATCAGTGCAACATTCTTTTCCAAAAAATTGTTTGTTGGTTGTTCAATAAATTCTATGTGGCACTTTATATAAACAAACAAAACCAGGCAAAAGAAAAATAAACCCCTCAAACCTGTACATTTTCTGTATTCTATCCCAAAACTTTTCCATTCACTCTTAGACAGGGCGATCAGCTTTCACTGTAATGAAATGGTTTATTTGCTTTTAGATAATCTGAATGATTTAGACTACCATTTTGAAGTGATGTTCATTTCTCTTAGGCAACTGTTTCAAAATCTCACTTTTTATAATAAAATTCTGAGCTTAAAAGTAGTTAGAAAAGATGGCTGCATCTATACATGCACATAATATATAGTTCCCTAAACTGGCTTTTGTCTAGTTGTTTCAGTTTTTTCCTGAAATTTTACAAACTGCTTCAGTATTCCTTTGCCAGTCCTGAAATGACAAGATACTTGCACTGAAAAATAGTTTGCAAATAGGATGTGGAGAGCAATCCCAGTGTTCTTTTTTGTGTCAGTGAGAAAACAGAACTCATTTCAGTATTGTCAAAATAATGGAAAAGTAAACAATATTTGAAAATGAAACTGTATTTTGAATTAGATTAAGCATTATAAATTTTACAAATTTGTTAATTTAAATCCAAACCAATGAATTTAATGTAAAGCAGATATATGATTAAAAGTTATCTCTGGGTGAAGAATTTATTCCATAATAATCCATTCAAAGGTGTACCAACACAATATATGGCACTAAAAACAAATAATAAAGAAATAAATCAGGAAACATCAAAGTATGACAGGGCTCATTTAAAAAAAAAAATAGTGATTCTTCAATGTTTCCTAATGTCTCAAAGCTAAACAAATGTTGATAATACTCTCAAGGACATTGAGACAGGAAAGCTTTGGAAAGGTGACTCAAAAAAGGGAGGATTTTAATAATATTTAATCTGAAAAACTAGGATAAATTGAGCTTATCCCAATTTGTAAAATCATTTTAAATCTGATGCACTGGAAGAGGATAATTTAATTTCAAGAGGTCAGGAGTTTGCCTAGATGCGTACACTCTGGGTGTATTTAATAGGTGGCAAAGTTTGCATCAAAGGAAGTTTGTCCTTTCGTATTGTAGGATATTGTGGAATACTGATAAGGCTCAGGGCTGAACACAATTCTAGGCGTAGTTTTGCTAGACTCATACAGAGGGAAAATTCATGGTGTGGTTTAGATCAGTTCAAAATACATTAAGCTTTTTGTGCAGTTACATTTAATTGAAATACAATTCTCAGTGGGTTTCTTGCTAGAGGTACCAGAGTAAAAGATTTGGCCTCCTGAGAAGTGGGCTGTGCTTAGGGATGACTTCCTAGACTAGAGTCACAGTCAAGGTCTCTGGCAAGACATTATATAATGTCTTTCTTGGCACATTCAAAATGTATTAATTCTTTAAAGAAATATAACAGCTGGTGTTTTGAAGACACCAGCAAAAACTAAGATTCAAAGAGCCAGCCTCCAGTTGAGCTGGACACATCTTATTTACAGCTGCTGCAGCAAAACAGAGGTGAATCCAAGTGAATTGATGAGGTTGAATAACTGACAATAAACATGAAATTTTTACTTGATACAAGACTAAGCCTGTTTCAGATTTGTTCATGATTTTTTTTATTAATCTCTGCTAACTTTCAAAAACATTTAGGGTACAGGTGAAAGGAAGACAGGTTTTAATTTCCAGTGCTAAGGTGTTTCTCTGTTCTGCTTTTAGAATGCACGTATTGGTATTGTTTTTTCTTAAAATTTTATATTCCATAAAAAGAGAGAAGGGCAAGTAAGGCATTGTTTTTAGTCAAGCAGAAGCTTTGTTACCTTGGGGAATCTGACACAGATCTGATTTTTATCTCTTGTTTTCCTATGTAAGCCACTGATTATGTTGCCAGGTTAACTCCTTTTTTCTGATGATACTTAATCCTTATAACTTCTGACAGAAATTTAAGATCTGAACACAGGTCTTAAGAAATGGAAATGCCAATATGTGTTTTTCTTCAATTTGTTGTTCAGACAGACCCTATAGTAAGTTCTGCCAGAGACAATAAATTTGCCATATTCCACTAGGGTTTTTTTCTCAAATGCCCCTTCCCTTGTCCACAATACACAGCAGATTATCAGTTTGAAGCAGCTTCTACCACACCAAAAGTTAATCAGAAAACGTATGTTACCTGTGTTATTGTAAGCAACAGAGAGACTATGAAGGCCTTTCTACTTCTGCTGTCAGGCATGGGCATAGATGAGATAGATTTGAAGTTGCTTAAACTTGCTACAGGCATTTTATCCCAACAGCTAGCATCTGTTTCCAGTGAACCATTTTATCAAGGTATTATTTCACTGGAGTGTGAAGTGGCAAAAGTTACCCTCATAGATTCTGTTCAGTTGTAAATGTTAGTTATGCTTAGGCTTTTATTATCGTTGTTTTATTTTACGCATAATTACAAGTTAAAATATCTAACATTTACATCACAGAATTTTTACAATTTGTAAAAAATTTAGAGGAAAGCCAATGTCACTCCAGTCTTCAAAAAGGTCAAGAAGGAGAACCCAGGAAACTACAGGTCAGTCAGCCTCACCTCCACCCCCAGAAAGCTGATGGAACAGCTCATCCTGGATGTGATCTCTAAGCATGTGGAGGAAAAGAAGGTTATCAGGAGTAGTCAACATGGGTTCACCAAGGGAAAACCATACCTGACCAACCTGATAGCCTTCTGTGATGGCATGACTGGCTGGGTAGACAAGGGAAGAGCAGTGTGTGTTGTCTACCTTGACTTCAGGAAGCCTCTTGACACTGCCTTCTATACATCTGCATACATAAGCTCAGGAAGTGTGGGTTAGGTGAGTTGGCAGTGAGTTGGATTGAAAGCTGGCTGATGGCAGAGCTCAGAGGGTTGTGATCAGCAGCACAGAGTCCAGCTGGAGGCCTGTAGCCAGCAGTGTGCCCCAGGGGTCAGTGCTGGGTCCAGTCCTGTTCAACTTATTCACCAGTGGCCTGGATGAAGGGACAGAGTGGCTGATACCCCAGCAGGCTGCGCTGCCATTCAGTGAGACTGGGACAGGCTGGAGAGTTGGGCAGAGGGGAACCTGATGGAGTTCAACAAAGGCCAGTGCAGGGTCCTGCCCCTGGGGAGGGACAGCCCCGTGCACCAGTACGGGCTGGGGGGGACCTGCTGGGGGGCAGCTTTGCAGAGAAGGACCTGGGAGCTCTGGTGGGCAGCGAGTTGCCCAGGAGCCAGCAGTGTGGCCTGGTGGCCAAGAAGGCCAGTGGGACCCTGGGGGGCATTAGGGGCAGCGTGGCCAGCAGGTCGAGGGAGGTGATCCTGCCCCTCTGCTCTGCCCTGGGGAGGTGCATCTGGAGTGCTGGGCCCAGTGCTGGGCTCCCAGTTCAAGAGGGACAGGGAACTGCTGGGGAGGGTCCAGTGGAGGCTGCAAAAATTATGAGAGGACAAGAGCATCTCCTTGATGAGGAAAGGCTGGGAGAGCTGGGCCTGTACAGCCTGGAGAAGAGAAGACTGAGAGGGGATCTTATCGATGCACATAAATATCTTAGGGGTGGGTGTCAAGAAGACGGGACCAGACTTTTTTCAGTGGTGCCCAGCGACAGGACAAGGGGCAACAGGCACAAACTGCAACATAGGAACTTGCATCTGAATGTGAGGAAAAACTTCTTTACTTTGAGGGTGACAGAGCCCTGGGACAGGCTGCCCAGAGAGGCTGTGGGGTCTCCTGCTCTGGGGACACTCAAAGCCATCCTGGACATGACTCTGTGCAACCTGCTCTCGGTGAACCTGCTTTAGCCAGGGATTGGACTAGATGAACTCAGGACACCCCTTCTAACCCCAACCATTCTGTGATTCCCTACAAAGTTACAAAAAACTTGTCTTCATGGAAGAAGCTTGGTTTAACAGAATGATCCATATTTGAAATTCTGAGATATTCTTCCAAAAAGTCCTACGTGCAAACTACCTACTAAAGAAGGGACTGCATTTTCAGGAAAGATGTGGTTTACTGGATGTTTATTGCAGAACATTTCTTTGTGGGTTTTTGTTGTTGTGGTTTGGTTTTTTGTTTGGTTTTTTTTTTTTTTTTTTTAACACCAGAAGTATTTCTATTATTTGCTAGACAAAAAGAAGTTCTAAGCAAGAAGCAATTTCTTCAGTTGAGATGTTGCTCTTTGAACATAAAGAAATACAGGTGTGAAAGGATCAGAAGAAAGCCTCTCAAACATGCAAACTCTTCTTCTAGTCCTTACCAAAAAATACAGTGGCTTGGTTTACTTGTATGCTTCCTTTTCAATTACAGTGCAGTCAAGAAAAGCCAGTAATAACTATTCACACACAGTAGTACGTGACTTTACTCACTGAAACAAAAAAATACAGCCTTTTCACCTGCAGTTATCTTCTGAAATTCCCTGATCTGAGACTGGAAAAATGGTGTTATGAATGGACAGAAAACTCCCCTATAACACTTTTTAAAAAAATTCTTAATTACAAGAGGATAATCATATTTTCAGCTTCTCTCAGCTGCCTGGAATTCTTACGCTTAATATTCAGCTGTTTCTTTGCCTTTATACACTAATTGTATCAGACGCAACAAAGCTTGTTTTTTCCTAGTGCTTATCCTGCTAAAGTGTTGTGCAGTCACAGTAAGGTCCAGCACACAGATGGCATTTCAGCAAGTGGATGTTCATTGTACATGAGCTGATGGTTCAGACTGCTAAAAGTCTGGTTCAAGTCATATGAGAGCCAGCGTTATGGGGAGAGAGTGTTATTTGTCAATGAAACATCATGAATGCCCCTTGGAAGGGGGGAAAAAAGCTAAGACATCTACCTGAAGTGTCTAGGGGAGGACGTCAATGTCCCCAAACTCTCTATATATGGAAAAAAACCCATACATGTAGGCTCTTATAGAGAGCGATCTTAACTTAGCTCGTGTTGAAATATACGTCCAAAATAAGTTGCCTCCTGGTTTAGACATAACTAGTGTTTGTCAACATAAATGTCTAGAAGCTTTGGTGAACGAAGTTAATTTGTAGTTAAAAATAAAAGAAAAGCTGAGCAAAAGTTGTCTAACCTATTTTGGCAAATTCATCTTCTTTAATGCTAGTCAAAATTCCAGAGACCTTACCTGTCCCCCTGAAAAAATACTACTTTAAAGGAATCTTTCTTTTTCATGCTATCATTTGCTTTTTTAGTGAAACAACTAATGAAACTTTGAAAGTGGAACACAGTGGAGTGAGCTGAATAATAAACTACAATTTGCTTCTAGGCAAAAAGTTTAGTTCTTTTTTCTTCTTCTTTCTTCTAAACTTCCATGTCTCTAGTTCCTTGCAGTTCCCAAAGGACAGAAGATAATGGCCTTCAACACAGACACTGCAGAACGGGTAAAATGTCTGTAATGTATAATTTAGCTTGACTTCTACAGTCTGTATTATAAAAAATGGCACTGTTATCACCTTTTACAAAGAGCTAATGTCGTTTACTGGTTGCAGCTCCTTTTCTACCCTGTGTGTGCTAATCTGCATGGGAGAGAACATCGAAGGGAGTGATGAATAGACTGGACTCCCCAGGGAATGAGGATTATTTATGAAGTTACTCCAGTTCAGTGAACAGTGTAATTCATGTCAAAGTGTGTAACTTAAGCCCAGTGAATTACAAACTTCACTCCAGGAGATGATTTCAAACCTGGAGATCAGAGGAAGGCTGTGACAAGGCAGTGGGTAAAGTACATTTTCTAACGAGCCTTTTCTACCACATGCCTAATGAAACCACAAATCCAAAACTCTGTGTAGCTTTCGGATCACAGATATAACCCGCTTTTTCCCACCATAGCGCCATGTCAAGTAACTATCTGCACAATGACAGGCAAAGTCATTTTTGTTCATTAACAAAACACATTTCTCAGTCTTAAAATGTTTAAAATTTAAGTGTCTGTGTGACAAAATCCTACAGGCAACATATTCTGCAGAGGGTATTAGCAGATCATCCTGCTTGTGCAATATTTTAGGATCAAAGACAACAATTATATTTTATGGAAAAAGTTATCAGTTTTGAGCATCACCGAAGTTATCACTTGCTATTTGTTTTCAGACCATAGCTGTCAAATCAACACAGTGGTGTTAATGGAAACTCTTTCAGCTGTGGCTTGAATCATTCAGTCCTATTTCTGTTTCTTCTTCAGCTGCTGCCCTACAACAAAGCATGGTCTGCTCCTCTAGACCCTATGTACTGCAAAGGCAGGTAAAGTTCACGAAATCTGTATTATTTAAGCTTGTCATGAAGTATTTCCATATATTCAGTGGATTTCATTTTAATAAGCATATCACTCTAAAAATATTAAGGAGAAATGAGTGAAACAAGCGGGTGACAGATTCACAGCAAAGACAGTACTTCTTTGTAAAGTGAGTAGCTATGAGTAATTCTGAGTTGCCTCATGGGTTTATTTACCTGGATTAAAAAGACATATGTGCAAATTAACAGAAGAAATATGGGACATTGAACACTAAGTCATCCTTCTCATTTCCTTCAGAAGCTTTCTTAGCAAGTTGCAGTGATGGTCTATTTATAACCTCTGAGCACCTCCCAGTCAGCTAACAAACCAGACAGGATTTTCAATGGCAATCGGCCAATATTCCACATGTAGAAGCCCAGTGCAGATTAATTCAGACCCTGTGATTCCTCAGGAAAACACTTAGGAACACTGGCAGTTTGACCTGAATTCTGACCATGGAATTGGGCTTCCACTCCTGCACCGTGTTTTCTCCAGGCTCTTGACGTTAAGCCATGCAGAACAGACTAAACCCTTTCTCCCTTCAGGCAGTTTCCTCCCTTCAAGTCTTTCCTTTTTCTTTATTATTTTAATTAATTTTCATCATTGCTTTCTTTTCTTTGGGGGTGGGGTGTGAAAGGAAGGATCGTTTAGTCTTTTCACACCTCTTTCTTTGTATTTTCAAGCTTCTCTCTTTTACACTCAGCCACTTGAGGTAAGGGCACATATTGGCCTCCAAGGAGCCAGCCTCAGCCAACACTGGGGCAGAGCCTGCAGCTCTTTCCTGCACGCATGAGCTCTGTCTTGGCTGATTGCATTAGGGTGGCTGCCAGAGCACAGGCAGAAGGTGGGCGGTTTTCAGGGATCTCTCCTCTACACAAACATGGCTGCAAGAGTACAATCACCCAAAGGATTGGTGGCTCTTTGACACACAATATTTTTATGTATTTTTTTTTTTTAGTATGGACCAGCAAGATACTGATGAAAAATTATGTAACTCAAAAAAAAATATAAATAAACCCTTAACACAGTATAGTTAAGACAACACTAACTGTAAAAGTCATGAAATAATGCACTGATGTTCTCATTCTTAGCAAGTGTCTACAGGTTAACACGCATGTTTCAAATTCACACTGTTAAAGTATATTTTTTTAATTCCTCTTAACTCCTCAAATTCCCTTCTGCTACAGGACACTCAGCAGAAAACCAGACAATGGAGCCTAAAAAGGCAGAGATCTGCTGTTACTGCTCTTACTTGACCAGGAATTCACAATTCTAGTACTTTCATGACTAATTTATCTCCTTCATTTACTTCTCTGACCTGCTTGTTTGCTGCAGCCATCTTTTTAAGATTTGTAATCCCATTGGCATTCTATTAGATTTTTCCATGGGCACTAGGTGAGTGTGCTCCAGAAGTTCCTCAGAAATCAATTTATTACTTGTTAATTAATATGTAAGTCTCAGTAAGTGTATAAACCAGATCTCATAGTGTTGGACTTCTGTCACATTGAACAGCATTAGTTTTTTTAAACATGTAAAAAGAAATAGAGGAACTCTCAGACTGTGGATGAAATTCCCAAATTTCAGTAAAAATGTGTACAGATAAAGTTAAGAAGAACAAAATTCTATAGTAGGAGGGATTTTTTTCTGGAATGTATTTCTATATTTTCATGCAACTGATACATAAGCAGCATACTGAATACAACAACAAGCCTTATTTTTTGTTGGAAATATACCCTTCTTGTAACAGAGATGGAGGAATTCATCCTTTAATTGAAAGAAGAGGATGATTTTTAGGAACTCTAATAATGAAAAAAATAACCAGAAACTGTAAGCCTTATTTACTCTTTCCTAAATAAGAAAAGCTGACAGAAATATTGCATTCATGTCTAGTAAGTACTGCTCTAATTTCTTTATTGCTTCTATAACTGCTAGGAATGCAAAAATAAATCCAAAGATTGTTCAATGCCTTTTGGGCAGACAAGCGTGATAAACACTTTTTTCAGATGTGCAACTGACTGCAATGTCTGTTTTGAATAATGAAATAAAACCTTAAAATTTAAGTATTTTTTCAGCTACTTACAGCGCATGTAAAAAAATATTAACCCACAACTTAAAATTCAGATTCCCATTAACGCAAGGACTAACAAAGCCCTCTGACTTCTTGCTAATTTAATATGAGCCCACTGTTCACTGTCTGAAGCCTCTACACGAAGAATGCAAGTCCTTCACCGGGGCATTACATGATCTGTCTTCCATCAGAGCTGAACTCAGGGATTTTTAGTGTCAACAAATTAAACCAAATGTCATGCGGCTGTCTTGCCTAACAGCCTTGCTCAACGAGGAGCCTAGCAAGCTCACTTCAGCTGAAATAACCTCCCTAAGATCAATGCACAGTTTCAGACATGCAAACAGGCAGAAAAGCAAGGTCAAGCAACAAAGCCCTGAATGATTCACAGTCTTGAGACAAAATTTCATGCCTAACGATGCTGACAGACATTTTTTTCTCCTACAACACAAGGAATAACTGTAAGTCACCCACTTCGGGCCTAATGCATAGGTATCTTTGTTCATTAAATGAAGAGTTGATAAATCTAAGCAATAGGAGGGACTGTTTTTTTTTTTCTTTTTCCTTTTAAAATGGGCTGCAGCAACATTCTACCTGATGTGACAACCAATCTAATTCCATCTGTGAGGTTCATCTGTTCATTACTATCTAAACAAACATAAAAATTTGAGGGGTTTGGACACTTCAGTTCTAATGACTATACTAACTGTACTACTGCATTCTTTAGTATTCTAGCTATTAATGGCTTTTAGAGTATGAGTTAGCAAGATTTATTCAGTTGTTTGCTGCAGTCACTTAAGAGTTCATTGCTGTTCAAACTGCTGGTAAGAATTTTACAATTATTGATTCTATGAAGAGGGAGAAGTTAGAGTATGTGCTACCTGATAAAAGACAATAATAGTAACCTATATCCTCTGTACTGTGACTTTTCATATAAAGCTAGGAACATGTTACTGAAAATGAAAATAGCTGATAGTTAAATTCTGTTACAGTGGTGCTATGAGTCCTGAAAAATCACTTGGGGTGATATTTTCAAATTAGTGCACCTATGGTTAAAATTTCAAAAATACTTCATGCATTTTTAAAATTTAATTTACATTTGAAAAATTACATGGAAATTACAATTTCATTGCAGTTCAAAAACACATATGATCTTTAGTTAATTGTATCTAAAAATCAAATATGGTGTCTTGAGCCAAGTACATTATTTTGGAAATTTTACTTTTATTATAAAATAAAATCTAAACACCAAATACATTTTTGGTTAGGAGAATAATTATTGTTATAGAAGATCACATTTGGCCACTACTTTTGAAAATGTTACCCTCTTCTCCCCTGCCCTTAGTTCATCCATCTATAATTTTGAGGTATACAATACATCCATGAGATGCAATATATTGATACCTAGAGAAGCCAGTATAAGCCTGAATGAAAGTATCTAAAATACAATGGGTTTATTCATCTATTATATGCAGTAATGCCTTACAGAGCAAAGACTTGCCCTATAATGACTGTGATACGATCTTTAAATCATTGGTAAAATATTAATTTTTATTATTCATTAAAGTGGTGATATTTTAACACCTATTTGTAGCCTACTGAAATGTTTTTTAAGTATTTCTTTATCCAAATACTCAAGTGGCAAATTCTTAAGAACTAGGCAAGTCATTTTATCTCTACCACATTTTTGTGAAAGACAATGTCTCTGCTAACGTGTTAGGGGGATCTGAGATTTTTTTCTCTTCTCAGATATCCAGTTACGGTGTTTGGCAAATTTCAAAGTGTTGTAAATGAGAGATGGCACTTCCACTGTTTTTTCAGGTAAGCTGTTTCAAAATAGTCTAAATAACATTTGATCTCTTGAGACTCTTCTGATTAAGTGAAAATAAGAAATTCAGGGGTTGGTTCCACTATTTTTTGCCTATGGTGGGCAACTGCTTATCTGACGAATTAATATTTCTTGTCCATTTCCCTAGAATGATCAAACTTAAAATCCCACAGAAGACAGTACATCTGTTTATTCACAAAAACCCTTCTCTACTCATCCATGCAGGATGGATATATATCAGTTCTGAACTGTCATTCACCAGGAAGAAGCTATGGAAAGTCATTAATGCTTACATGTCCTTCTTGGGAGACATGCGTCAGACAAATACTAATTGCAAAGCTCCACACGTGAATAACTCAGTGACTTTCTACAGCCATTGCAAAGCAGATCTCCATACTGAGTACTATTTCCTTGCCCTATATCTAAATCACTATTAATAGTTACTTTTGGGAAAATACATTCATACACAACACTGGATAGCAGTAGAACTTAAGGAGAGTATAAATGCTGACTGAATAAGATAGTCTTAGCAGCAGCTGCATGCCAGATACTATGATCTTCATTCATTAGTAACAGTATTAAATTTGTCTAAATAGAGAATTGCCTAATTAGCTTTAGTGACAAAAGGGAGTCTTCTAAACCACATCATCTGAGTTGGCTGCAGGCAGGGATCTCAAAACAAAACTCAAGGTACAGTGTAGAATATTTTACTGTAACTCATCTTCTTCTATTGTAATTCAAGTTCCTCTTAAGCTTATTAATGCAGAAGGAATCCTAATGATAATATAATCCTCTTATGTTTTTTGTGCTTTTCTTCTGCAAGAAGTAGGGTAGAACTGCCACTGTGCTGTCTAATATGAGTCATTAAACTAATTTCAAAATAGTAAGAAAAAGAGGTCACAGGCATAATTTGGGATTTTGCTTCCACAGTTTGACAGGATTTCTTTCCTGCTTAGATATGGCTAAATAGTATTTGGGGATCTTAATATCTGAAAGTAATTTCGCTTCCCATTGTGAAGTTTTAACTAAGATTGTATTCCTAAAACAAACTTGTCTTACAAAATACACTACAGCAAGTACAAAATTTTAGTCATGGCTGCCACATGGGTGATGTATTAGTTACTTCTGCCCTCATAGACATGCATTGATTAGTCATAACTAAACGCTTTTTTAGTTTTGAGTTATGACATTCATATTTAATAAATGACTTATCTTTGTGCTTAAATTTCACCAAAGCCAATGTGAGTTAAGCATTTACTATAAGTTAGGGCTGTATTTTAATGAGTTTTTTTAAAGCTGTGGTCAGAACGCATGACTAATAAAAATGGAGAAGTATAGGTAAACAGACTTCTTACCTTTATTTTCCTTCATTGCCTTCATCAATATTTATTTCACCTCTATAAAGCAAAAATAATGGTCACACTGTTGTTCCTACATTTTTTCTTTATCCCTCATGCATATATAATAGGCATTATTAAGAACTACAAACATTTGATCAGGTTTTTTAGCATCCACTATTTTCTATCAAATTTTTAAAACACTGAAGTGGGAAACAAATACTTCTGTATTTGCAAGCCATGTTTTCTTAAAATCACTTGATTACCATTGTTTATTTTTTAATAGAAAAGGAACCAAAAATAAATTTGTCAGAGCACTGCTTTTATACAATATATGTGTCTATCAAAACATTGAAAATAGTAAGGATAGATAAGGCTGTATAGCATCATTAAAATTTCCATGCTAAACTTACTATCTTATGAGCAAGACTGGTTCTTAAGGGCTTTTTGTTAGGGTGTTTTTTGTGGGTTACCATTTACTTTCAAAATGCTTCATGACCTGCACTTTTTATATACTACACATAGTACCTGTAGGACCTGACACCTCATTAAACATCTCAAGTAATTTTGACTCAAATCTGTAATCATTTTTAAAAGAGGAAAGCAACTTGTGAGCATTCCTCATTCACTAGTCACTAAATAGTTTCTGTATATGTTCCACCCTGCAACAGGGACTGAGATGTTTGGGGCCAAACTTGCAAATGAATAAATAAATATACTTCAACAGTCCTTAACAGATTCAGTCTCTTCACCATTAAAGTCCCACATGAAAACTGACCTGTTTAATGCATCAGCCATTTTTAGCCTATATATCCAGACTCCTCAGCCACGCAGATCTCCATTTTCCACAGCATTCTTACTTGGCCAGAAAGCCAGGCTTTGGAGCAACTGCCTTAACAGTGTTACCAGCTGCTCACCACAAATCACATGCTTTTGGGAGAAGAGCCAATAGAAGTGAAATCAGTTCTGATGGCCACCTTAGGGTTTCTGGTGGCTGAAAGGAAGGTGTTTCTCTAGCAAGTGAAGGAAGTTAAATACTAAAAGCTCAGATGATAACTGAGCTAATTGGTTTTGAGCTCATTCTAAAAAGTTGATTGAATAAAATCCAACTTTCATTGTATTCTTTGCACCCATGCACTGTAAAAAATTAAAGCTCTGCAGGTGAACCTAAAGAGGTTTTAATACCAATCATTTTCAGAGAAAAAACATTTTCATCATCTTATTTGTATCAAAGAATGGCAACTTGCTTCATGTTAACTTGAAAACATGGTTGTGAATATGGAAGGACACAAGATCTTACACTGGTCATGCCTGGATCATTCAGTACATTTTGAACAGCCCTATTTGCATCCTAAATTCCTTGAGACTTGAACCATTTCTTCCTCATTTTTATTTTGCTCAGGATGAGGCATATGTCAGTGAGACATATCTGTTGCATATTTGTAAGCAACAGCTTGTGATTACTCTCAGAGTGTGTCAGAATAATGTATGAATTATAAGTTTGTTATTGACACATTAGTAAAGTTTTGCCCTGATATTGGGAAAGCATAAACTGCGTAGGTCAGTTAAAACAATTACACTCTCAAATTCAAGATTTGGTTTGCAAAGAAACCTTACTGTCTTCACAGTGTGAAATAAAACCTTAAGAGCATAAATGCAGCTGGGACACTTACCAGACAATATTTTGTATTTAATTGCTTGTTAGTTGAAAGTAATTGCAATTTAAAACCCGGAGTTTTACTTAAGAGGCTAAATCGGAAAATATGTGCAAACAGATACTATGGAAATATTTCAACACAACATAAATCTGGAAAATTGTAACTTGTCACTAAATGAATTTATTCACTATGGTGGCATAGAAAAAGCAGAGACAATAGCAAAGGGAGGTCTAGTGATGTGAGAAGTGTTCCAGTTGTAATGACAAGTCATTCTGAGGATCTGTGCCATTTGGGTGGTACAGGTAGACCCACAGTGGCAATACTCAAGGTGCCCACCCATAGATCTTTTACATACCCACACAAATACCATTCACAAGCTGTGATCTGTAGCTATGTAATTTCTAAAATAAAGTAAAAAAAACTCAATTAAAGGAACAACATAACTTAATGTGGGGAACGTCCACACCTGGACCTCCACTTCTGAGGATGATAAAGAGCCTGACTGCTGTTCTATAAAATTTTTCTGAATGTTCTGGACACACAGTCTACAAACTGCATTGAAACTGAGCATGCTTGGTATGTGTTTCACAAAAGGGAGCACAGGGGATATACAACATGCAGTAGGTCTCATTGGTTCAGTTAAACTCAGTGCCACAAGTCTGCAGTTGGACCATGTCTGGGTCTAAAAGCCAGGCTGAGTTCTGAGTTGTTCTCCCATGCGGACATGACTGTGGGTGCATAATTAGCAGCTTAAGGGAAATTCAGCTCTTAAGTTCAAAAAAACATTTCTCCAAGCCCCCAGTTTGGCTGTTGTCCAATTCTTGAGGTGCTCAGCCCGTAGACAATCTACTTTTCAATGCTTAGATTCAGCCTGTGCTCCGATTTCAGCTTCTGCACTAAAAATCCTCAGTCTAAATTTGGGACGGGAAGCTTAGCACTTATCTCAAATACAAGTTCCCTAAAGGTCCAGAATTTAAACATTTCTCCTTTGTCTTCAGGGGGAAATTGATTCCATCCCTTCACATATCTAAGACACACCTGGTGTTAGGTTCCTTATAAAAAACATTGTCAGACAGTATTTCTTTTTATGAAAAGGCCTTCTCTTCCCCCGAAGCATACACACAAGTTGTGAAAGAGATTAATTAAATTCTAACTGAAATCATTCAGACCCACACCAGCCCCCAGACAAAGCCCTAACTAGCAAATTCTTCTTGGACTTGGGCACTATGTACACTTGAAGCTAAGCCACCATTCAGGATTTATTAGAAAAGCAAAAAGTCATACATCATCTGCAAAGTGTGTACCCGACTCCTCATCTCATGAAGAGGGCTTCATACCTGCTAGATATTTGTATGAATGACATCAGCAATGGATTAGCTACTACTATAGGTAAACAAGCATTGTCCCATGCTTCGTAGCTGATACTATCATAGGAAATAAATCAATAGCTACCACCTACTAGGCTTTCAAGCTATTCAGGCTTCAATTAGCATTAGTATTATTTTCTGCAGATTCCACAGTTCATTAGCAAGACTTGACAGTCCTGACAGCTGGTGCTTTGGAGCACTGCTGTATAGTATTCTTCAGTGACCTTGATGAACCTTTTAAATCACTTTAGCTCTGTTTTGGAGAACAGATTGTCTATGCTGAATTTATAACTTGCACTGCTACTGAGGCAGCTTTCTTGGCCAGCTTCTGTCTCCCAATTTCTGAACATCTGCTATTCAGAAAATCTAAGTCATCACCTGGATATTGGATGAACTTAAAGGTAACCTGGTTCATAAGAACATAATTTGCCTCATTTCCCATATAATGTATTGACACTAATACATATGTTTCTAATTCCTATAGTAGTGTGTGTTGCAAAATAAAACTACTGAAAGTGAGCTTTTTGGTGATGTAGGTGTATCAGCACAGTCAGTAATGTCTGAAACTGTTACAGAAGCATTTACTGTCATGCACTATAAAAAATAAAGTTTGGTTCTTTTACAATCTTATTTTTTTGTTTAGTTTCACTATCGGTTTTTCCATGGCAGCTAGCAGCATCCCTCCCTGTAATCCCGCATTCTTTCCTGTGAGTCAGAGCAAATTTTGTCTGTCACGATAGAGTTAGGATTTTTGGACAACTGCCCAGACCCTCAGCAAAGTCACTTCACTCCTTTGTCTTTCCAGTATGCGCTGATGCTCATAAATCACATTAACTAGAATTGAGGCAAAGCAACAGATTGAACAAATAACTATAATGACTGGCAGGGAAAGCAGAGGCTTCTTTATAATTGCTCGGGTTTGCTGAGTACATGGATGTTAACGTGACTCACTCCAGGGCAATTATGTTGTAGCTTCTGACAGGTGTGACATGGCACTGTTGATTTTGGCAGCTACCTCTAGTACAACTATTCTGGTTGACCTTGAAAAATCTGATATCAGCATTCACTACTGTGGCTCTGATACTGACCCTTCCCTTCTTTGAGAAACTGAACATGAAACTTTTTGCTCACAATTCCAAAAAAATCTCTGATTTACCTGATTTCATTGATAATTTTTGCATCTTCACTGGAATGATTGTTGATACAAACTTTTGCATACTACTTTGCTTTATAACCCTTTTTTTGATGTCTAAAAGGGACCTGGGGTTTGCCTGGAAAGGAATTGGTAGGCTACAGTTAATCATCCATGCAAAGTTATCTCCCACTTTCTTATCCCTGAGGATAAGGGAATAACATTTGAGCATTGTTTTAATGATTCATACCGTACCCAAAGTCTGAGCTGCTTTCATACAAGCCTTCTCAATCTGAAAGTCCCGCAGGCTTTACACCCCGTCTTTTAGCAGGACTTACTCCTGCAGTCTACTCTGCATAAGCAGGATCACATGCCTTCAGGGTCAAAGCTCAATTTTGTCTGACTTGAATATTTTTATGGCCCAGCAAGTTTGGATCTATGTACAAAAGACACACTTTGACCAGCCAACACAGATTTACGGATGGATTGGGATTCTCATTGTGTTTATATATTTTTGGCAAATATTCTAAATCAGTCCACCCTCATTTTGTGCTAAAACCCAAAATGCAATAGAATGGAAAGTAAGAATATAATAACAACATTAAGGTCCAATTAAAAAAAAAAAAAAAAACAACCAGCAACCAGCACTTCTCACTCCTTTTAGTTATGCATATTTATTGCTAGTAATAGTGGATTTCTTTAACAGGCTTTTCTCCTTTTTGTTCACAATGTTAAAAAATTAATTTCCTCAAGAATTATCTTCATTCATAGTAACTCAGGACCTTTGGAGTGACATTTTCCTTTCACTTGAACAATGTCTAATTATTCTAATGTCTCAACGTTTCCCCATGCAGCTCCCACAATAACTGGGAGCACAGGTTACTCATGGTTATTGCACAGTGCCATTTCCATTCTCCGACCAAGTGTCAAGCACTGACAGCTTAAACACTTATGAACAACAAAATTTTGCTGACTTGCACATGAGGATAGTGATTTGGACACCAAAGTAGACCATTTCAAAATGAGCTGGTTTGATAAATATCACTGTTTAGCACATCTTAAAAATCAAGCTCTTTAAATGTATCCCTATTTGACAGAAAAATGTAAACTGCCTCAAGTTTATAACTTGGCTTCTACACACATCAATTTCAGGAAAATTCAACTAATTGAATGTCAATGAAGAGCTCCTTCAGATGGAGACATAAACTCAGCTGAAATAAACTCATTTTTCTTACAGGGAAATGTTTGAGAAATACTTTTTCCTTTGCCAAGTTCTGATACTTACCGACCTTCAGGTGAGTGTAAAGTAGACTACAGTTATAACTGCAGTCTTATCATAAAGTTTAGAAGCCCAGAATTTAGAAAAACAAGGGATACAGAATGACCAACCACATTTTGTGCTCTAATTATGAACACACACTGATTAGAACTCCTAGGCAAAATTAAAGACTGATTTCTCCTGGAGTATTCAAAATTTACAAGGATTAAGAATATTCCAATAAGTAATAAAACATAATTACGAAAATGTAAATTGGAAACTTTAGCAAAGACAATGAAATTATTCCCCACATTGCTAGCTAATGCACAAGACACTTCTTCTGACCAGAGAATGCAGTAAGTGACTTCAGTGAAATACTTGCCTTACACAGCAGTCTTTCACAGCATGCTATAACTAGTAATCTACCCAGGATCAGAGCCAAAGAGGGATTAACCCATCACAGAAACACATTCTATTTTAGGCAGCAGGCACAAATGCCTAGTGACTGAACATGCTGAGCTTTGTGCAATATGCCACTGCAGTGTGCTGCTTGATGAAAATAATACTATAATTTATCTTAAGCTCATAATACTGTATTGATGCATCACACCTGTCAAACTGATGGTAGCATAGTAAACTGGTAAATCAGATGCACCTTCCAAACCCCTTCTTTAGCGATGCTTACTGTTTAAAAAACTCAGCTACAGCTTAAGACCAGCGTTCTTTCTGTGTAAGAAGAATCAGATTCTTCCTACCATCTCAGAAGGTCCCTGCATGTAGAGCAGAGAATATAGGTTTGCTAACTGATCAATTTTTTTATTACTTTATTAAATTATTGAGCCATTGTTTCAAGTGACTTTAGTCCCCAGAGTACTGTGACTTAGTCCTTGCATGAGAATTCATGAATCTGATACAAGGATTGGAAAAGATTTCTGTGCAAGGGGTATGCCTGCACCCTTTTGAGCTATTATCTGTAGCAGTGACTAGATGTTTCTGTTCAGTCTTCTTCCACTGCCTTTGAAAACACTGCAGACCTTGGAGCTATTGGTCATAAGATCTTCTGTTTGCAAAGCAGAACTTTTTAAAAATCGAACTTACCCACAAGCATCCCCCACCCCTCCAGTTTAAAGGATTATTTAACCAGCTGTAGTTTTCCCTTTTATTCATCAGTAGCATGGCTGATTCAAAACCATGTATTCCAGGATCACAATGCTTGCCCACGTGCTATAAGACTGCAGTCATTTCCTTGGAACGTTTCACACCTGCCTGTGCCAAGGGATCTGACATAACACTGCAGAGGTTCAAAAAAGCTACTGAACTATCGAGGGAAATGCTCATAGCAAGTGGGGAATTATATAACTCTAAAATTGTAGGTATGCCACCTTAAAAGCATATCTGATCAGCATTCCCCAGATGACAGACCAAGGAATACAATTTATAGACCCAAAGGCAGCTTACTTTGTGTAGTGCACATTAACTGGTGGTACTTTGCTATTGTAAATTTTAAAGCACAGTGAAGAGTTTTCTCTGGCATTTGAAGTGATCAGTCAAGATCTCTTTTTAATAGAAGTTACCTGAAAGCCTCTGACAATTTACATCAGCCAAAAACTTGAGCCTTTATCTAGCTTTGTACATCACTAAGATGTATATGGAAATCGTGTACACTCATTTTCATATACTTTAAAATATTCTTTCATAAATTAGATTTATTTTCTATAGAAGTATTTCTTATTTCATACAGTAGAGGAATGAACAGCTATTCCCCATTTGCTTTATCTTCACGAAAGGATTTGTGATACTGTGTCTTACAGCACATCAACTAGTCAGTTCTGAACACAGTTATTTACCTCCTTGTGTAATTCTTCTATTTGTCCAGCATCTGTAGCTCTTCACAAACATAATTGAGCTTATCTTTGTACCACTGTGGTGAGCTGGTGTTCTTGTTGCCAGATACGTATATATCAGGATTCTGAACTAATGTAGATTCCAAATTTCAAGCCCTTCTGCAAAGAACATATCATTCTGTGCTATCATCTGCATACAAAAGACAGATTTTTGCTTTTAATTGCAGCTTTGAATGATCTGTATTTCCAATAAAGTGCTCAGCAACTTACATCTTCAGAAATGAATAATTATGTGTGGAAACCCAGTCTACATTTACACTACAGAGAAAACTGTGACAGTCAAGGATAGAATCCAGTTCCCTGGAGTGACTGTCCTCTTTTAATTTTTTTTAAGCTCACCCATTCCACCCTATATATATCTCACAAATTCTCCAACAAATGGAACACTTATCCCAGAGACAGTAAACTAATTCAGCCACAGTACAGATCTACCTGGTCCGCTGAAGTAGGCATGGCTGAGGGGAAAATGGTGTGTGATCATGTCGTTTCAGATCAGAACTCCATAGGTTACAAAACTGGAAGGGCCCATCTTGATCATCTAGTCTGACAGCCTTTATAGGAACAGGCCATGGGAATGGCACAGAAAGAATTCTCCTTTCATAATGCATAAGCACAAGGAACAGAATTAAATATGTGCAGGCAACTTTTATTCTGACAATCCAAATTTTTGAATGTTTTTTCTGCAGCGTAGACCTTTTTCAAGAGAGGAAGAAGGGTACAACCGTTTCATATTTAATTCGTAGTTGCTGTTTTTCCAAAGCAAGCAGAAATTCCATCAGAATAACCTACAAATATCCTCCTGACCCAACTTCCTTCCCTCTGGGGTGTGTAAAGTAGTGGAGTGACCACGCTGTCTTACGACCGTAGATGCCAAGAGAGGGAGGCTATGGAGGTACTGCCACCATAGATGAAGATACGTCTTTTGTGGGGCGGTGAAGGAGTTTGGGGGGGTTGGGCATAGGCTCATGTTTACAGCGGGAAAGAGGGAGCTGGGACAGAAGCAGCAAGGGAGGTTCATTATACTTTATTCTCTGTGTGTCATAGTTACTGTATTTTCAGTCAGTGGCACGTGTTCCTTGGAACAATGCCCACCTCCATAACTATTTTGCTATTTTATTTATTTACAAAGTACAGTTTCTATGTCACTTACCCATTTTAGTGGCGAACACCTACGCTGCTATATCATTTACAAGTACTTCACCTAAGGAGGTATCTGATAGACAGATTGTTTCCCTGTTGATGGTTTGTAACTAACGAGCAGTAAAACTTGGCAGTCTCTCCATATGTATTAAATATCAAAACTCTGTGTCAGTGTTTGGTCAGAATACAGTGGATTGAGCACTCAGCAAACAGCAGAAGGGGTCTCTTCTGCTCCGCACATCAGCTGAAAGAGCAGATCTGCTGCAGTTCCTTCAGCTGACAGCAAGACTTGGGGATGCAGGCAGCAGCAGGGTGCCTGCCCTACCGCCTCCCCGCTCCGCCGCCCCCCCACCCCGTGCACCACGCAGTGCCTGCTCGGGCCCCAGGTTTGGGTAGTCACACAGCCCCCTTCCTGCACTCCTGAGGGGACTAGCTGCCACAGGCAGTGTTTTTACCTCTAGGTGTATGACATTATAGAAAGTCATACATAGAAAGTATGGTAAAAATATTGAAAGCTTGCAAATGCGGGCTGAATCCTGCTCTCAGGCACACCTGAATACAGCTGGAATTGAATAGTTGGACCTTTTTCCTACCTGAGAATGCACATAATCTATTTTCCTCATCCAGATGCCTCATCTTTTCATCCAATCAGCCAAGAAGTTTGGTCCCAAACTATGCAGATTTGATTTGCAAAATCAAATGGAAATGATCAGTATAAACCCCATGGTGCTTTAAATATCATTTCACCCACAGTCATCATGCAGTTAATGCTGTGAAAGTAACAGTGCTGTGTTTGGAGGATGGGCTAAAGCCCTGCCTGAATGTTTCTTACCTAAGAAGGGAAGAGATCTTTCTTATTGCTGCTATTAATCTGACAGCAGAGCTGGAGGGACCAATTCAAATTTAAAAGCTAAATTTAATCTGAAATTATCAATATCCTGGAACTTGCCATGTCCCAATAGATTAGGCCAAATAGCAGCATCATGTATTCTGAGCTCATGTTGCAAACCACTGTGTAGTTACTAATTCTATTAGGGAAAGCATATTTCCTCCTCCTCACCCGTTTCCAGTAGATAAGCTCATGCTAATAAATTTGACATTCGGTGTTCAGAGAATCAATGGTTAGCAACATACAGAAAAACCTTCTTTGGATCAAGCAAAAATAGTATTTCATATCTCTGTCATAAAAGAAAACATTTATTTTTTTAATCCAAACCAGTACTGTCTTTACCATCAGTAAGCGAATTTTTAAAGCTAATATTGGTTCCTGACTTACAAATAGTTCAGTAGCACAGTGTGCATGAAGCTGTGCATTACAAACTTAGGGGGCCATCCATCCATGCACACACAGCTTAATTCAAGACCAGAGTCTTAGCTATTTTCCAATCATCACTTTAGCATGAATCTAAAAGTCACTGTGTCACTGGTGCTGGCAGCTCATCTTAGTGCAATACTCAAAAACGAGCTTTGGATTCTGAGCAATGTGACAACCAGTTTAGATGAAGTTTATTCTAGGGCTTATATTCTTTTTTTTTTTTTTTTTTCCCTGTGTTACAGGGCTTTTTGTCTAAACCTGGATCCTTCCTGTATGGCATCTGGTATGGAATGACTGAATTACGTAAGGAGGTCCTGATAATTTGGTATTAGTGGCCTACTGAAGCTAGAAGCAATGACCAAGTTTGCTGCTATGAAATTCTATGACTTTATTACATTCCCAGCCCCATGGAATCAGATAATTGGTGAAAATGTTAATATTTTTTTCTTGCTTTATCTCATCTGGGCACTAGTCTTGTCTCAGGTCTTGCTCATAACTTGACTCAGTTTAAAGAAAAACTCTATCGTATCCAATGCATAAATGAAACCTGAAAGCCTGTTAGTAAAACTCAAAGGAAGAAGGAATAAAGCTTCAGTTTAGCTATCAGCCTTAGTATTTCAAAAATGGAACAGAAATATGGCAACTTTCTGTGCAGTTGTGACTGTGGTTTAGTAAATTCACAGAACATTTTGATTCTAAAGGGACAGGCGCCATGGTGCTTATCTTGTGTACAGAGCATAAGACCTCGGGAGGATCACACATCATGAGTTATTACGGTCTGATGACCTATTACTCCTTTTCTTGCTCAGCTAGAAACAGTGGACCAGACATTGGCCCAGATAAAGCAACACTGGCATCAGTGGTGTTTAAAGACAGGTTTTGATGAAAAGGAGAAGTTTTAACTATGTACTTTTCTGAATCAGAGCCATAGGCATACACTCTGTTGAAATCACAGATTTAATTTGGCTTCTGTGAGAGAAAATAAGTATGCACTCTGAACTGAGATAAAGCAAAATTTACTCTGCTGAATTCAACTGAGTTTCAGCACTTTCAGAGTACTGGAAATTTGAAAAGTTTCAGAGTTAGTGTATATATATATTTATATCCACCTATCCAAAAAATGTATAAATTAGATGACACATGCAAAATATCAGCATATATCTCTAGCCACACAGTAGTCTAAGTCTACGCTGAATGCAAAGCAGATGTAAAACATCTACATGTAAAAACACGTAAACACTGTTATTTTAAAGCTAGATCCAGATTATCACAACGTCTTACTGTCAGTCTGCATTGGAAGAAGCAATTTGAGCAAAAAAACAAGGTTGAATGTGGACAGAAAGCTGAGCCCCGGCCCTGTCTATAACTCTGTTCTTAACATCCAGTTGCTGGACCAACTGCAGCAGCAACTGGTCGGCTTGGAGCCTCTCTTGCTTCCCTTTGTTTTGGTATGACTGACATGGCACTGTGTTAAAAATTATTCCTCTTTGAATAGCTGTTTTGGAGACTGTGTAGAAGTCTTTAAAGGCACCCTGGAAAAGAGAAGGGAAAACCTCTGAAGATAAGAACCACCTGTTGTCTGTAGTACAGTAAGTTCCCCTCATCCCCTTCCAAAAAAAAAAAAAAAAAAAAAACCAAAACCACAAACCACCCAACATTTTCCTTGAAGCAGTTGCCTCACTGCGTGCTGGTTTATTTGTATAAAAGCTGACCAGTTCTGAACACTGTCAACCATCACAAATGGAATCCATTTGAATATTCTATACAGCAAGAAAAACACATTGTCTGCTCTGCTTTGTAACTGGCATTACCACCAGGCTGCATAGTCACACATGTCCAACAAGAGCTAAATTCTCCTTTCTGATTTACAAACAAACAAGCCCTTCCACTTCAAGATGTTACTTTGCTATCCCGCTATCAGTCTGAGAATGCATAACATTAATTAATCAGAGCATCTATTTACCAGCCTCTTCTTGCTTCATTTAAAGTCAATAACAGAATTGCCTTAGTATGCAATGTCATAGTGAAATTTGCCCCGATCCTGCTCAGCTGCTGCTACCTCAAAAACATCCCTGCTTGCCTTTTTTACATTTGCAGAACAGGTGAGAGCAAAGAGACAAATACACACCAAGTGACCTCCTTCTGCAGCATTTCACAAAACCTCAACAGCAATGTAAATCCAAACTGTCTTCCTGCCAAAGGATACTCTACCTTTCTGATTCACAGCCTGTCCTTGAGTTTTCAATAGAGCACCATTCTGTACTTGGTCTTGTGTGCTGTTAATAATCACCCAGCTTCCTAATCTGACTGAGCACCCACATTTCTGTAAATCTATATTTCTACATCACATAATGCACAACTGTTCAGAGACACTATGGTTTATCCCACAAAGAGGCAGAGTTTGCTAGCTCATGCAGAGTACGCAGCTAACACTCAGCTGACAGCTACACTATGCCGTAAAAACATAACCTGATCAAGTGATCAAATATCATTCTGTTGCCGTCAATGGCAAAAAGCACCCTACCAAACCAAATAAGGCCAGGAACTCACCATAAATGTATTTCAGCCATTTAAGTGGGAGGCAAGCACACAAAGTCCTTTTTTAAAGCAAAACCACTACGTCATCATGATAATTATTTTTCAGGGTCAACAAGAGAACTCTAGCCCTTAGGACTCTCAGAAATTCCATAGAGAAATGCAAGTGTAAGCATAAAGCTTTAAGGAATCCTTAACTAGTGCATGAATCGGTATTTTGCACACAGAAGAGTTTCTCACTGAGCATTTAAATACAGGGGTTTAGTTCCCTAAATGTAAATAGCCACTGCTGAAACCTGGGTTAATAACTAAGTCTGGAAAAGTAATTGAAATCCCAGTAGTTTTTCTTGCTGTCCGTTGTGTGCTATTCAGTGCTTTTAGACCCATATGAAACTGGAAGTCTGTTTCCGTGAAGAATGCACAAAGCCTGCTACAACTTTCGTCTGTGTCTGCCAGAAAATTCTGACTGAGAGATTTAATGACTGACGGTTCCGCATATGTTTCTGTCAACGTGATCCTCAACTCCAACTGCGTCCTACAGAGAAATGCTTGAACACACGAGAGCTACAGCTGAGCGGCATGATGACAAAGGCAAAGCTGACACAGTGATCCAGTTTTAGAACAGAGACAATATCTTAATTCATCATCTAGAATAGAAAATATACTGCTTGAATAGAATGCCATGATTCATAGCTGGGTTGCCATCATGTATGTTTTTTACATAAGGCAGCAAATAGACTTGAAGGGACTCAATTATTATCTGTTAATTTATTCCATGGATTCTATTACATGAATTCACAACTTGAAATCTGGCACAACGTGCTTTACTGTGTTGTTGGTTTACCTGCTGTATCTCTCAGCCAAAATTCCTCTGTTTTTCTATATATGGAAGGTTCTCATCTCATTAATAGTTAAACACACACTAAGGATTACCTACAGTGTTCTGTAAGGCTTTAAGAAAGATACACGTCACATTCCTTCCAAAGAGGTGGGTTTACAAGCTCAGATCTCAGTAAAAGAGTCCTGATAGCTTAATAAACCATTCAACAAAGCTGAGCTAGTCCATAAAATCTGAGTCAAAATCCAGGCAAACTCAACTGCTTGGGCTCAGATTTTGTTTCTGTTTCAAAACAATACTTGGGTCATAAACTCCCAATAAATAAATCCAGCTGTCATGCCATTCTAATCTCACTGCCTGCTGATAATGAAAAGAGAAGCATCTTCTTGGGCAGAGCAGGTGTTAGAAAAAAAGCAGCAAGTCTGAGTCTCAAGCCCAGTACATGGTTACGTCCCGCTGGGTTAAGTTACGAAGAAATCCAAATCATTCCGTGTGTGGGTGAAAGGAGGGAGAGGCCCGTGCCTGCCTTTCTCCTTAGGCTCCTCACGAGTCTAACACTTCCCCTCCTCTTTGAATATGGTTATCAGCAAATCTGACTCTGAACAGCAACTAAGGGATATTCATGACGACAGCAGCTGCAAAGTTGTTAAAAATATACAAAATTTCTTTGTGTGGGTGGAAAGATTGCCCTTGCTGAACAGAGACAGAAATCCTAGCGGCCCAATATTTTTGGCCTCAGCCTGCTATATTTTGACACATAGTCTAGGAACCCCAATCCATGTTGTCCTTGTTGTCCTTGTTATCCCTGTTTAAGATCTTTTAAGTGCAATCTTTGAAAACAAGTGTAAGACCACTTTTTTTTTTTTTTTTTCATCTTCAACAAGGCTCTCATGTTCAGAAATGAGAAAAGAGAAATTATTTTTTTCACCTGCTATCAATACACCAGGCCAAGCTGCCTGGGGTAGCTAAAAAAAAGCATTCCACAACTCTACATGGATTCCAGTGGATTGCTTAGCAGAGCCAAGATTTGCAGCTTTCAGCTGCTCCTGTGGGTTTGCGTGGCAAAGTGCACAGAAAATGCCATGCCAACCATTCCTTCAGAGCAGATGGGGAGAGGCATATTTACTAATCATCACAGAAACTGTTAAATGTGTTTAAATCCTCTTTATAAAAACAATTTGTTTTTCAGCCCTTTATTGAACAGCTACTGAGCTGAACCTCTGCTCAGCAGTACAAGACCACACATTCAAGCTTTTGTTTTCTCTCCAGGGTCCACTTGGGCAAGGAATGGCAGGGGCCACATCGTGCTCCCACTGAAACTGTGATTCCCAGCAGCCTTTCTGACAGCTAAAATTGTCCAGCATTTTATAGTTCTGTATTTCTGAAAATAAGGTTGAATTACAACCAATGCAGAACATAATATCTAAAAATGGAAAAAAATTTGGCTTAGCCTAGCTTTTTTTTCACAGTGATATACGTTACCTACAGAAATGCACTCAAACCAAACTTAGAGATATACCAGGTATAGTTATGGCTCAAAGCTGTACTTTGCTTTCTAGCCAGGTATCCAAGTCTTTAACTTAATCCTAAAAAAGATGTGAGTCCCTTGGCCTCTCTGAAAATATGTAAAACAATGTTAAAAAACTGTATCCTAAGACTCAAATCACCCTTTCTGTGGCTGAATGCAAACAATATTTGAAAATCCTTGTTCATTTGAGTAATTTTCCCTTGCTCTAAGCCAAAGGGAATGACTGTATTTCTTCTGCATGTAGTGAAGAAACAGTAAATAAGTAGCCCTGCAGCCTCTCAGAATCGCTGTTTCCCTCTGCAATTATCCTTATCCTTCACCATAAAATTAATACACAGGTGACTTAAAATATCAGACAGATAAAGGCAGCCCAGTTCTGTAGCTTCGCAGTTGCCAGGGGCGGTGGCTGCAGGAGGCAGTGCTGCAGAATGAAAGAGCACTCTGGCACCTGTCTGCATAGAGTGTCCTTGCACATTATTCAGTCATTTCTGATTTTTTGCTGGGTTTTTTTGTTTGTTTGGTTGGTTTTTTTTTACCTAGCAAACCCTCAGTACCGCTGTTGTATTTCCATCTTCAGCTGAAATCACTGAGAGGGTCTGAGCCAGTACAGACTTCATTCCCTATGATTGAACCTGAGGTCCCACTCCTTGCTGTTAAGTTATTGTAACTATTAATAATTACTAATAACAGTGTGATTAGTGCATCACAGCTATTCTCTTGTATATTCTGCAATACTTGCTCCACTGATCCTTTTCTGTATTTCTTTCTTCCTGTGTTTGTCTCTAGTTTGAGGAAATTTCCTACTGAAGGAATTCAAAGCCATTAGTTCATGCTCTTTTATAAACCAGATTAGACTCCTTTATTTCAGTTATTTGCATTTTCATTCATTTATTGCATTATCTGCAGTGTGTCGACTTTACAGTGCAGAACTTCTTGGTGTTTCTTAAGGACTGACTTTAAAACAAAGAATAAAAATAGCTTAAGACACCATCTTGTGTCCTCAAGAAACAGTGTCATTTGTTTACAGCTAAGAATCATGACAGCAGCTGCATGCAGTCCAGGATCGCACTGATTATTATGCTAGGGTATCATAAGAATGTTTTCTCTATTTGTAGCTGCGGATATATTAGAGCTATCAGTCAGAATGAAAATGTCTGGGTGAAAACTCTGATGAGTGAAATAGACACTGACACCTAAAAACTCGACACCTAAATTTGTAAGAGAAACTCTGATAGAAGCAAGTCACGGAAATAATACATTTCTTATGAAAGAAAAGAACCTAAAAAGCAGGAAGAAAATTTGCCCCAGGAGCAGCAGAACTGCAAAAGCATGGTTTCCAGTAGATTTGTAACCTTTATCACAATCTCTCTCCCTGCTGCTTACCTCATTATAATAATTACAGCTCCTTCTGTCTCCCTTTGAAACCTCCACTGGGAGAGATTCAGCATGAGCTGTGGCTTGTTAACAGCTACATTTGCACTGACTGGCCACAGAGTTATTCTGAAATAGGTAGCAAGGCAGCAGAGCTCATCTTCAGTGAGAGCTCTTACTTGGTCTTCCCTCCAGTAATTTTCCTAAAACTTCTCAGAGCTTAATCCTCTTTGACATTTACTTTTCTTTCTTAGTCAAAATTGCTCTAAAGGTTAAAAAACTGTTAGGTGAGGAAGAGGTGGCTCAATAGACATAGAAAGCTTGACTGCATAAGCCCACTGTCTTTAGGAAACCAGGCTAAGAAATACCACTTTTCTCTTGGCTAGACAGCTACAGCACTGTTAAACTGGAATGCTTCAGGAGTTAAAACTTTCCAAGAACCGTTTCCAGCAGTCACCTAGCATGTAGCTACTCTATTTTGAAGAGAACAGAGACAAGTACTGGTCTAAGGAGCTTAATTTATTCATATAGGCAGAGCCAGAAAGTACCAGAACTTCAGTGGGAATCTTAAAGAAGTGGCCATCTTTTGTCTGAGCATGATAGCACAGGATAAAATAAGATTAAAATTAAGAAAATAGAAGAGGATGGTGCCCCAGGTCACCAGTAGAGCTGAAGGCTTCTTACCTTCCACCAAAGGAGTGAGAGTGACTCAGCTTCTTCTGATTTTCCAACAAGAAAAGCAGAGGACATGCACAAGCTGGATGGACTGGTGGTAGAGCCAAGCATAATCCATGTCTCTTTTTAAGGAATTGGCACATGTTGGTCCTCTGATATAGCTTGACATTCATCACACTTCTTGCAGCCAGCATGAACTCTACTTCCGCTGTCAAAGTTGTGTCATGCTCTTGAGCAAGAGAGATCCTTTTTAAGTCATAGTCATGGCCCAGAAGCAGCCAAGGTTGTATACTGACTGAAAAACAGCTTACACCATGTAAGGTTGAGATACATACCTTTTATCAGCTCCATTTCACTCTCTTTTGCTTTCTTTCCTCAAAAGATAGCAGAAATTTACTTCAATGCCAAAATCTGGTCAAAGATAGTAGGCAGTGATTTGGCAGATGAAATAACTGAATAATGTACTCAGGCTCAAAAGTAATTCTAGGAGTAGAACACCATACGGAGTGGAGACAGTTCTGGAAATGAGTGTTGAAAGAGTTGGAATCCGAACACCTACTGATGAAAGACTGAAGCCAGGAAAGCATAGGACTTTGAAGAATGAGGAGAAGACATAGCAACTGGAGGGAGAAGCTGAAACAGCAGGGAAGCATGAAGAGTAGTCTAAAAGATTTCATGAAGATGACTTTAGTGCCAAGGAGCTGGAGATACTTAAAATGTTGAGAGATGTGCAAGTCTTATCATGTATCACATGGTTTATAGCATAGGAGACAGTTTTAGACAAAGACTGTGACAGGAATGGAGAGAGCATAAATTGTGGGACATTATTGTTGATATTGTTTTACATCATAAAATATTTTATTGGAACTACATTTTACATATATACAGACACATAGATGTAAAGGATAATTTTTACTGGAATAAATACAGTTGTACTGCCCCAAATAAAACTTTGTTAACTAAATACATGACCTTTACAAGATATACATGACATGAATACAAGGCTACCCTTCCCCAATGTGTCATCTCAGCTTCCATCAGTCTGCAGCTTAAAGATGTTCTGAACCAGAGGTTAAACCAAGATTATTGTATTCAAAGTCCTAAACAACTTGGCTTCCACAAATCTGTCAAATTACGTTTTTTTCACTTACAGTATAAAAATGTTTCTTACCAGAAAAATCTACAATTTCAAGGAGACATGTATAAACAATAACTTCATGTGATTAGTTTGAGTATGTTGCTTTTTCATTTAGTGCCCTTTGATGAGTTATCAATATTAATAAACAATACATTTCAATTCAAGAAAGAATATTTTACAACAGTCTTCCTTTTATTATGTTTATTATGTTTATTATTGCAGTTACTATTCTGAAGTTCTTGCTGACTAGACTGGGGGAACTCCTCCATTTTCAATAGCTCTCATGACTTGGGGAAACATACTTTCAAGAATATTTTTTTCTTCTTTTCAGAACTACTTTATTTCGTTATAAAGAATACTCCATTCTGAGAATCAAATTTTCCAGACATGGAAAAATGTTTACAAGAAAAGAAAACAGAACATTTTCATGTGTTTATATATTCCTTTCTACATTTAAAATCCAGCTGTGGTAACTTAGAAGTGAGAAAAGCACAATAACATGGAAGGCAAGGAGGTGTTGGGAGCATACTCTCCTGCAGGCATGGAATTCTTAGCTATGACAGAGAGGAAGAATATGGAAAAAAAGCAAAGCAAGCAGTTTCTTAAGGGATGCCCAAGAGACAGTTGCAGCTATAAAACCAGATGGAGTGCAGAATTTGAGAGTCGATTGCTTTGAAAAGGGAATTCAAGCACTCTGAATGTAAAGGGTCATTCAAGGATATGGTGACTGTAAAGCACCAAATCTAATCCAAAGACTTCATCCCATTTCCAGCACATTCCAGAAAAATGTGCAGGTATGGAACAGTGAAGGACAAACAGAAAGCAATAACCTATATTCTGTGATTGACCTCACTGAACTCAGTAACAGAACTTCCTTTTACCTTGTGACAACACCCTAAGCTTTAAAAGGGATGACTTGGCTTCCATCATAAATAAAGGCAATGGTGGAATTGGGATGCAGTCATTATTTCTTCTTCTGACAAGCCCAGAAGTCTACACTTTGGGTGCAAAAAAAATATTACTGAAGGATGTTTTTTAAAAAAATGTTCAAAAGCATGGGCTAATACTAGAACAAAGGCCCAAATCATGTATTTTCTACATGGATTCAATTATCTCTACTGATAATGGTCATTTTTTTTGGCAGCAAGAGGTTGACTGTTGGAACCTTACAGCCTAGACTACCAAGATAGGTATCTATACATTTAGTTCAGTGTCACTGAGAACACACAAGAAAAGTGACGTAGCTGACACTTAAATAGCTCAGTCCCCAGCAGATCTCAGTTACGCCACTTTGCATAAACAAGCATGAGCAGATAAGGCAATGAACTTCTCGCTTTACCTGCTGCCAAGAAAAAATGTATTGTTAGGCAAGAGACCATATTGTAAGGCAGCATACACCCATCTGTGTTGTTCAATGTATATGGTACAACTGCAAAAGGAGGCTGGAACATCATCAGGTTTCATATCATTGACTGGGGGAGCCACTGCACCACATCCAAACTAAGAGAAACCTGAGTGTCACCATCAGCAAGTGAGAAATACAGACCCTTAACACAGATGGTATACGTAACTGAAAGTAGGCTCAAAGGGTGATAGAACAGTGAGCAAATGTACTTTTTGTAGTTCTTGCAACACTGTATTCTTTTCAAGACAGACGTTGGTAAAAAGATTTGAATTTTTGTCACTTCTCATTTAATCGTCGTCAGCCTCATGACCACTGAGTAAGGTTAATTGTTAGACACACAATTTCTGTACAAATGGCCACCTATAATACGCAATCACTCAAACAGACTGTTTCACATACATACTACATAATTTCTTCCTCCTGTTTGAGATCACAGAAGGTTCACGCTGTAAGTATATAAGTCTCTGCCTTCTCTAGGAAAAGTAAATAGGTTGTCAGAACCAAAACAGAGCAGAAATAAATTATTGTACTTCATACAGTTTATTGCAAACCAAGTTAGACATTACACTCAGAGCTCCATTTTTCCCCACTGCTCATCAGATGTGCTAGGAGCAGATAGTGCTTAGTTAATCTGTACTTCAGAACAAGTACGTCAAAACTATCAGAAGTGTTAAAGGAACAGGAATTTGTATCCTCCTGGTTAGATGTTCCAAATTCTAATCTTTTTATGCCCCCCTCTGAAAGTCACACACACACACCAAGTTCCCTGCTTTCCTACATTAAACTTCTTGTCCATCTCCAGAGCAGACTATGGGAGTAGGGAGGGATGATCTCCTTCAAGTGACTTTTCTTTCTGTAGGGTAAATTTACTACTCACAATGGATAGCCTTTCTAGTGCAGTATAGTTCTGGGATATGAATCTACCTTCGCCAGGAAGGGGAAGGAAGAAGAGATAGAAACGCAGCTGATGAAGGAATACTCTGTTTTCCCAACCCGCTTTTTCCATGGGTAAGTACAGACTGTTTTTCTGTTTCTCGATGCCTTGCCCGAGATACCTCAGGTCTCACTCCAAAAAGTGACAAATACAACTTGAAATGGATTGGAACATTTAAAGTGCTCTAGAAGCGCTAATTGTCCTGAAACATGGAATAATATTAAGAGAACAAGAAAAAGTAAAGCAGTAGTTCTACAGTAAATCAAAAAATGAAAGTGAAGCCTCTTGTTCCAAAATAAAGGGTAAAAATATTTTCCATGTTATTTCCAATGCTTTTGTTTCCATTTGTTGTAAATTTTCTTTTGAACACATAGACACACAAAAATGATAGCATCTACCGAGTGTATTAATACAATTGTTAATTGCATTTTTATGGTAAATCTGGGCATAACAGTATCTCTGTTCAGTCAACACAATACATCTGAATACTTCATACACAGAAACTATTTCAAAATTGTCAGATATACAAACAAGTTACTCCATGGATATGATGTAACACAGGAATTCTAGAGACTTCCCATGTCTCTTCATGAAGAAAATAAAAGATGTAAATTCATCAGACTATTAATTCTAGCATACTACTTCCATCTCTTTGCAGGAGTGCTCTAAAGCTGTTTTTAACTGCAGATCCAGGTTTCGGCTCCCTCTCATTCTTCAGTTCCACATCATTTTGACTGCAGCCACACACAATTAAAGTTTATACTCACATAACAACAGGTCATATAAAACAGGAAAGAAATGACTGCACTCCTCACTTTTTGAGCTGCTCTGTAATGGCAAGAAGTCTTCTCAGGAGCAGGCAAGCTGTTTCATGAGTAGACTCAGCCCATCGCACAGCCTTATGAGGCTTTCTAGGTTTCACCCCACATAATCACACTGAAACCCCTATCAAATCTTAGCAAGTTTGCTTCAGTTGTTACCGAGGTATTCAAATCCTACAATACAGTTCACTTGAGCTTTGTCATTGATACCTTGCTACAGACACAGGAAAATTTCCACAGCACTCATTTAAATGCTTTTACAACTGAACCTCCTTACACTATTACTTTGTCCATAGTGCATGGTGACAAGCACAGAGGAAAAGAAGTTCCTATGTAATCCCTTTGATGAACACTGTACATGCACCACTTGACAGGTCCTTAGACGATTTCATATTCGGTGCTAGATGCAAATTAAATCTTTGCCATGGGTTCTCACCATTTAGAGATTGTCATTTGTTGTTAATGAAATGAGTTTGCATTCCCTCACTGTCATTCTCTCAGCAAAATGCAATACTTATTAGGATTCTTTGCATGGCACTCATGTTCAGACATCTGATGTCTCTGGGCACTTTACCTAGAGAAAGTATCACATTAAAAGATCAGAGCGGTAAGTACTGGAGAAAATTTAAGTGCAAACGTTGTCAGATACAATAGTTTTTAAACTATCAGTTTGTGCTTTTAAAAATGCAGCAAGATACATATCCTACTGTTTCATTTTGGCTCTGACACTGCATAAGCAAGGTCATTTCAGGTGATCTATATATAGAGAAAGATCTTAGTCTCTTGAATACTATACTGAAAAAAAGCCTGTATAATTGACTGCTACAGGGAGAGGATCCAGCTCATTATTTGAATTACACATCCATCTGTTTCAGTCAGGATGGTTTATAAAGAGGTTGCAAGAGTTAGTTGAAATTGTCAAATAACACATAAGATAATTTAAACCATAGAAAAGATTTAATATGCTCTTGCTTTTGTGAATCAGCATTTTTTAAAGGAGAAAAAAAAAGGTTATTGTGCAATCCAGGGATTTTAAGAAGCTTATACCATCCTCTTTTTAGCCCTGGACTATCTGTTATGCTGAGCCTGGATTTTATGTATTTCTTGCCCCTTTGCTTTCTGATTAATTTACTGTGTTCAGATTAGCCTCTCATGTTATTTATCAGTGTTAAAACAGAAATTTCAAACCATAACTAACAACAAGTATATTAAAAATATTTATCTTTAGTTCTTTCCTTCCTCTAAAATATTACAGAAAGAGAGAATGAAAACATGTCTCTGTGTGGATTCTGGTTGTATTTCATCAGCATTCAATTTCTTCATCTTTTGGCTACTAAGAGATTAAGCAGGTTTTGACTATGTGATTTTGCGCAATCTGTTAATGTGCCTCACATGTAGGAACACCCATTTTCTATCTTCTTTTCCTTGCTTTTTGTACTAGTTGCTCTGAGTCCCCCAGTGTGCCTGCTGCTGAGGTGCAATCCATCATCCCTTGCCTCTGATCTTTCATGAAATCACAATTCGAACCTGATTTTCATGGGCAGGAATTTCTTATGATCTCAAGGAGAATCATTGGTAGCAATTTATTTTCTGCTTTATTCTTTATTATGTATGCATTCTCTTTCAAACCTCTGGAAGCCACAGATTTCCATAAGCTCTGGATTCCCTATAAGCAGCTTGCCTTTACAGTTTTTAGTCTAGATGCTAAATTCAGAAGGCTGACAGGTGTGTTTCTTTGAAAACTTATATTTTCCACATGGTCTGGGAAGGTACATCAGCTTCTACATAGTTTTACACAGAAATATATAAATTCAAACTAGTTTAAGTTATTTGAACCTTCCATGTTTCAGATATCTAACTGCTGCTACACTGAGAAGGAAACTTCTTTCACAGAAAATCATTTCTTCACTTCTCAGTGTACTTCTTATTTTCCTGTGAGCAGAGGAATGTCTCTACTTGAAGTACTTCGTAAGACCAGCTTTGGTTTGTTGTGGGAAGGAATAGAGTATTATCAAAAAAATAATTCAGTGATTCAAGGTCTCCTTATTGATTCCAGGTACTAGCATGGGGAAAGCAGCAAAAACAATTACCAAAAAAGGCAAAATTTATTCAACACTAAATAAGGTTTCAGAGGAATTTATAGATATTGAAGTGTATATTCTGATGTAGTTCAATTGTTCACTGTTAAGGAAAAGATGGTCGGGAAAGGGAATTGGAAAATAGAGGAAAATGGCCACAAGTTACAAAGATCTGAGAGAACCAATACCTCTTCAAAAAAGGGACACAGTAAAGTGTGGAGAGAATGAGAAGGTGTGTATTTGCTCACACTAGAGTTAAAAAGAAGTTCTTTGAGCTTAAGCATATGGTTTTTCCTCTTCCATAGGAAGAACAACTAACTAACTAGAGTAGAAAGGAAGTTGGGTAGTTATTTTCAGCTGATTTCAGGATTACAGGAGGAAAGCTGATATATCCAGACAAGTCCAGGTACTCTTCTTTATCTCCAATTCAAACAGAGCTATTCAACTGATAAGATCATTCTTCATACGTGAGAACATTAATTGTCAAGTGTTCTTCCAGTTCTGCCACCACTATAATCTTTTTGTTAATGTTTGCCGTTGTTGTTTCATTTCAGCATGAGCCTTTTGATAGAATTTATCCTTTAACCCAGCTCATTAGAAAGACTGTCTTAAAACAGGTTAAGAGGATACCTCTCTTAATAAGGACCACTGAACCCATACCTCTGCACTCAGCCTTGCTATTTTTATTGCAAAGAAGCAGAATTTCTGTAGACCTACATTAGTGTGCCCTTATTTGTGGATATTTTTGTGTCTTTTAGATAATGGATGAGGTGGGAATTTCTCAGTAAATATGCACTTGTCTCATTAATTATTAACAATTCACAGACACACCAGCTTCTGTCCAGAAGAATGGATCAAGATAATTAAGGATTTATCTTTTTTTTTTTTTTTTTTTTTTTTTTAAACCACAGGACCTGTGGAAATCCCAACCTACCAAATATGCATGTCATATCTTCATTCTTTGGCCTACTATGAGCACATCAGCTCAATAATTAAGTATGGCATCCTTGTTATTTACACTGAGATGAAGTGCAAGGATAGAGGTTCCATTGTCCTCAAAAATGAGGCCAGGAATTTTTTATTTCTTTTTTTACCCACTGCATTTCACCTTTTCTGGCATCCTGACATAGGCAAGTTGAAGATAATTGTCTTTTATGATACCAGTCTCATAATATTTTCTTCCAGTTAACAATAAAACACAAATGTTATGAACCCAGTCTACAGTCTCACAATTACAATGAACAAGTTACAATAGTTTAAAATTTCCTCCCCAAAGAGGCATTTTACCAATCAAGAGATGGCTGTTTTTAAGATGAGGCTGCTGTGACCACTTCAGTTGCCCTCCTTTGATCACATGTGGTCATCAGACCAGGTCTGTTACATACCCACAAGGTCACAAGAGTCCTCCACAGTTCAGAGGAAACAGGACAACTTGCAGTGTCAGATGAACTTAGTACCTCTCATACTCTGCAAATGGAAGCAAAACCAGAAGTGCATAGGAGAGTTGCAAGACACTAGCACTTCACTCTGGCCAGGTTCAGAATACTGCTTCTGAGGATCCAATTTAGTTGACCTCAAAAAAGCAGCTCGCTTGGGTAGGCAAGCAGCAATCTCTCTCTGAGACAGGAGGCAGATAGAGGCGCTCTGAAGAGGCACACAGAGTAAGAGTCAAGACAGCCTCTGTGTCCCACTAGGCTTTTACTGCCTGCCAAGAAAGCAAAATAACTCGGTCTACTGACCTGCCCCTGCCCTCATCCACCCATCCCTTTTTTTGTTAATTATTTACACAACTTGCTTGAATAAGCAATGTTTTAAAGCAGAGCCTTTAAAATGGCTCACAGAGAACTGACGTAGATGATTCAGCAAGCCAGCTTTCTGGCCCGCAAGTCCACCTGCCTGCAAAAACCAGCAAGATTAGACCAACCATAAACTTTTTCCCAGCAGAATGGCAGGTTTCCAGATTGACAGTGTGCTGCAGCTGACAATGCCTATTCTCCCAGCTGTGGTGAAGGACAGAAAATGCTCATGTCACTCCTGCTTTTACATTAAACTGAAATGAGACTGGAATCTAAATAACTGAACTCAGCAGAACCAGGCTTCAGACTGAACAGCCTTGATTTTAACCATATAGATGTCATAACTGCTACAAGACTATTCTGCAGACTGGATTTGAGAGAATGTACAAAGACTGGAGATGTTTGCATAATTAATTTCTGCTTTCCAATTTACCTATTGATATAAAGGAAAAGGAAAAACTGCTGCTTCATTTAGAGTCTGAACCAGGACAACGTCTCTCAGTGCAACATTTATTCCTGTATTCATTCGGTCCTGTACTGAACTAAATGATTGTGATTCATTTGTGAATGGCACATAATTTATTGCAAATGTTGGACGGTCATTCTTAGAAAAACATATTTTTATAGTATCTGGAACAGTTGCTGTCAACAAAACTGGTCAGGTGTCAGTCCCTGAGAATACAAAGAAAAGGGAAAAACCTCCTGCAATATGTTTTTGTTTCTCATCAGATATAATTTCAGACACTGGAGACAGAGAAGTGAAAATCAACCAGTCTGAGTAATATTTAGGGTTCTGAGACATGCATACCTAAAGCTGAGATTTTTTTCAGGCTTTTAATTTTCAGATTGAACATAGGAAACGTTGTTGCAAAGCAGTAATTCCTGTAAATATCATCATGTTGCTGAAAAAAATTTCCATTGAACAAAACTGACAAATGAAACACACTGTAACCTTTACCTCCTGTTAAGCTTAATAAAACTGTCTAAATCAGTATCCAAACTGATAGGCCTCAGCATAGCAAAGACTTTGACCATACTTTTCTAGGAAAGTGTTCATATTCAGGATGTCATTTAAGTATTTGATCTCAACATGAGTCTGGTGATTTTCCTTCAGAATTTTCCCAGCACCTTATTTCCAATGCCTGAAAACAGGACATTATCCCAGCCAGTTTTCACTAGAACACCTAAGACACTATTATATGGTAAAAGTGGCAGCTATCCTGGGCAAATATCTCTGTCAGGCTCTTCTGTGAGTATTCAAACTGCAACCCACCATCAGCGCACAAGCCATCTGAACAGGGGTTGGACTACATGTTAAACACCAGCTGCATGAAGAGGCTCCACCAGTCCCTCCAGGCTGTTGAGCATGGCATCAGAATTACTACTGCCTTCTGTCCCTGAACCCTTGGTTTCAGGCTCCTCGGCTGCTCATTTGAAATGGGAAGTCAAAGTCAATCCAGCATGGATATCAGCCTGATTATCCCCCTCACACTTTGGGCTACAGATGGTGTAACCAGGCAATCCAATACACCAGCTCAGGTACAACAGAAGAAAAGTGTATTTTTCCTGCACTCTTTACTCAGAAGAAATGCTTTACCCAATTTCACAGGGGAAAAAAAATAAGAATATGTATTTCAGGCAGCTGTTAGACACGAAAAAGTCAACTCATACGATCACATGGTTACAACCGTGTTATTCTATATGCCATAGAATTTGGATATTCTACGAACTTTAAAGGAGACACAACATCCTGTGGAATTGACCACTCTGGAAATAAAAGATTCACAGCACTCTACAGTGCTCTGAGGAGACATGAGCTAGTTCGAGGTTTAAGGGGAAAGCTACGCATGTTAAAAACCCTGAGCTGTCCAAGGAGAAAGTCAGGCTTATAGTCACTACAGTATTCCCTACTCCTGCATTGTGCACTGTAAGCATAACCTCCCCAGCAATTCATACAGAACTTAATGTGTACACATGGTTCCATAAGATAACTCTGATAAGTTACTAATGCATATAGACTTATGCAGATCCTGTATTTGACTGAAACATCAGTGTTGTACATGTCGACCCTACTGAAGAAGAAAATATACTGTAGGTTTTGGAGTTCTTTTCTGACAGCTCCCTTAGGAGACAGTAGAAAAGTATTTATTATTTATATATAAGCCAGCATGTCAACACATTTTTAGATAACTCTCAGTGTCCTTTTTTCTGTCTAGCAATGGAAACTACAGAATAAATTATATATGACATTTGTAGCTATTTTAAGAAAGTTGGTATTGCACAGCCAGCAATCTACAAATTAGAAATAAAATGTTGCAAGGAAGTGGTATTTTTTGGTATGCTGTTGATGTTTCTATTTCATGCCACTATCTATATAAAATTCAGATTAAATCTACTCAACATAGCCTTCCGTAATCTGATAAAATCTATCTACTTTGTGCACTTTCAGATGTCCTGAGGTGGTATGCCAGATGTTAGGAAGGTTGTATTTTACTTCAAAACCCACAGGTATAGAGCAAACATATTTTGCTATGCATGCCATCTGGTACCTGTTTCTTTTTACCAGAGAACAGAGTGTGTTTAATCATTAAATCTCATCCTGCAGTACTTAAATCAAATTAATTCACACAGATATATGCATTTTTCTCCCTATGGATTTTCCTATCAAAATAATCTGGTTACATTATGTGACAGCAGATGAAGTCATTGGACCAAACTCTACCCTAACATACACACACATAACCAACAGGAAGTCAATAGGTTTGCGCAGGTATAAATGTACACAGAATAACCAGCTACGAACCATAGCTACATTTAATATGTTACCTAACCTATACACATGGTAAAACGTTCTCTCCTATTTTTCTGGTTTTATCTTCATATGATTTGATTAGCAAATGAGAATTAACTTTATAATAATGTTAAGAACATGCATCAATGTTCTTCACCTTATTTTCTCCTGCAATGTAGTTCTAACATGTCTTCCCTGACACTAGTCAAATTCAAACAAATCAAACTTTTACCTGGTTTTCTGGACAGTTTCAATAAACAAAGGTTTTACCAAAGAAGAAATTAATGTTAGAACCATTGATTCACAGCCTGTCCATTCTTCCCCTCACTAGTTTCTGTCGGCTTTTATTGTAATTAATGATAGAACAAAATAGGTATTTATATAAGCAGGTTAGATTTTTGTCACACAAGTTATAAAGAACATTCATAGAAGTTTCTTGGTAAAGAGGATGATTATTGCCAGTCAGCTCAAGAAGTAAGATTCCCACAGGATTTTTTTCCTGATCTGGACTTAGATGCTCATGTCATAAAGCTATTAATCATTGTGAAATAGTTTGCAACTTTCATCAAATTCCAGTTTCATAGCATCCCATGGTTATTTTATCAGCAAGACCACCATGTCTGAAAGACCTGCAGTGTTCTAATACCATTCATGTTTCTTTCTCAAGCAGACACAGTTACTTGTCAAAAAAAAAAAAAAAATCAGTTTAAAGAACATGACTTGAGCAGCTGTATTAAATGGAATGTACTGGTTGAAAGACCACAACAGAGGTAAGAATAACACTGTAAACAAATAAAGGTAATTGTACAGATTAAGGAGAATTCTTATGGTTAGCAAATATTACTAGTAGATATTCTGTCAGGACAACGGTCTGCTGTGAATTTACATGTGTCACATAAACAAGCCAGAAACATTTGCTTCACAGGTATAGAGTGGAAATGCAGCAGCAATTGATCATTTAGCTGTGTTTGTGTGCCATATCCACTAAACAATCAAGAAAGTGACAAAAAGTGGTAATTATTCAACACCATCTTTGCTAAGTCTCAAGCAATAGTAGCAAAGCTGGTCATTGAAATCAACCTGGCACCAAGGCACTATTTAAAAATCTTAGTTAAACAGAATAACAAATAACAGAGCAGGTACAAAGTTTTCATTTTCAAAGGCAAATTGATAAATTAAGCAAACTGGTCAACAGAATGACTTATGCTGAAGAGGGTTCTTTACCAAAGGAAGAAGTCTGAAATTTCTCTCAAGCACATTTGCACAAAGTACCTGGAATTTGCACACCAAACAAATAGAAAAAAACTTTTAAGAGTCTGTATTCATTGCAATGAATAGTCACTTTGAAAAATGAAAACTGATTTTCACACTTCCTAAAAAAATGTTGACTGCATTTTTCACAAGAAATCAGTACAAGTTCATATGCACATACGTTTTTCATGGAAATAAAGATAGGATGTTCAAAATTACAATCCATTCCTCACTAAGATGAAAACTTTATTTGGCAGTTAGAAAAAATGGACCTGCAAAACTGGTAAATGGTAATCTATCCAAATAATTTTACAGAAGCTACAAGGCTGCAATTAGATGTGTATCTCACTTTTCCCCTTGATACCAAGCTCTCATCAGTGTCACTGCACTACATATGGAGAATATTTTTGGAATCCTCAGTTCTTTCACCTTCAACATTTTTGCATAATGAGATTCACTTCTATTCATCTGGTTTTGCTCAGGAGAGCTGAATTACACATTACTGTCTTATAAGCATCTTGGGTCGGATTTGAAGGATTAGAGTCAATTAATGAACTGAAATTCTAAATGTTTCTTCTTGTCCAGGGTATTAGATAGTGGTCAGACCCTCCAGACACATCAACTGGCATACTTCTGACCTAAGTTGTGACACTTTCACCAGCCCTAAGTGCTGGCTCCATGCAGAAGCACCATAGGAAGTGTCTGCAAAGTGTGTGCAGCCCCTGACCTGAGATGAGCTGACACTCCTGCACTGCAGCTAATCCTGCACAAGAAGAGCTACCTGTCTCTCTCTCTTGCCCTTCCACAGATGTACTGGCTTAATTCACTCCTAGTTCTTGCTTTATTTTTCCAGGGTATTTGTAGAGCCATAAACACCTCTGTAGGCGTAAAGAATGAAACTCAAGGTTGAAAGAACTGCTGCTATTTTGTTTTGGTTTATTCCTTTCTCTGCAGCACTGTAAGACAGAGGGTGGGGGAAGGATATGAAAAATCTATTTGACTACAGGCTCTTAACTTGAATGAACTAATTCAGAGGAACAGTTTTTAATATAACAGTTGGTAAATAGCATTGGGGAAGCTTTTGGAGCAGTTAGCTAAAAACCTCTCTCAAACAGCTTTCAGCTGCTCATAAACACCAAGCGCAGTCTTCTGGTCATTGTGCTTTGTTACAAGGTAGGAGAAGACTTTGAATTACAGTGATGTGATTTAGTAATAACTGATTTAGTAATTTAGCTCATATATGAGCTACAAAGCTGAACAATATTAACCTGGCAAAGTTGAGTTCCTTGTTATGTAACTAAATACGTGTAAATACGTGATATGCAATCTATATGATATATCAGCTAACAGAGACATTCAAATAGATGCTTGAAGAGCTTCTTAATAATTAAGAACAAGGGTTTACCCACCATTAAGAGCAGACCACTAGAAATCAGAGTGAGTTACCAACCTTTTAAATTAGACACTAGGCTCTCAGTTTTCCTGCGAGTTTTATTCTAGGCTCTGCCAATGATTTGACTGATGTTGTGTAAGTTATATTTGCTATTTTTTTTTCAACCCATCATTCACAGACTGATACTTGTACATAATACCTCAAAAGATAGGCCATGAAAAAAACCTGTATTTAAAAAAAGGAGGAACCACATCCCCACACATTCAAGGAAGGAAGCAAAGAGAATAAGCCATACAGAAGCAACTAGAAGTTGCTACAATAAAGGAACATCCACATTTGAGCTTGTTATTTTCCATTGTGATGTAACATGTAATATATTTTTCACAAAACTTCAGTTAAGACCTTTTGGTTTACCATGGGCTTTTTATAACAGGGAAAAAAGGGCTTTGCTTCACCATTTCCCCTTTTATGACAGTGTAGCTCTACCAGATTTCAAGGTTCATGGAAAACAGTACAGTCCCTAAATTCCCCACAGTGGAGTATAATGAAACCTGAGTTCATCTAAACCAAGGCCGCTGCGCCTCAGGAGACCAGCACTCAGCAGATATTAGCAGTGTGATGCGAGCTCCCTGACACCACAGCAAAGCTCATAATAGCATCGGCACCTATCTGTGCAATGGCAGCATGGAAATACCCCTCACAGTGAGCAAGTGACAGCAAGGCCTGGGAGGAGGAGATGGCTTACAGAGATGTATACATTTCCTCAGAGTATAGTCAGGTCAGTGGAGTAACTGTAAGTAACTGCTAAATTCAACACGAGTGGTTGCACAGAATAACCCTTAAATGAAGGTGACTGAATTTTCTCTCACTACGATAACAAGGTATTCTGCTGTGCCATGGGGCTGAGCCACTCACTTTTCTTAACAAGTGTTTCTGTCATTAGCTTTTAAAGTCACCTGAGTGAAGTCAAAATAAGCCCGTGGCAAAGCAGCTGTCAGAGAATGGTCCACATGGAAGGAAAGGCCTACGATGTCTGTGCAATGAACAGGGTCTTTCATGTTTCCTTTTGTACAGATTGAAAGGGCAGCTAAAATGCAAAGGGAGTCAATACAGCCTCAGAGCTTCACTGTACATACATAAACATTTTGACACATATGTGAGTTTAATGGGGAACTAGCAAGCTGACCAAAAATCTGATCGAAATAAAAAAGACAGCTGTCATATTAATTTTGAAGTGTCTTACAGTTTATATTGATATAAAGCTGTAACAATCGCACAACAGAATTAATTTAATTTTAATTATATTTTTATGGCATTGCTTAGTTGTAAACACAGTGCCAGACTTGGTTCTCACTTGAAATGGTGCAAATGCGAGTCTGCACTGAGGCTACAAACCTCCACGGAGTTATTCCCTCTCTGCTCTGTGGAAGGTGTCCAGACCACAATGCATAACCTATACTGCAAACATTTCTACATATTCTGTTTCATTCATGTGTTTATGTCCTCGTGTTTGTTCCGCCCATGCATTGCCTTTGCGAGAGGGGAGGCAGTGAGCTCCTGCCTCTTTCACAGCACTCAAACCTGCCAACTGTAATAAAACAGTGCAAAATTATTCAAGTAGACGATTGCTGGGATTGTAACGGAACATTTATGAGTGGTATTTTATATGCTATGAAATACTTTCTTCTGTGCCTGTCAACAACCATCAAGCTGACAAATAGGGGATGAGTTACAAAGTTAAGGGCTGAGATGCAGTCTATCATTTGAACTAACCAGATGAATAAAGTGAATGAAACCAGAACAAAAGCAATGAGACAGGCCTATCTACCCGTTCATGTTTTCAAGGCAGTGTAAACCAGAGATGGGCAAAATTCTCCACATTTTTTTTTCACCATGTACTATCAATAACACAGTTGTCAATAAGAATAAAAACATGGAAACTACACTACAGATAAAAGGGTAACTTTTTTCATCTTTAAGATGACATCTTTAAATGCAAATGACCCTAAGTGCTTAGAAACCCCGCTGCCTTTACAATGGCATTCTTCTTATTGAATTGGCCATAGAGCTTAATGGCTCAATCCAGGGAAGCAGTTTAGCGTGTGTCATTGAAGGACAGAAGCTGTTTTGTTGACTGAGAATTGGATCTAAGGGCACTGACAGGTATTGCAGAAGAACCAGCTGAGATGGCTTAAGAAGTCAGTAGCCTCAGCTCTCAGTTCCTCTTCTCTACAGGAGTCTCCCCAGGACTGAATTCCTTAACAAGTGTGAAGTCAACTTTCCCTCAGGTTACTATGAAATATTTTCACGTAGTTGAGGAAAGAAATGATAAGAGGGGGTTGACTCTCCTTAAAAAATAAGCAAAAAAAACACCCTTCCCTATTTGCACAGCTCAGTTTTTTCACAAAGCTTACCATGGTAGTTAAAGCTCATGCTTCAGCAGCTTGAAATAAGTTGCAGGACCTCACACAGAGAGAGCTGAGGTAGTTTTAGAAGATTTTCTGTCATGCACTTCTGCTATAAGCTCTGATAGAATAGCAAAGTTTTGAAAAGCCATATCTATATCTGTTTAAAGAGTTTTATGCAGTCAAAGCTCATCTGCACGCCCACAAGAGAGGTCAGAGCAATAATGGTGGGGGCGGGCAGGGAGCTAGATAATACCCTGCCCAATTGTTGCCACCCCCACCCACCACAGGAGCCATCAGCCCATAAAAGGCCCACCTCCACAAGCCCAGGAGTATGACAGCAAGGAGGGGACCTAAGCACTCCAGGGAAGGGCTGCTCTGTCTGGGCCTCCTAGGGCTGTCTCAGGAGAGCCTCAACACCAGCATCTGAGTATTAAGCCCAGCAAGATGGGCCTAGAGCGCTTTTTGATGGGTTTGCCCCAGTGGAGAGGAGGCATGGGGAAGGCAAAATGTTGCCTAGGGCATATGGCATATATTATGGGATGCAGTAGAAGTGCATCTCAAGATTTATTCTGGGATCTTTAGGGGGAAAACCAAAGGTGGGGAAAGGGAGGTGTCTAGGCAATTCAGTGGGGAACAAGCATGGGGATTAGGGGAGACAGAGGGGCCAGTTGTAGCTTGCTTGTTGTTATGCTTGTCTGGCCATACCCAGCACCTGACTCACTCAGTCTGTCCTATTTTCTTTTTAAGTTCCTCTCTAACGCTTTCCTGGGTGGGGAGCTCTGCTGAGGGCATCTGCATGGGGGTCTGGGTCCCAGCAATGGGAGTCATCTACAGGTCAGAGGGCCCATGTGTCTGGGTGGTGGTGACTAGAGAGACCCGAGCGAGTGACACCAAGGCCAACGTTGGGGGGATATATATGTGCATGTGTGTCTGTGTGGGAGTGCAGGGCCTGCACCAGCAGCTGGCGTGGGGCTGCAGCCTCAGGGACCTGTACGTCCAGGTGACAGCAACTGGGGAGACTGGGATCCAGGGGCAGCTGCTGGGCAGACTGACTGTCTGAGCCTGGTTGCCGGAGGGATCCAAGTTGTATATATGTATATATATGTATGTAATTTCACTAGTGCACCTCCATCCTGCACAGCCAGAGAGGAGAGTGGGAGGGAGTACATGTGAGTGATCCATGTGTCTGTCTGATCTGTGTGGCCAGTCGTGTACATATGTGATGTACATGTGTGTGCATGTGCCTACTGGGAATACATGCACAGCCTTGCTACTGGTTGGACCTGGCGCATAGAGCTGTGGCAGCCTAACCTCTCTCAGGGCTGTCAGATCCAGCAAAATATATGTTCACCCAACAATATGTTAAACAGTTTGTAGTGAATATCTGAACTCAGTCCCCCAGCTCTTTAAAAACTTTGTTAGTCTCTCTTGACACTTGTTTAAAATTTTGATTTAAACTTGTTTAAAATAAATTCTGTTTTAAAACACAATTCAAAGTATTTCTAGAGAGTATAGTCAACATACATTTCTTCTTTGGAAGACTCAACTTCATCTTTTTTCACTTGAGGATATTTATGTATTTAAATGTGTTCGTCTTCAGTGTTGAACTATCCTAGAGCTCTGCATATGCTGAGTGCCAGAAGAAGATGTTATAAAAAGTATTTTTAAAAAGTTAGTGAAGGGACAATTTCAAATTACGCTCATCAGAAGTGAAGAAGGAAGATCTTTTTATATATATATATAAAGTGTTTTATTTTAAAATAAAATGGAGCTTCTTAGAAAATGTTGCCTTTTTTTTTTTTACTCTTCAATCTAATATGTATGTGGCATTACTTTCTTTTTCTGATAAGTCTAATGACTTCTAATTGGCATTTAGAGAAGTACCCTCACACTTTCTTAGGTAGTATTCAACTTGAAATATGCATTAATTCTGTAATAAGTCAACGTTTTTGGATAAATGATCCAACATAAAGAATTCTGTTGTCTATTTCTCTTAGCAACTAAGAAATTACAGCCTTAATTTCATAAAACAACTCTTGTTTTTATTAAAATCTTTTTTTGCTTTATGATTAAATGCATGAATTCTCAAGAGTTGCCTTGGGCATTATATTACAGACAGCTGTTTTGCACAAGAAAAGTGCTTCATGTCTTGCTGAAGAACAATGAAGCCATGCCTGGACAAGCAAGAGCTACCAACTGCCAAAGTCTTTTAATTGTTGGGCCCATTACATTCCCTATAAAGACACCAGAAGGTAGGACAGAACAAACAGGTACAACCACAGAGCTCACTGCAGTGGCTGGGGCCAGGGAACAGCCACATATGCAAGGTGACAGCCGCCTCTGAAAAGTGAGGATGGGGTGAAGGCAAGGACAAGCAGCAGTCACAGCTTTCCTTCCCTGCTTCTCCTTAGCAGCAGAAAACTGGCCAAGTCAGCTCTTCCTGTTCTCCCTCTCTCTCTCCTGTGGTTTTGCTTATGCTGCTGAACAGGCTGGAGCCAGTTTCGTGTTTTTTAGTTCCTGTGGGAATATGATCCACTGTCCTAGGATAAACTTTGAGAAAACACGGTTGCTTGAATGAGAGTTTTACTTCATAGTGGGTAGTTGCATGGAGTGATGCTGGCCAAAAAAACCTGGAGGGGTTAGCTCTTTTTAATAGGTGTGCAAATCGTACGATACCTTCAAAACAGGCACTTGACTAGTGACCACTCAGGTGTTATTGCATTTAAATATTTGCACGCAGGAGTGCAGCGGCCTTAAAGTAGCTGTCACAGTCTGACAGTATCATTCATGGTCTCAGAGTAGCAGGGGAAGTTTGCCAGCAGAAGTCCTGTTTGACTAGGACCGACAGCCTAAACACAGTTCCATTTTTATATTTTTGTTTTAGAAGCTCACACGTTTGTGAAGGAGACAGCATGGTTAGGGACCTTAGCATAGCCAGACCTCCTGACCATGCTGTTGGCACGATTCCTTTTTTTATTCAAAGCAGAAGGTCATTGAAACAAATGGGGAAGGAATTCATAGGCTTTTCAGTACTGAGAGGAATCAAATATCCAATGCTGCATAGCTCTTTGGCACAGTGTATCACTATAAACCCTGTACTACTGCAAAGTGTAAGCTGCTATTCCAACGGTGTGACAGTTTCAATGTATCAAATTTGACACCTTTTCAATAAAACAGGCTAAATTTAGATAACCATATGCTCATGCTGACAAGCTAGCTTCTCCCTGATATGTGTTTTCATGAAAGAGTACAGGAGGACCTCAAAGTTTAACTGGTTTAAAGTGAATTCAAAATATTTCATTAATTTACAGTAGAAAGGCGAAGTTGCTAAGCAAACACCAAGGAGGAATATTTTCTACTTAATCTACTAAGATTCAGTTGTACAACCTCCATTAACATTAATAGGAGTCATGCTGCCAAATTAAAAAAAATCATACTTGAAATATTTTATCTGTCTATGCTTTTACTGCATTCTAACAAACATTGCACAATTAAAGTTCCTTCTCTCTTGACTGCCAGCTAGGCAAAGTTGAAGAGTACATTCATACAAGCAAAGCAGCCTTTTATCAACAGAAATGTGTTTATCATTTGTGCTTCTGTAACTTAAGAAGATGGGCCAACTGCACAGTTGCATTCCAATCTTTTCATTGTGTTAAAGGATTTTTAAGCAGCCATTCGAGACATTTGAAAATAAATGATTTTGAAACAAAAATCGCTCAGTAACAACTAACACTGCCTTTTTCTCAGTAAGATCGCAGGTAATATATACAAAGGTAGCTACTCATTTATGTGTGATTAAACCATAAAGACTGATTTCATTTAGTATATGTTATTTATAACATCAACATCACTCTGCAATTCACTTCTTTTTTTGATTGGTCCCACTAAGCACTGTGATTCCCTTGCTTGTTCATACGCTGTGATCTTACCAGTTTAAAGTAAGTCAGAATCTGAGATGCACACACATACCTGAAGGCAGAGAACATCTTCAGTCTCCACTTACATAAAAATTATGTGAAGAAATGCAGGAGACATAGTGTCTTAAAATGAAGTAATAATTAAAGTGATAAATAAAAACCTTCTGTTTTGTTGGGGTTTTTATAAACCAAACCCCACAATTCCAATGATACATAATCGTCTGCCTCGTGCAAATTTAGCAAAAAAACCTGACTATATCTGCTGACGCTCTTTAATTACAATACCTTAAAATATGTTCAGAATCTCATTTAATTATGGTAATTAAAAGAGAAAAAATGAAAAATTACACACCTCTGAAGGCACAATCTAAATAATAACCAGAATATTAACTGAAGAATACATCAAGAAAACGTGCATCACATAAGGAAAAAAAGAATAAAGCTGTTAAGTTAATGTAAAAATATTGAATCTTTTTAGAAATGTGTTTCCACTCCTTTTATAAATAAAGAAACCTCAACAGTTTCATGAGATCAAAATATGAAGTATTTCACTTTGAGGACATTAGTACAAATATATAACAGATACAACAATTTTTTTCCTTGCTCTTATAACTTATATTCCCACTTGCATGTGAGAAAATGGTGGTAAAGTTGAATGCATTATCTCTATATATACGTCAATTAAATTTTAGTTAAGTACACTTGCTTGTAGGCATTTAACAATGTCAGATGTGGACTCTTCCCTCTGGGAAGCTGTACATATATAAAATCATACACATTATCTCACACAAAGGACATTGCTAGAACAGGTTTTGGTTTTTTTTTTCCTTGGAGAAAGTAAGGAAATTCCTACAGACATTACCTTTCTTCAAAACACATGAATCTCTAGTAATTCACATGCTGTGCAAATGTGAAAACCCCTTTATATTTAAGTTCTTCCGACCATGCCGTAAATCCATTGTTAAAACATTAACCAGAAGTCACCCTTTAATGTGAAGCTTGAAGTCTGATCACTCCGTCTGAGTCTGCTAGATATCCACGACAAGTACTGTCTGTTTTCTGATGGGAATATTTTTTGATGGAAAAATGGTTTTCCTTGCACCCCAGTGGTGAAGGATATGGTGCATTTCAGAAAAACTCCAGATATATTAAATTCTCTAAAGCTAGGGGTGAGGCTACAGACATTAGTATTCATGATGGCTTTGCACAGTGTAGTGTACTATTTAGATTCTTCAAAGAAAAGCTGGAAATTATTTGTAAATAATTTCTAGAATTGTTTTTCTTACATAAGAGATAATGGAAAGAATCTTTTATTTGCTCATTAATGTGTTCTGAACGTTGCTTTAATCCCTAAACTGCATAATAAGTAGAGAAAAGTAAGTGCATACCCCACCTGTTTTTCCTTAATACCTACAAATCCTTACTTTTTTCCCAAATTTTGCTGGTTTATAAGCTTCCTTAATCTTATCTCCTCACAACCTGCAAATCTAATATGTTTAAAAAACCCTGTTCAATGTTAATTTTTCCAAAAAACTCATCAAATTGGCAAATAAAGCTTGTTGAAAAGGAAACCATCTCTTCCAGAGGCAATGCTGCTTTTCAGTTGCAAATAATTGTTTACTTTAGCACTCCTCCAAAAAAATGTATTTGTTAACATATTTAAAATATAGGATTAATTATTAATAACACTTTTTTAAAAAAGAAAGACTAAGTAAATTTCAACCAGCAATCTTTTGACCTTTCTCTGGAAAAAAAAATGCGAAAAAATTGATCATGATTGCATCAGAAACTTCATAAAATATTTCCAAAATGAAAGTTACATTTAATTATGTACCATGAAATATATTTATAGAGAAATCATGCAGCAAATGCTGTTTTCAGTGAAAGAAACTAGAAGTTCAGAATTACTTAATCACTTTAGGATATATTAATTGTTCTCCAGGTACTGGTGAGTACCTGGCATTTTCTAGCCATGCCACATACACAAGACGAGGTAGTTTACTAGAAAATTCCCGTAGCATCACATGCTGTTGAATAAAGGAGCAATTCTCACTTTCAGGGGACATCAGAGAATCATTGTATGTGTGGGTTCTCACAAACTAGGGATCTGATTCATCTTGTATTACAGTCACACCAGGAAAGCTGATAGATTTTAATGCAATGAAGACAAGCCTCTTTTAGCTAAAACTTAGATACACAGCTGCTCAGTAAACTTTGCTAAAGCAATTAGTATAGCCTATAGCCCCAGAATTTTACAGGAGTGATTGTTGGGGGGGTCTGCATGTTAAATATCTGGCCAGGTCATTGCACATTGTATGAACACATGCCTGCACGTTACTTGCACAGTTTTTAACTGTCTCTGGATATGTGACTTCTTCTGTAGTCATATCTGAAATTCAATTTATAACACAGTAATATAATTTGCATGAAATTATTTAAACAATCTGCATATATTTAGCCATATTTTTATATACATATGTATATGTGTGTTTATTATTAATGCAGTGCTATGGAATTGTCCATATCTACACTTATTTCATGGGCTGCTAACTCCTGATTGACTTTTTAGTACATTTTAATAGATATAATATAAAGTACTTCCCAGTGTATTTTCTCTTCACAGAGATATTATCAGAGTTTCATTGAGAGGATGGTGGGGTTTTGAATCTGGTATTAGTAGCTGATATTAACCAAGTTTGATTTTTTTTTTTTTTAAGTTTCATAATGAAATAGAATTTCTAGGAAAAGTATTCCAAAATGTCCAGGGATCAGTGTGCAATACAGAAATAGTGTAATCTCTCCTGTTAACCTTGTGAAATAATGGAACTGATTTTTTCCCCCAGATGGGAATTGACTTGGTCCCACAAAGTCTCATCATTGTATTCATGAAGAACAAGATCAGATCCTAAATGAGGAAGACCCATGCCTGCTTTCTTCTTATATATCTCAAATTTTTATTCTCATTTTTATACTTGTACACCAAACAAAAGAAGCTTCTAACCTGTTTCACTGAAGGAGTAAGGCACAGCATTTATATTCAAACAAGATAAAGCCAGAAAGATGTTAGGACAATGTCCACCTGGTCCATCCTCTTGCCCTACAAGAAAAGTATTCTTTAGATGTGGATGAAAAGAATTCTTCCTCACATTTAACCTTAACATTTCATGTGCATCTTTTCCTATGGTTATACATAGTAACAGCTATGTCCTACCCTATTAGATATAGTGCAGGACAAGCACTGAGCCCACTTTGGAGTTTCTGAGGGTTTCTGACTTCTCTAGCACAAAACAAACTCAAATCCATCTCAACACTTCTGTGATTCATTCATCTCATTTGATCTCTATGCTCTTCAGATTTTCCTTAAGATGAAAACCCTTATATCTCTTCAAAGTCAATGGTCTTGGAACTGTTTATGGCAATAGTCAATTTAGCTTCCCAAGTGAAAATGTAGCTAGTTTTTGGTATTAAAAGAAAGTCTTACTTTCAAAAAAACTTTTTATAGAATCTCATTGCAACTTACACATACTTAGTGAAACCCTATGTAAATAGTTTCTGAAATTCACACAGGTTTGAGAAGTACAAGATCAAACTTATGTAAAAACGAAATATCTTTTTTTAATGTAAATTTTAAAATTCCACAGAACCAATAGTGTATTAAATTCTATTGCAGTTTTCCACAGCAGCTTAGTGAAAATAATTTTTAGGTTTGCACGTGTGATGACATACAATACTGTCCACCAGTACAAAACAGGGTATTAAATGAATAAAACAAACATGAACACAATTTTCATATTTAATGTCTGATTCTTCCACAGATGTTAATGGCAAGACTAATTTATTTTACTGAGGCAGGAGCAAGACTGAAGTGGCTAGTAATGTGCCTTTCAGTTCCGTGTTCACTCAGTTCTGTTCAGTTAACACACTCTTTCATTTCTGTGACAATTTTAAAGCATTTATTCTGTAAATGAATAGTCAGGTTTCATGGAAACAGACCATTAGCATTAATCATATGACTCTCACTTGATACATTGACAAAAAAAGTGTTTGCAGTATTTCTCTTGTCCATGATAAATAAACAGTCTGTAAGAAATGAAAAATATCAATTGAAAAGCAAGATTAAAACAACTCATCTTTTAACAACATTTCATTTCTTTTCTGAAATACAAAAAGGCATATTCTATTTAGTGTAAATATGGAGTATGGCATTTTTGTTGATCAAATATGAGTCTTTGCCTACTTTACCACTGACCCTGTTGCATAAATTAACTTTTGCATTTCCTGATGTATTACTCTTTGGAAAATTCTGAAGAATCCCAACTTGCTGGAGTACAAAACATGCAACTGCATAAACATAAATGAATGAACTGAGTCACTGGCATCAGCTATTATAAACAGACACTTTCTTGGTCTTACCTAAAGGGTTTTAACATATTAAAACCTTACAGCTTTCCAGACATGCACCTTCACTAGAGTTTGACTGAACACTGCTATGCAGCCACTGGAAGCAACTTGCATCAGGGCTTCTGCCTAACAGGAAATTATGCTGGACCTGAACCGAAGCCCAGTGAATTCAGTATGAGTTGTTTGGTTTTTTTCCTTCACCTTTAATTGGCACTGGATCAAGCCCTTTGCACATTAAAACAATGCTTATGACCGTCAGACAACATTTTTCCTTTCAATATCTATTCAAAAGCAGGTTTTGAAAACCATCCCAGACTCTGCAAAATGAAAATCAGACTTGGATTTGTGTGTCAAATAATAATCTTCAGAAGCTTGTTATATTGCAGATGGAGATTTTAGCTGCCATGTTGCCCTTCTAAAAATAACATGCAGTTTTCCAGTGAGCATGCAGTCAACTAGCAATATCAGTGTGCATTTGTATCGCAAAGAATCATTTGAGAAATCCATCTTCATAGGTTTCTAGAATCAAATTGGAATCACTGTTCATTTTATACATAAGAAAAATATTTTTCAAATCTTTAAAAACATATTACATCTCTAAAGCCTTTTCTGTTTCACAGTGGAAGAAAAGACCACAGAGGAAAGTGATAATGAATAAACTATCTAAGAATTAATCAACATGTTTTTAAGTGACAATGCTGGCAAACCACAGGAATGGAATTTTAAGGTATTTACTCTAAGCCAAAAGGAAAAGATTTATATGTGTTATCTCCAAGCCAAAACACAATATTTTCATTTTCAGCCTTGAAATAAAAAACAATTAAAAAACAATCAAAAGGCCATTTGTGACTCTGAGCCTCTGTCTCCTTCTTATGTTAGAAAATAGGCCCAAATTTTCCAGCACTATCTTGGCCCTTGTCTTTAAAGGGCAGATACTATGTAGTTAGGAATGCACTTCTATGTTTTTTCATTCCTGATCCAACTCCTACTGCTGCCAGTGAAATATTTTCTGTTGAATTCAGTGGGAATAAAAAAGATCCTTAAATAACCTTAGTATCCCATATTAAAACAGTTGCTGTTAACAGAGATCTATTTGTGACTGCCCCAGTGGCTTACCAGTAAGATGATGGGACTTGAGCAGTGTGTATCTTGAACCAGCTGTAAGGCAGAAAAGCTGAGGTTACTATTTGGGTTCCCTGATGAAAAGCTGCAATTGTTTCATTTATAGGTAAATGTATTCTGGCTATTCCCAGCGTGACCTTGGCAGCCAATTGTGTTACCCTTAGTGTCAGCAGAAAGAAGGTTGTTGGTGTCAGTGGGCTTTGGATCAGGCTTTAAAGACAGAGGAAGCTTGCTTAAGGAGGAAAACAGACATAACGAATAGTCCTGGTTTCCCAGGTTTTGTCACTTAGAGTTTAGAACATCAAGACACTTTAAACCCTGAGGAATAATTGTTTTAAGTCAATTATTTTGACCCTGTGCGTTTCTACAATTGCATACAAGAATAAAGAAGAACAAAGCTCTCTGGCTTACAAAAAAAGGCAAGTACTTTATTCATCAACAGAGATTTTAGCTGCTTTTTACACCATTGCAATGACTAAACAAATAGCATAAAATAAACAAAGGAGAGTATAAAATCACTTTATTCCAGCTGGTATCCCAAGACAACCTTTTGACTAAGTACAGAGTTAGATGTTTCAAGTATGGCACTTATATAAATAAGAGCAGAGAGAAGGTGATATATTCACAGTTAAAAGCAATGAACTCTGTTCCTTTGGTATGTGTGTCATCGTAGGTGATTGTAGGTAAATAACTTGGCTGGCATGAACCAACTCCATCTTATTCATGCACATATTAGGGAATGAACTGAAATGTACTATTTTGCAGATCACAACTACCGTGAGATGATTAAGGTCTCTGGTGTGTGTGTGTGTGTGGACAGGCAAACAAAAAAATGGCAAAATTATATTCAGCATTTATTGTTTAGCATAACTAATTGATGCACAAACTATGATAGGAAGTAGCTAGTAATACACACCAGGAATAAACTCTGTGATTTAGACAAGCAAAATAATATAAGACATCTGTGAGATAGGTGAACGCAGATATCCTGATTGAGCTGTGGTCAGGTTCCTTACAGTGCGATTACCCTCCTTTTAAAACATGCTTACAACTGCACATTGCAACAGTGTCCCCCACCCCATCCCACCCCCTACAGAGAGTATCCTTGCAGATTTTTAATATGAACGTTCTACACATTTACAACAATCAGTCAGACAGTCCAAACTGTAAACTGATCCTAATGACGACCAAAAAGCCGCTCCACCAACAGGTAACACTCAACCATTAGAAAGAAAAGCAGGAATAATAGTAGCTGTGCTGTAAGGCTAGATCAAGCATGGGTTTATAGCTGGTTTTTCAGTCTTTTACATAGCACTGCATTTTGCAGCTAGTTCAGTAAGTGCAGATCCAATACCTTAATGGCTTTCTTGGTGGTTTGATAAAATGCTTGCCTAAGCAATGTACCTTTCCCTAATGGTATCTGGGTCTGTTCCACCTGGCACAGTGTTTCAGTTCTGTCACAGCCTCACACATAAGCTGAGTCACTTGACTGAGTCCTGCCAAAGTTAGGCATGCTCATTCTTGGCAGGTCCTTATTTCTGATTTCGTATATGGATTTCCTTTTTGCCTGTACTCCTCTCACTGCCATTTTGATCTTTCTCCAGCCCAAGTGGTTCAGTTCTGCCAAATTGAGCACCACACATATCCCACTGACAGCAAACATGAATACCAAGAACACAGTCTTCTCAGTGGGTCTAGAGACATAGCACTCTACTTCTTTAATGCAAGGGTATCTGTCACATTCGTACATGGAAGGGACATTGAATCCATACAGAAAATACTGTCCAACTAAGAATCCAATCTCTAGGGCATTTCGAAAGACCACTTGGATGATATAAAATCGAGAAATGCCTTCTTGCCTCCTCATCTTTGACTTTGTAGTTCTGATAGCAGGATTGGGGATTTCCTTTACTTCTAAGCAGTCTGGTTCTGCCTCTTTGGTGGAGTTCTCTGTGTTCTGCAGCACACCATTGACAATCGTGTTCTTGATTTTCTTACTGTCCTCACGCTTCATTGAATCCTGGTCCCTCTCCAAGGTGAGGAAGACAGTGGAGTACCTCCGTTCCCTCTGCTTAGCAGACTGGTGAACGGAGTACGTTATGAAGCAAAGGCTGGGAGTGCACACCATGATGATCTGGAACACCCAGTACCTTATGTGAGAGATAGGGAAAGCCTGGTCGTAGCAAGCCTGGTTGCAGCCTGGCTGCAGCGTGTTACAGACAAACATGGTCTGCTCGTCATCGTACACCGTCTCCCCCACGATGGCCACAATGAGTATCCTGAAGATCACCACCACGGTCAGCAGGATCCTGCAACAGAGGAGCCCGTCAGCGCGCGCCGCCGCCGCGCGGCCGGGAGCTGTCCAGTGCTGACCGGGCTCCGCGCCGCGCGCCCCGCCGCCCGCCGCCGGCCCCGCTCCCGTGCGGACCCGTGCGGACCCGTGCGCACCCGCGCCAGCCGCTCCTGCCACAACCCTCGGGCGGCGGTCACCCCCACCCCCCCGCCCTCTGGGGAAAAAGCAGCCGCGGGGGCCGCGGGGGGGGCGAAAGCACGGGAGGGGGCGGCGCGGGGGGGCTGCGGCCGCGGGGGCGGCGAGGTGCCCCCGATGGCCGCCCGCTGCCCCGCTGCTCCCCGGGGACAAGGACGGCGGCGTCTGCGGCGTGCCCGCGCCCCGGTGACCTGTGCCGCACGCGCAGCCAAGGCACACGCCGCAGGAGCCCCGCGCGAGGGGCGCAGACAGAGGGGGCTCCCCGCCGCCCCCAGCCCCGCAGCTCTTACCTCCCTATCATAGTAGAGTGCTGCTGCACGGCAGCTTCCAGTAGCCTCTCTAGAATAGTCCATTCCCCCATCGCTGTTCATCCGGAGACAAAGACTTTGGCAAGCAGAGGGGCTCTCTTCACTTCTGCCTTCCTTTGGTCTTTCCTCCTTGGCTTTTGTTCTGTTGTTTCTTGTTGTTGTGGGGGTTTTAATTGCAGTAGAGGGAAAACAAAAGAGCAGCCCCTCGCTACCGCCCGCAGCCCGGCGGCGGGAGGGCGGCTGGCCGCGGCAGCGCTACCGAGGACTGCCGGCTGGGCCGGGCCGGGCCGGGCCGGGCTGGGCTGGGCTGGGCTGGGCTGGGCCGGGCTGGGCTGGGGTCCCCGCGGCGGCCGCCACCGGCCCGGCCCGCTGGCTGGTGGCGCGGCGGAGGCGCGGCGCGGAGCGGGGAGGGGTGGCTTCTCGTGCCTTGCTGCCGCTAATCTGCCTTTAAGTAGTCTCCGCTTGCGTCACTGACAGGTTGGCGGAGAGCGGCCAGAAGCAGCGCTCGGATTTTCTCATTTCTCTTACTCGGGTGAATATAAATAAATAACGGCAATAAAATAAATAAAACAAACAAACGAGGCGGAGGAGGAGGATGTGGGTGCGGAGGAAGGGCTGCCTCGGCCGGCAGGACCCTCGCGGTGCAGCCCGGCGCCTCCTTGCCGAGCCCCCCGGCCCCCCCGCACAGCCCGGCCGCCCCAGCGCAGCCCCGCGGGGAGCGGGCGCTGCCCCCCGGCCGCTGCCTGGGGCGGGACAGCGACACCCCGGCCCCCCAGCCACGAGCGCCAGGGGCACTCCGCGGGGCTGCCAGGCTGCTCTTCTCTCCCGGAGAGCGACTGTCCCTCCTGCCGCCCACAGACCAGCCGTGGCGTCCAAGCGGTAGCCTTACCTGTCAGGACTGTCCACCCCTGGCAGAGACGGCACTTCACATTGCATCCCGGTTCTCCCCCGATTACGGACACGAGAATCACTAAGAAGAAATGAAATGTATATATAGCCACTTCGGAGATTTCTGAGACTGAGATTGGATCTGCGCTAGGAAAGATGCCAAACCTTCACACAATGCATCTCTAAGCAGCACAAGAATAAAGTATCCCGAATAAATCCCTGCATTATAATCAGCCCACATATTGTATCCCCATAATCTATTATACTGTGTTTAAAACATTTGTTTATTTTACAGATACCCTGGGATTGTACCTGAGACACCACCAAACAGCTCCACACAGAACACTGGCACCAATTTAAATTGACTGTTCTCTGGTGGAGAAGCGTAAAATGTATTCTGTATATTTCCATAAAGATTGAGTATAGCTTCATACCTGCTGTTCTTTTTTGCTCAACTAATCTCACTAAAAAGCAGCGTAAGAAAAACCCTAGTCAGCCTGACCACAATGCTTTTACTGCCAAAATCAGTCTTCCAAAAGCAGAACTTCTGGGGCTACTGGAAACAGTGTCATCCTTTGTTTTCTTTGCAGCTCTCATAAATCAATTCTATGTCATATTAATGGTGTTAAGTGTTTTCTGAATAGATGGGACCACGCTTCATCTGTGCAGAGGACATCTGTATGCTTTAGACCCCTCAAGGTCTGTTGTCTTTTCATTTGGAGTGTGCAGATGGTCTCTGGTTCACATGATTCACAGTTGCCTGATTGGATCCCCAAATCTTTGAATTAGGGAAGTATCAAATAAGACGAGATCAGTGAATACCTCTGCGCAGAAATTGGTAGATTTTTCTTCTCTCCCAATCAAGAGTCTGTGAAGGAGCATTCAATAATCTGGATTGTTTCCTTCCCACACTGTTGGGAATTACTGGGAAGACTGAATAATCACTGTTTTCCCTTAAAATCTGACTTCATTTTTCTTGAAAGCTGGTTCTCGCAATTCCTGCATTTGTTTTTCTGCAAGTAGTTTGTAAAATCTGCTGCTGCTGCAACACTGTAACTGAAAAGAAGAGGTTGTTTGTTTTGTTTTGAGAGGACTGTAGTATCTATCCAACTACACTGACAGTGTCTCCTATGGACCCCAAAGTATCTGTTTGGAGATGGATCTGAAAATAAGAGAAATCAAATCTCTAAAGGAAGCAGGAAAATGAGAGAAATCATATCTGTAAAGGAAGCAGTAATGCATGTGTAGAAGGAGAGAAGGCAGGGAATATGCTAAGAAGCTAATGATGATAATCCTATTTAGAAAACCAGAGAGGGAAAGCCCATGACTGAAATTACTGAAGAGAGGAGGAGATTTTGGTTCATAGACAAACATAAGAATTTCTGCAAAGGAAAGCTGTTCTCTAGCACTGGGATAGAAAACCCACTGATCTGAGCTTTTAGGACAAGTAAATCAAAAGGACTTAAATTCTGATCATATCAAACACTGGCCTATTAATGAATAGTTAATCAGTGTTTACTGTGTGATGAGTTCTACATACTACTGACAACCCAGTTGTGGAAACATGGAAGGGAAATATAAATGAGTGCTACAAACATGTAAGCCCTGTTATGAAATTGCTTTTAATTAAACATAGTTAAATACCTTCAGGCCTGCTTTTACAGGAGTTGCATCTCATTCTGGAATAGCTGACCTCTCCTTTTTTAATAGCAACCTCACACACACCACGCCACCTGCCCTACCATGTTCACATGCAGGATACTTGGCCCTAAACTCGAGAAGTTTACTGAGTTTCAGACCTTAGTGAGTTTGGGAAAAAAATATAATTTCGGTGTGAGACTCTTTCGTGATGCTGGCATATGTTTTAAGTGACTGGAAAACTCAAAGGACTTTGATATATCTCAAACTTACCTGTACAGTTACCAGAACTATGAATTGCTGTCCTTAATTTGAGCCCTGATTTATTGTCAAAACAGAAGTAATAAGAATCAGTGTGTTGTTCCCCAAGTGTTCCGTGGAACAGTGAAAGGTCTATGAAGAATGTAATTATTTGCATTTCCATTATCCATCACATGTGTAACAGCAACCTGTGGACTTAGCTGACAAATTGTCTAATTCAAAAAGTGCTTAGACTATGTATAGTTGTGATTGTAAGAAAGAGTTGTAGACATAAGAAGATATTCAGCTTCTAAAGGTCCATCTTAGGTTTTACATCATTCCCCTGAATGTTGCAGCCTATGGTAAAGCCAGGATTTGCAGAGCAGCAGGTGGCCAAGAATGGTGTGGATGTATAATGCACAGTCTGTGGTATTCACATTAGAAAACCATGCCTGTATTTCATTCACAAGCATTCCAGATTATCAAAGCTTTATGTCTGCCAGCTCACAAAGAACCATTTCCTAATGAAGCAGCAATAGCAGTCTGCAGCAGGGCCAAGCCTGTCTTGTTCAGTATTTTTATCAGTTGCATACAAAGGAAACAAAATCAGCTTCCCACTACACACATAGGCTTTTGGGTGGGATGGTGTACGTTTCTTTGTTTTGCTTTGTATTCAAACAGAACGAGTATTCCTCTACAGACAGCATTCAGTATAAACCCTGCTGTTCCTAAAGGAGCTCAAACAAGCTTTGCAAAAAGAAGACTTTGGGTCTGCATGTCTTCAAAGATGCCACTGCCACAATATTAATTTGTGATAAAATAATATAGACTAAGTTGATCTTGGATTAGGTCTGAACAATGAGACTGTATGTGTCCTCAGTTTGATGCCAAACGGAGGTTAATCTGTCTCTAAGAAGCTGTAGGCCAGATTCTCTCTAAGAAATCCAGCCCTTTTGCCCTCATCTGGTTTTGTAAATGGTCCAGAGAACAGTCAAATCTCACAGGCTGCACATTCCTCAAGTAGGGAGTGGATCAGGCGGGGAGCAGAGCGGACACATTTGGCTCTCCTGTCAGACCTCCTGCAGCTTGGACATGGATGACATAACTGGGGCAAGATGAAGAAGCCACATGGCTAGTGCCATACCTGCTATCAGACAGTGTGCTAAACAACAGTATTCCTCGGCTTCATTATTTTCTATGCTGAGGTTTACAAATGTAAAAACACAATTCAGATCTTACACGAGACTTCTCCACATACTACTTCCTTTCAAAGTTATGCATTCATCCTAAATCTATTCCAAAGATTTATCTTGAAACAAAGCTGTGTATTTTTAGCACTATCCCAACAAATTTCCTCAGTGATCTTTTCTTGCTGTTGTTTGCAGTGGATCCATAATTGCAGCAAATAATTGTAGTATTTGGATTCCAAAACTGCATGATGCATGACTGTATTTCATTATTATATTGCAAACCACTATTTCCACCAATTGTAGCAAAGTGGAAGCAAAGAAAGAGCTTTTAATTAAAAATTGTAAGTTATTACTAAAGAAAATGTTTTTTTCTTTTCAGTTTTTGTGAAACACTTTGCCCCATATCTGCTTTGTGACTGCATATTCTAGCTAGTGCCACAAAAAAGAGATTTTTCAGCATTATTTTCATGAAGCAGTAGAACTTTCTTTGGAAGACTGATATCATAAGTGCTTACTTTCTGGTAGTATTTAGTGTAGTCCATTTAATCTAAGTCATTAGCTACTAAACTGAAAATGCCTTTTTAAGACCTCTCGTAGCCATCTGCTATGCTCTGTTTTCATTTGGTGCCATGTGTATATTAATGAAATGATTGCATGAGATTATATCTTTTATTCATAAAATCATCTAGGTCATCCACTTCCAACTACACTTTCTCATTAAAACAAGCATTTGTACATACATTCTTCCCCCACCATATGAGTACAACCCTAGCTACAGTCAGCTGCTATATTCGTCTTAATAAGAAATCTCTCTCTTTGTTTTTTTCTCAAATGAAATTCCTTAAAAAGACACCACAGAAAGTGTATCTTTCCTACAGTTTGAAAAGTCAAGACTTCCAAAAAGGTATGAGATCTGGACGTGTTAATGACCTCAGTCCTTCGCACGGGAAAACATTTTGAAAACACTCGTTTTGCTGCCAAGAAGTAAGCAGCACACACTTCACATGTGGGCTACAGCGTTGGTGTCGAAGCTGTCTGTAGCAGGGCGAGCACCGTGTTCCTGGCTGTGAAGGTGGAACACAGCCTGCATTTATACACTGCACACTTGAGAACAGGAAGGTCTCGAGCACACAGAATTCAGGACTCTGTAAATGCATGAAAGGCAAAATACTCAGTGACCCTAATAAACATATCAGGACCCTATTATGCATAAGGTCCATATCTACAACTGAAGATTGCGATAAATGGAAATTTCTTCAGAATATCAATGAATTTTATCAATCAAGAAGGAATAAATCTATGAATATTCACAAGCTTTTAAAGTGAGGTCTCATAAGCCATGTTGAATTTCCATAACTATTCTTGGCAAGGGCGTTAGTATAAGAAATATTCATAAGGGGGGCAGGTATTGAGCAAATACTCCATGATGTTCTGAACCAAGAGAATTTAAAGATCTCAATATAACTGCTTTAACTAGAAAGCAAATTTGAAGTATTGTACTTTTCTAGTTACAGAATATTTTATTCCCTGACATACAAAATCGCTCAAGTTTCAAGGGGGTCTTGTGAGATGTCCACAAGCACCTTCTCAGGCACAAATTAACTCTCAAATCAATTTCCTTAGAAATAATTTGGATCTATATACTGAATCACATTTACATATACTTCTGACATATATACAGATCCCAATGCAGTAGGGTCTGCAGTTCTTGCAAACTCCCGAGAGTAAACTGATTTATTTGCAGACAGGCTGCAGCTGGAAGAAGGAAAACATCATTGAATAAAAACTTTATGGACTGACAGGCTCTGGGAAGAAGTACAAAAGAAGTAAAATATTCCAGGAGCTGGATCACCTGCTGCCAGTCTCTTGACTTTCCTTTCTGTCTTTCATCAATCTCAAAAGAGCACTCACATTGTGCTAAAGCATCCAATAATTCAGCTTCATAGACTATGAAGGCTTAAGTATAAATTTGTGACCAAATCTTATGTGGATTCCTATTATAGTGTACTTCAAGGTTCCATACTAACTAAAGAAAGAACCTTTCAAAAACACCTTGGACACGGAAGAGTATGAAAGGTTACATATAGTCTGATTTAGCACATGTTGTAAGGATGCAAAGAAATATGCTTATACTGACATCATAGTAACTTCAATATGGAAATGAAAATGATCTTTCGCTGATGAACAATCGATTTTCTTTTTTTTCCTAGTCTATTCTTTCAAAGATATGTGTTGCAAAAGATACACAGCCCTATATAACTGGTTAGGGCATTATGGTAAAATACCAGCCAATTATATACCAGAATCAATACAGAATATTGGTGAGGCTCAGTTTGGCAAACCTTATTTTCCTCTTTTCCTTACAAATCAAAACAACTTATGAATTGTAATTGGAAGAAAAATAATTAAATTCAATGATAATGCTACATTTATTATTGATTTAAACTTGCACTATTGTGATTTCCGCAACTGTTATTAACAGACAGCATTTGCTCAGTGTTGTAGAGCTTGCTTTGTTTTCAGAGCAACATTTCTTCATTTATCCTAAACAAAAAGTTTACAAGTATGAGCATTTCATTAAATTTTTGTAATGTTCCTGTTCCAAAATGGAGCAAAATCAGATTTGGAATATCCAAATTTTCTATGAATCAGCAGTCCTGAGTTTTATAAAGTTGTGATTACCGTAATCAATTTCTTTTATCCCACAGAAAATTGATTACCTATAGATTTTGCAAGAAATATTCAATTCATAGCTATATTTTCCAGAATCTATGCAAGATGGTGTACTTTTGACTGTGCTGCAGGTAAGAAATTGTGGCACAGCATGTGAAAAAGATAAATTCATTTATTCATAAAACTTTGTAGAACACCTACAATTGCACATGATTTACTTCTGTGCTTTTTTAAAAAAAGACAAATCAGCATTATGTGTAATGTTGCTATGGCATTGGAAGTTGCAGTTTATTTTTCTAGATAATGGTGAAACCCATGTAATTTCTCACATAGGTCAGAGCCGCTCAAAGGCTGCACTGATTTACACACATCCTGTGCAAATTGGTCCTCATTTTAATCAGAGACTTAATTTGCATTTTAGATTTAGAAATTCTGCGTTGTAGCTGTTTGCAACCTCTTTCACACTTTCCTGTAGGAAAGTGAGGACTCTTTTCCTGCGAGAAACATAACTTAGCTACTAGTGATTTGGGGGGGGGGGGGGGGGGGGGGGGAGGAAAAAAAAAAGAAAAAAAGGAAAAAAAAAAAAAAAAAGAGGTAACTTCCTCCATGATTTCCTTAATCTAAAGCTTTGTCTGTCCTACTGGGTGGGAAACAGTGTGGAAAGATGTATCTTCCTTTATGCTATCCACATATTCTTTACAACATTCCCAGGAACCTCAGGGGCCTGGTACAGGCAGACTGGTTCCCGCTAACAGTTCCCAGCATCTGCGTCACCCCTGGGTACCATTCCCGCTACTGCTTGCCCAGCTCTACACCTAGCTGAGGGTCAAGGGAAACTGAAAGGCTCCATTTACCCACCTCTTGCCAGGCTGAACACCTAAACCAGATCCTGAACTGTAGAATCTGTCACTTAAAATGTTTATCAGTTGAATTTCAAAGGCTACAACAGAGTGAGAACAGTGTCATATATTTACATTTACATGCAAATGGGTAAATATTTTATGACTACATTTTTATTAATTATTATTTTGTATCTGTTACTAAGATGTATTGTAAATACTACGTTGGGGTTTATCTACATTTGCTGTGTTTTCAAGTTTTGAAGCATCCCTTACATTTGTACATGTCTATACCTGCCAGGAACACAATAAAAGAAATACAGAATATTTTTTTTTTCAGTCATTCCCTCCAGAATATCTCTGGTTTACATCCAGATTCCTCAGGGCAGGCTCACCCAGGCTGTGTTCAGACCAGTAAAAAGGTCATATCCCCTGACACAGGGCAGTAAGCCTCCTTTCCCCATCTAGATTTACTGTCATTCTCCTTCTCCAGGACAAAGCCATGATGAAACACAGACTTGCTGGTGGAAACCTCTAAGAACAAGCCTATGAAGGATTTGTTTCATCCCAGAGGCTTCACTCTGCCTGAAAAGAAAAGACAGGTTACAGTGGATGAACAAACCAGAAGGACGAGGGCTCCTAAGCCTTAGATTCAGTAAAGATTTTCACATGGTAAAATAGATGAAAATTACAGAGCATTTTCAGACAGGAGTTTCAAGGCCTCATGCTGAGACACAGCTATCCAGTGTTTTCTCAAACCAGACCTTTTCTGATGTTGAGGGGCTGAAATCAGTGGATTTCCAGCCCTGATTTCACCATAGAAGTATATCTATCCTATAGTTTCAGTGGACAAAAAGCAGGCAAGTGGCTTCACATATTTACTGGTAAGCGCTTAAAGATATGACTGTTTAAAAAATATGTCAGTAAGTAGTATGTCAACAAGACATGGATAAATTATGGATCTGATTTGTTTCATTAGTGTTGGTTGACACATTTCATTCATATTTTCCTTGCAGTGAAGGATCTGCCTTGGGGCAGAAAATGTATCGTAAAGAGAAAAGGGTTGCAGGAAAGCTAGTGCAGTGGGGGAGAGGAAAAATGACAGCTAAGTCCCCACAGGGCTTTAATAAATATTTCTGAAGCATATTTAGCTTAATTACACCAACTAGTTATCAAAGTCCAGTGTCATGCTACCTGAAATGTCAGTGCAAACTGTTCCTTGGGCTTGAAGGCACTACGTACAGCAAAAATGAATGTGTGAAATCCACAAATGACTGCCACAAAGACAAACAAGGCATGAGAGAAAACATGAGCTCAAAGATAGATCAATTAATCTAAAGAACACCAACTAGACAGGTGGATGAGTCATACACACCGTGCCGGCAAAGTTTCTGTTGAATGGAAAATACACTTAATACAGTGTGTTTCACTGTGACAGACAATGTGGCCAACAAGCAAAATCGGGTGGCAAGCCTCATACCTGTGCCATGATGATAGAAACATCCTCATGCAGAGAACAGGGACTGAGTTTCCCCTTTTAAAAGGTCTCTTTTGTGATTACTCCTTCCCAATAATGTGTTTTTTCTTCAGGTTTTAAGATGACTTGTGGGGGAAAAAATATAGTGTAAAGTAAGACACCATTTTTACCATGATAAATAAGAGCTATCCTTTCTTTTCACTTGAAGGTTGGTCAGAGAAATGTCAAAAGAATGCAATAAAATATATTTAATTGTTTTTTTCCCTGGCAGCAGGGAAAAACAATCTTCCAAGAACTAGGAAGGGCCAATGTACTTGCATCCCAGGGCAGTGATGATTGTCCTGCCAAGATGGTATGATCTATCACAGCTGCCTCTGGAACAAATCAAGCGCCCTGCTACAATGACTATGAATAGCTTGCTTAAATATATTTATTTTTAATTAAGTGAATGTGTAGATAGGAAAACCAAATCACAATACACACAGAAAAGGCGAAGTTAAAGTAGTACATGGCTCAAATTCTAAGTGGTCTTCTGTGGCAGCGCAGCATTGCATTCTTAAGAGAACACAAAAGCGTTTCTTATGTTTGATATTTACTATGAAAATCATCTTCTCAAAAGTCAAAAAGTATATTCAAAGGTATATCCAGCAGCTTTTAATAAATAAAACTTCCAGCATTTTGTTGGGTATAATAAGCAATTCAAAAGTTGCAGGCACCAGCATTTAGGGTAACTCCCAGCACCTGCAGCAGGTTGCACTAGAATTTAGACCAAGATACAGAGTTTTAAAAATCCACAGTAAGTGCCCTTTCACAAAGACAGACTTGAAGAGTGTCTCCACCTGACTCTGCTCAGCCACTGTATCCCATGCTTAATTAGAAGCACACACTGGAGAATTGCAGCACGGGAAGGGAAAAAAAAGAAAAAAGAAAAAAATGGTCAGGAAAATAGCCACATCCTCACCTACTTTAGACAGTCCTACTAGAATCATAGGCTTCAAAACAAGGGCAGTATTCCAGTTTATTTAACCTGAGAATCTGGCCATTACTTTTCTTTTTATGGACCTAGGAATACAGCGCAACATTTTTGTTCTACATTTAAGTTATATCTGAAGTTCTAGTCTTCTGAAATCATACTCACTGAAGCAAAATACATTCTGATCTTCAAGAGATTTTTAAAGAGGTCAACTTAGCTATGATTTGGGTAAATTTTAAATTATTATAGAAATGACTGAAGCTGGATGCAGTACCTTCCCTTCTAGCATACTTCCTTCCATTGCTTTCACCAGGCAAATTTTATTTGTGGAAAGAGCCAGGAATTTGGGGGAGAATGTCAAATGAACATGAAGAGTTCATGTCAAGGGCTGGCAGCAGGACTGACTTGTAACACAAAGGTTTTGTTGATAGCCCAGGAATTTTATTATATACTCTTCAGTGCCATCTGCTGTAATCAGATGCATTCAAAAACTTTAGAGATAATCAAATAGTCAGTTTCAACAGCTCCAAGGCAAGGATATCATCTAACTCCAGGCTTCAGTCTGTCCTATGAAGGTAGAACCCTGTTAAGGAATCAAGTGCACATCATCACCAAAGCCGAAGAACTTGGTCACAATTATGGCCACATTCTTTCAACTTTTTGCTACGTTTTCTTAAGCTGTAGCAAAATAACCTTTACACAACTTAATATCTATGAGAATTGCTGCTTTAGCACCACAGCACCTCCTCCAACCAAGCAGAGACAGAACTGCACCTGCAGATAAGACTCGAGAGCAGCTGTCCATTTCATGCTCACCCTGTGAACCTGGAGAAGTCAAGAAACAGTGTTTTCCAAGGTACAAATGGCATTTGGGTGCCTGTATTCCAAAAATCCAACACTGTAAGACAATGACACTTTATCTCCTCTACCACCATTATAAGTGTTTTATCAGGTAATGAAAAAATAGTTCTATTATGCACTTTGTTATCTTAATGCCTTTTCTGCAGTTATTGCAAAGAAAATAATGAAGATTTTTCTGTGTGTCTTAGAGTAAGTGTACAATGTGATCGATTATATCCATTCTGTCCCTCAGGATTTAAACAGAGCTCTAGAGCTCTTAAATTATGTCATAGAGAACAACTTTCTGCTTGAAAAGCCATTTTTTTTCCAACAAGACTTGCACAGTGGGCTGTTTGTCACAAGATACATGGCATATTTTCTAGTGGAACATTTCCTAAACTTCATGTATGGGACAGAATCCATTTTGCCTGTGTGAACAATATGCCATGAACCGATTTTTATTAGCTTTAGGATACTTGAGCTCTGATAAGGTCTCCGTTGTTCCAGAGGCTACAGACAGAAATGCAGAAATATTTCCTATACAAAAGACCTCTTGGTCTAAATAGGCAAGCTAAAGGAAAAGAAAAGCATAACAAGCTTTTTTTCCTTTTCCATACTGAGAAATTTGTAGCTAGAAGCACCTGCACTGCATTTCCAGAACTTAGAGCGCTATAGCGAAGTACCACCAGCAGTTTGTTGGGTTTTGCACAGCAGTATTTATCTGTTCTGTGGTATTTGTGGCATTCTCTATACTTAGATTGGCAAATGCCACAAACACCATGATAAATTTAACCACTGTGAGTGATAAATGTCAAGCTTTTAATAGCACCCACTGTCTCTCTGTCACCACAGGACCCTATTTGGAGTTTGCACAATCACCATCTCTTTATTATTACTTATACACAAAATAGTCTTTTTAGCATTTTAAATGGCAGTATATTTGCTTTTTGTAATATATGTATGGACAAAATGAGCAAATAAACTCCTTTGTATGTCTTTTGGCAGAAAGAAGAGCCTGTGGGATACTATACCTGATAATTTCATATGCTCTTTATTTACAAAAACAAGGTCAGAAGGAAGTTTCCTTCTTCTGTTAGGTGCCAGTACAACGGACAGAATTCAAAGTCTCAGTTGAAAAGAAAGGGAAGAAACAAATTTGTCCACTGATAACAATAGAAGATGTTACGTTTGATCAGAAAGCAGAAGTCTACAAAACTATTGCTGCAGCCATTAAAATACAGAATGTGCCACCAGACACAGCAAACTTTTTCTTTACATGATTTTGGCCACTTCTAACACTTTCAGCAGTATGTGATGTATTCAGGCTGTCTGAAAAACATACCTCTACGGCACTTTCACTGTAGGTTGTAAGAAGGAAAGGGTATTTCACATTACCACTAAAACCACTTCAGTTCTGATCTTTTCTCAAAATTCCACAGTTCTGAGTTTTTCCCTTGAGCAGAAAAATATTAACTTATAAATTAAGAATTAACTTCTGTCTTAGGAACCAAGCTACAAAATATCCAGTTTTGTCTTAGTCAGATATCTTTGCGGTGTTTCTGACATGAAACATTTGCTCTTCCAACTTCTACTATGCTCGTTTTCCAGGGGATGTGCTCATATGCTATGTACGTCACACAGGCATAATCTCTGAAACTTGTTACCAAGTCAGGGATGCTCTTCCATTGCAAAGACAAAGAGAAGGCTTAGGGGAGATATTTGTATGCATATCTATGCATACATATGTGTAAAAATATTTATATATATGTGTATATACACACACGTGTGTGTTGTGTTTATATGCATGTTATTACAGCAAACACTATGGAGAACCCAGAACCAAATGCAAGACAGACTATCACCAGAAATAGCATAACCACTCATTTTCCTATGCACAGTGAAGACAGAAGTTCCATGTAAGTCTCTTTCAAAATCCATTCAATTCAGCTGCCAAAACATATGGGCAAAAGATCAAAAGCTACTGCATTACTGCGGTTTGTCTGGTTGCCATACATAGCTGAGCTGCACAAGAAAGCTCCAATTCAATTAAAAATTAATCTGAAATAATTTCCACACCAGTAAGACTAGTAAGGACTAAGACCATTTTTGTAAACCTGTGCATCACATATTAAAGGTTTTGGTTTTTACAATACACTACATTACAAGTTAAAAGTGTATCTGGGCATTTTGTAGTATCTCATAATGGATTGTGACATTTAATAAGCCATAACATACATTAAATGCCTACTATATATTCATTCCTGTAAAAATATATATGGCTTTTAAATATGGATGAAAATCATTAAAAATTTGTAAGAATAAAACCACAGCTTGTATTTTTCTCAACTCAGATTTCTAGATATACAAGCAGGCTCTCTGCTGTGAGTTCAGTGTTTTAATTACGAGTAAAACAGCATGGTAATAAAGTTGAAACCACAACTAATGCTGAACTAGTAACTCAATTCATTAATGATATTAATTTCGATAATCAGTTACTTAAATTGTCAAACTAACACATCAGATAATGAAGTAAGAATTTTAGCAGAAGAAAGGTGTTTTCTGCTTACCCTGTAATAGAAGGTTGAGGAGGAGATGATTCCCTTTAATCTTTTACCCAAAGTTACAACCACAAAATGGCCTGGATTTAACTGGTAAAAACCAACGTTTTCTTATAGGTGGTGTTCTTTGACAAGAAAGGATCTTCCAGTTAGGTTAGGTGCTGAATTCAAGCTAAATTCAAGACATAATTCATGCTAAAGTGCTTTTTTCTTATGACAGTGTCTCTGAAATCTGCTGAGATTTCTATTTCTGCAAGATTTCTTCTCTCTTCTGGCTTATCAGAGAATCAGAGCACTGTAAACTCTCTTTCTTTCTCTCTCTTTCAACTTTAAAACACCTTTAGCAACCACAAATATTTAATCAAAAAAAAAGACCCAAAGTAGACAATTTTCTCGCTTAAGATTAATGTTTCTTACTCTGGGGAATGTGTGTGTTTGTTTTTTTGTTTGTTTGTTTAATAAAAAAGACAGCTTTTGAAGACAGACATCTGTGTCCTGAAAATAATTTACATAATCAAAATAAAAAATAAAGAAGAATTAGCATGAAATCCAGTGTCAAAACTCCTTCATTACATAAACATGAGGATATGGCTTCAATTCCCTAAACTTACCTTTTTTCCCTGATAGCAGCTACTGTAAAATCCCTGTGCTCCTGGATGCTATGGAAGATGTCCCCATGCCAACTGGCCCAGCAGTACGTGCCTCCTAGACCCTTTCCTCCCTAGAGTGAACAAGCTTTTTCACCTGCTAGCTTTCCCACCTGGCTGGGGCAGACGCAGCCAGCTACAGGGAGCTGGGGGAGAGGGAGGAATGCATGGCAGGAGTTGCTGTGCTGCTACAGCCAGCCATTTCCACTATCTCTAGAAAAGCTGGAGCTGCAAGCCCTGTCTGACACCCAGGAGCTCCTCAACTTCCCTTTGAGCATCACCTTCTTGAGAAAGCATGTCTAGAAGTCACAATGTTGCTCATAAGGCATTCAGGACACTTTGGAAAGAAAGGTTGCATAGTCCTCATTGTCACTGACAATACTCTTTCTGGGACTCTAAACCTGAGGGGCTTAGAGACTCAGAACTAATCTTTAAGCTCTTTCTTACTGCCTTGCTACCTGGATTTTATTGGGTACCTTCCCAGACTTAATAGATCATTTACGTGTTATGTAAATCTATGTCAGTAAAGCTTTATGCTGTTCCACATCCACTTTTTCCTCTGCATATATATTTCACCTGGTTAAAATATGTTTCGAAAATACAATTCATCTCCTCTAAGAGAGCATAGTACCCTATATTTAGTAGACATCCAAAATACTGTATTTTGTGAATCATTTATTTATGATGAAAAATAAGATTGCCACCAAGTATATTAAGTCTTGCTAATGCCTGCTAAATTCGTTTTTTCCAACGTTATTCACACAGGACAGCTTAATCACAAATGAAATCCAGCCTTTAATTATATATCAGCATAATAATTTTTTTTTTAATAATTTGCAAGTTTCAGCAATCGTAGTCATCCCCAGGAGAAAAATTAAAGGTAATCAGTAGTATGCTAACTGCCTGAGTTGCTTCTTTCTTGAGTATAATGAGTGGGGTTTGCTAATCACTCAATTTTATAAATTTATCTTTTCTTATTTCTTGTCTTGATAATGACAGAGGCTTCTGTCACAGGATGCTTCAGAGTGGGACTCGGTTCAACTGTTGGTGGAGGAAAGCATCAGTCTCTGCCTGGGCCTCATGTTCAGTTTATCTAACCAGCAAAGAGATTTTTCTCTATTTTGTTCTATTTTTGTGTTGTTATTATTGTAGATTAATCTGACTGTCACATATATTTAAAGTCACCTAATGTTTTTAAGCATAAATCCTTCTTATTCTATGTTTAAAAAATTATCACTCTACAGAATTCAATTATTCGAGCTAAAAATTTTCATATTAGTGCTTTGCCTCAGGCCGACTTTTTTAAAGCTTTAGCTAAAACAGCCTTTTTAGAGATTAGTGCAAAGTAGACAACTCTATCAAATCTACAGCGACTGGCCTACCTATTGTTTTGAAGGAGCTTGAAGCACTAATAAATGACTTCCGGAACATCTCCTTATCCCTGTTAAAAAAATCCATCTCTTAGAGCAGAATTGTAGGATTTTCAGATTCTTAGCACATACTTCATATAGATATTGCAAGCTTTCTGTTCGGTGTCCTTTAATACTCCTTAAGTACCAACATGCTCCTGGATTTACAGGGAAAGTTTTCTGTAGGATCTGTGGGTCAGGCCATAAGATTTTGTCCCAGCTCCTACTGATGTATGTCAGTATTTCTTAGTAGTTTTTATCCCTTAATACTGAATAAAGCCTCTTTATGCAGCTTAAAAACCACGTCAGACTGACTTCCACAGAACGACTTCCATTCCATGGTACGTGTAGAGCAACAAGAATCTGCGAAGTCAAATAACAGGGGACGCTTCGGTGCGGCAGACAGACATTTTGTCATGTACCCACCCTGCTTTTCAAAACGTGTGTCAAATCTACTGACTTGGTTAAACACCACGTTTCCTTCTTCCATTCAAAGAGAATCTCATCAAAAGCAGTGAAGGTTAGCTGCAATCTTCTAGTCTCAAAATTTATGTCAATGTCTTAACTAGCTGAGGTGTTTCAGAGGTGAAGATTCATGATCACAGCAGGGTTTGGGTACAGCTGGGTTTTAATTTGCCTTTTTCAAGGAACTACCTGCAATAGTTTTACTGGTTATCATATAGGTGCTCTCTAGTTCATTTCTGCATCCCATTTGTCATGGTTTAACCCCGGCTGGCAACCAAGCACCACGCAGCCGCTCGCTCAGTCTCCCTCATCCAGAAGCTGGAGAGGGCAATCGGGAAGGAATATAAAACTCGAAGGCTGAGATAAGAACAATTTAACAGGTAAAGCAAAAGCTGCGCATGCAAGCAAAACAAACCAAGGAATTCATTCACCACTTCCCATCGCAGGCAGGTGCTCAGCCATCCCCAGGAGAGCCAGGCTCCAGCACACGTAACGGTTACTTGGGAAGACAAACACCATAATGCCGAACATCCCCCCTTCCTTCTTCTTCCCCCCAGTTTATATACTCAGCATGATGTCATACGGTATGGAATATCCCTTTGGCTAGTTCGGGTCAGCTGTCCTGGCTGGGTCCCCTCTCAGTTTCTTGTGCCCCTCCAGCCCTCTGACCAGCAGGGCCTGAGAAACTGAAAAGCCCTTGATTTAGTATAAACATCACCCAGCAACAACTAAAACATCAGCGTGTTATCAACACGGTTCTCACATCAGAGCCAAAACACAGCACTGCACCAGCTGCTAAGAAGAAAATTAACCCTGTCCCAGCAGAAATCAGGACACCATTCCACTGTCTTCATTTACCATACAGAATGTATACTGCTATAATTAAGGCTTGTTGTAAAACGTAAACAGAGGGTAAAGTTTAACAGTGGCATCTCTTACCATTGTTTTGAATCCTACCTTACCTGACTTAACACTCAAATTCCTCTCAACCAAAGTGATGAGTTGCACTACCCATATTTAAAACATCTTTTTTTGTTTCCATAAATAGCTATCATAATTCCCATCCTATTGAATTATTGAGGTTTTCACTGCACTGAATGTGAACACATATTTTTAATGATAAAATATGGGTTTATTGCATTAAAACTGAATCCATCTGGAAACACGCAGTTAGAGAAAAAGGGCAAGGCACAGTTACTTTTTAGTCATATCCTACATACATGCAAGCACATCACTATTTCACACAATCCTTGCTGCTCGTTTCCATTTCCACAAACCGTGAATTAAAAACCCCAAAATGTCTATGGAAGGAATTTTTCCCTCAGTCGTGCAATCAGTGACTTCTTTCAGTTCCCTCCTCATGCCCACATGCTCGAGGGTGGGCTCCTGCTCACAGCCACGAACGCGGTGCCAGCTGTACGCCTGCCATTCCCGACCCATCAGTCAGAGCCAGTCTGTCAGGCATCCACTGGCTCTGACTTAGGATGCCCATTGCATACTTGCTTAACATTTTAAGCTCCAATTAGCTGTAATTTATGTCCAGCATCACCCTATTAATTCCTACTAACACCTGAGATGACCTTTCTGACCAGCCAAATCTTTCAGATTAGCAAGCAAGACGAAGCAAGAGAAGTGCAATGGCTCTGAACAACATGCAGACATCATTGGCAAACATCTTAAATTTGAGTAATTTAATTTGTGTTGGTCAGAAATCTGGAAAAGTCCCCATGTTTTCAAAACATACAAAATTTCTCCAAGGTGTGAACTTCAGATTGATTCCCTACTCTGGAAACCTTTGTGGGAACAGTGGAGGCTATTGACTTTGCCTGGACTGATTCACAGGTTAATTTGTATCGTATTGTGAAAAGGCCTAATTTGCAGCAGCATTTCAGTAATAATGTGTGCAGTGTGAGAGTAAGTATTCCATATTTGTGTTTAAATTTTCATACTCATGCTAAAATTTCATGTTTATGTTTGTCTGAAATGTTAAATTTACGTTTAAATTGTAAAAGATGTTTGAAGTTTCATATTTATGCTTAATTTTTATTTATATTTAACAGCTCCATCCACCCTCTCTGCCCAAAAGCAAAAATATCTAGAAATATTTGAACATTTAAATTGCAAGCCAATTAGGTAGGCAGTTACAGTGGCACCTCATTAAACTGTCCTCTGATGGTAAGTAAATTGGAGACAGACACTAAATATATCTCCATATATTCAAAGAGTAAAATCATTCTACTTAATTGCAGATCACATCTAATGGCCAGTTTTAATGCCTTTCATGAAAATAAGAAGTAGAAAGTATGCAATTTATGATTGTAGTATCTGGGTCAAATAACAACAAAGGAAAGCAAAGATTAAGGATTAAAATTGCCTAAAATATATGAATGATGATGTGAAAATAATCTTGATTATAACAATTGCATGTTTATACAGAAAAAGTGCATTAGTACAATAAAGACTTCACATCTTTATCTGTAGCTTTGAAGAGATGGAGAAAGACGAGTAAACTGTCAGTTTGAATTAATGTTTTGTCATAAATATTTATAGCCTACAGAAAACAATTGTATGACTCTTTAGGATGGAGCTAATTAGTTATAAATCCCATTCTAAATATATTAACATAAATCTTTTACAGAAGCTTTGGCTTTCAATAGATTACTAATAAATTACTACTAATAAAAAAGTTATAGTAAGTGCAACAGAAGAAACATTTCTAAACCCAGTGAGTGAATATGAGAAGTTTCCTTCCACTTGTTCCACTTACTGGGTCTACCCTCAAGACTGATCCATTGCAAGCCTTGATATATGGTACTTCTTTTGTTTCAAGTTTCAAAACTAAAACCATAAAGTGTAAGTTCCATCACCTAACATGCCTACATCAGTCAGGACATGCATGCAGTGAAGGCACTGATAGGTTTGAAGGGAGTTTCCAAATCCCAGGGTGTTTAGTTTCATTTTTTTTTGACCAAAAGATACTTATAATAAAACAAAAGACAATCATTTGTAGGTTGCAAGTCCCAGATCTTGTTTATTTATAAAGCAATAAATATTAGAAGCACAAATAAATTGCACGGGTGTGTAAACAAACTGTACAATGACTGAAGAGTTCAGGAAGGGTTGCCAGAAGACTCCAAGAAGCATATTGTCGTCATCCTGAGTGGGAAGTAAATTGAGGGGAAAGGTGCTTAGAAGCACTTGCGGTGGACGATGGATGGACCAGCTTCATCATACTCCTGTTTACTGATCCACATTTGCTGGAAGGTGGAGAGAGATGCCAGAATGGAGCCACCAATCCAGACAGAGTACTTGCGCTCAGGTGGAGCAATGATCTAGAAGATAGAAAAGCAACAGACCCCTCATTTAACAGTTACATTTCTGAACAACCCACTTCACCAGTGTAACAAACCACTAGATGGTACTTGAAGTAAACAAAGGACTTTTCTATAATAACAACACTGAATTTCAGCAGCTCGTACAATAACCATATTTTCCTAACAATTGCTTCTAACTAATATAATTACTCTGATTAAATGGAGTTTCTTCTCATTTGTCCATCAGCTGTTGATCTTACTTTTGAGTTATTTTAGATCCCAATTTAATGATGTGGACGTTTTCTCCATTTTTATCCACATTTTATAGTACAAAGTCAAATTCCTTACCTTGATCTTCATAGTGCTAGGAGCAAGGGCAGTGATTTCTTTCTGCATGCGATCAGCAATGCCAGGGTACATCGTTGTACCACCTGAGAGGACGTTGTTAGCATACAGGTCCTTACGAATATCAATGTCACACTTCATGATACTGTTGTAGGTAGTTTCATGAATACCAGCAGATTCCATGCCTTGAGAAGAAAGAAGACAGTAGGTCAGTAAATTATACAAGAGGTCTCCATGAAAAGAACTTCTGGCATTTTTCTTCATCATTAGTGTGAACTTGTGTGATCCTTTTGATGTAAAATTACTTACTGATTATGAAATGTTATAGCAAAACATAAAAAATGGAATTACAGAAGTAGCTTAGAAAATTAAAATTATTTGTTAGAAAAGGTAAGAACCATAATGCATGTGCAAAGGAAAGATACTCAAAATATACAGTAAGAGAAAAGGCAGACACACAAGATAAACTCATTTAGTGTATGGTGATGGGAGAAAGTTACACGGAACAAAAAATGTGAGTATCAGGTTATGTCAGAGGCTCATAAAAAGCTTAGTTAAATATAGTAAAGACAGCAATAAAGACAATCAAAGCAATTGAAGTAGAATTAAAGAAGACAATACTAACTTCATTTCTTTTTCAGCCTACTCAAAGTCTATACTGTTTATAACCACCAAGACAAAAGATAACCAAGACATGGACCAAGATATCAGTACTTGGTGGCAAGGAAAAAGAAACCAGGAGCAAGCGTTTGTAGGTTGCATTCCAATTTATTAATTTTAACAGGTGCTTCCCGAAAGGGCTGACACTAGATCCACAGTAAGATGTCAGCTGACGAACAACTGCATTTATTGCTTGGGACTTTACAGTTAAGCATTTGCTATATCCGTCAGCTGCACTCACAAGCAGCAAAGCTTACCATCTTGACCATAGCAATGCTTAATCGGAGTGCATATAATTATAGATACACCTTCCTTCCGTTTTTTCCCCCTCTTAGCCACTTTATTTCTCCATGGAGCCAGATACTGTTTTAAGTGTAAACCTTACAAATACAGCACTGAACGCTATTCTTGCCATCAGTGACATAGAATCATAGAATGTCTCAAGTTGGAAGGGACACATAAGGATCATTGAGCCCAACCCCCTAATGACAATATTCTAACTGTACATTTTACCGCTAAAAAATTGTGACCCTAAAACCTGATCTACAACTTGCAACAAGAGCCCAGAGCTCACCTAATTACCATTTGAGCTCACATCAAGCACAGCTTACAGGAACCAGAAAAGCTAACTCATTATTTATTTATGTTTGATTTCATGCCAAATTTAAATAAGCAGGAAGAGGAGTGGGACACCTAGATCTTCTGATTCATTCATACCTCCTACAGAAAGGAGAATTTCCTGGGAACACTTACCGATAAAGGATGGCTGGAATAAAGTTTCAGGGCAGCGGAAACGTTCATTACCGATTGTGATCACTTGACCATCAGGCAATTCATAGCTCTTTTCCAGAGAGGAGGAAGAGGCAGCAGTGGCCATTTCATTCTCAAAGTCCAGTGCAACATAGCACAATTTCTCTTTGATATCACGAACAATCTCACGTTCAGCTGCAGATATATGGGAATTAAATCAAGATTTGGATAGGCAAAATGCTACAGGAAGAAGATGGGCTAAGAGACACATGAGGATTTTCACAGGAGAGCAAAGCTGAAGGACTGACCTGTTGTCACAAAGGAATAGCCACGCTCTGTGAGGATCTTCATGAGGTAGTCAGTCAGATCCCTGCCAGCCAGATCCAGGCGCATGATAGCATGAGGCAAAGCATAACCTTCATAAATAGGTACGTTGTGGGTGACACCGTCGCCAGAGTCAAGAACAATACCTGTGAGAGAAATGTCAGAGAGCAGTTGGAATCACCTAGCAAATGCTTAGAGCCCTTCGGCACGGTAAGCAGCAGCAAACAGAACAGGACTTTTCAGGCAGCATAAAGTAGCATCATTCTGCTTTAGTCGTAGAGATCTTGCCCATTCCTTCTGCCTTTGCTCACCTGGACACTCCTGTTTGGTGTGAACTTTCCTACAAAACAGTGGCTCCATACATACTTCAAGCTAACCCATACAAGCAGCCTTCCACTGCTACTACACTGAGCAGGCATACTTGCCACAGTCACTGTCTTGATCCAATCGTGGGCGTCTTTTGGGCCCAGTTTAAACCCTTAAACTGGTGTAACACTTGTGTAACTGCAGTATCGTCACAGGCATGTCTCCTCGTCTGCGTCATGGCAAAGGGCAGGAGAGTCACTTCCACGGTGCCTTTCCGAAAGCAACGCAGGTGGGCCCTTTCCACAGGCTATTTTGTGCTGGGTTTTCTGGCACTGTTATCATCGATCACTATAAACTAAAAATACCTAGTTTTCTGTAAACTTGAATAAGTTGTGGTGTTTTCTTCCTATTTGGAGCAGGAAGGAAGGGGAGTTACTGAAAGGAAATATTTAAATAGTGTTTATTTGTTTATTTTACCTGTTGTACGACCAGAGGCATACAGGGACAGGACAGCCTGGATCGCCACATACATAGCAGGTACGTTGAAGGTCTCAAACATTATCTGGGTCATCTTTTCACGATTAGCTTTAGGGTTCAAGGGGGCTTCTGTGAGCAAAGTAGGGTGCTCCTCAGGGGCCACACGGAGTTCATTGTAGAAAGTGTGGTGCCAGATCTTTTCCATATCATCCCAGTTGGTGATAATGCCATGTTCAATGGGATATTTCAAAGTAAGGATACCTCTTTTGCTTTGAGCTTCATCACCCACATAGGAATCTTTTTGACCCATACCAACCATAACACCCTAAGAGAAGGAAATACAGAAAAGCATTATTTGAGGAAGACAACATCACAGAGCCCTACATCTCATCTACATCACCGTCAACTACATCTCAGACAACAACGCTATTTTCAAGAAAGGTACAAGCAGTCACACAACTAAAAGGTTGTATAGGAAGAGAAATGAGCATCATTAAAATATTAAGTCAACAGAATTTGAAGTTTTCTCATAAAATCCTTTCTCCTTTAATCAGATGAAAGGATTTCTCCCCCCCCCCCCCCTTTTTTTTTAATACACCTCTAATTTTCAAGTACTTCTTTCTGGTCCAAAAATTTGACTGAAAGTAAATTGCACAATATCATGAGCAGGAAAAAAATCAGAGATACACACAAAGAGACTTAATAAATAAGAAGATACAGAGGAAATTAGCCTTCTGGTGAAGGAAGATACTCTATATTACTTATGGAACCTCAGCAGTAATTTATACACAATAAAAAATAGAGATTGCAAACATTTAATTAAAAAAAAAACCAAACACAAACAAAAAGGCATCACAAGCTTTTTACCAAGTACCATATTTTCAGTGTACTGATTTAACTGACAAAGGAGAAGAATGACATGGTAACAAAGAAAAGGCAGCTTAAAGAGCGGTAAGAGGTAAGATCAGAGACAGACAAGAGAAGCAAAGGAAATTGAATGGCGTTTGGTATGTGAAACATTGGACAGGGAGGGTAGGAAGTGCCTTAAACAAACTGCTTCGTGTGCAGATTTGGCCAAGGGAGATGCTTTTGAACTAGCAACAGCAGCAGGTCTGGCCTAGGGGATGGAGTGGGCAGCAGCTTCATAGGGAGCTGGGTTTGGGCTCATTAGGAGAGGGAACAGAGAGAGGATCAAGAGGAAAGTTGGTGAGTTAGAAATAGCTGGGGGAAAGGGAGAAAGTGATAGAAAGGCAGTAAGGGACAGCCAAGCAGGGGAGCCGAGGGAAGTGCTGGAGATCTGGAAAGGTGGAAAGGTGCCACTCGCACTACTGCAAGCGAGCAGAGGGATGGGCAGGGTATTTGGGACAGGACAGAAGAACTAAAGTTTCAGAAAGGGGCGACTGGAGGCGACTACTGGAGAGAGGGGAAGGCTGTGTCCTGCCCTGGCCCTGCCCCCGAGGTTACCTGGTGCCTCGGGCGGCCGACAATGGACGGGAAAACGGCCCTGGGGGCATCGTCTCCGGCAAAGCCCGCCTTGACCAGCCCCGAGCCGTTGTCGCACACCAGTGCGGTGGTCTCCTCGTCGTCACACATCTTCAGAGGGAGGCACGGACCTGAAAAACAGCGCGGTGGCGCGTCCAGACCCCCGCGGGCAGCGCGGCGCTGCCGCCGGGCCTCGCCGAGCCCCCCGGGCGGCCCCTCCGCCCGCCATCGCGGACGGTGCGGACGGCGGCGCACGGCCGCGGGCGGCGGGAGCGGGAAATCTGACTGGTCCCGGGAGGATGCTCCATGGCTCGGCCGCGCTGGTGGGCAAAGCTCTGAACCAGATCCGCCAGCCGCTTTCTTCTCCGCGCTTCGGAAGGCGCCCCAGCGTGCGTGACGCTCACTAGGGCGTCCCTGGCGGCACCTATGGGCCGCAGGTTGCAATGGGAGGGAAAGCGCTTGCAATGGGAGAGATCAGCCCAGCCCGGAACACTCGCCGGCGGCGCCCCGTCGGGCCGCGGCGGCTGCGCTGCGCGGGGGGCGGCCGGGCACCGGGGTGGTGTCCGCGGCGTAAGTGATGCTAAGCCAGGAGGTGCACGGGCAGCGCAGCCGCCGCACCGGCGCGACCGGCACGCGACGCTCGCCGGTACCTCCCGTCCCGTCCCGTCCCGTCCCGCCCCGCCCCGCCCCGTCCCGTCCCGTCCCGTCCCGTCCCGAGCCGGCCCCGCGGGGCTGCGGGCACCGCCGCGCTACTCACCAGACCAGCACCGGCGGCGGGGGGGCTGCGGAGGACAGCCTGGGTGCCGGCCCGGCGGAGACGCCCCGATTTATACCCCCCGAGGGGCAGCGTCGGCCGGGGCCGCGGCGGGACGGGGCAGCCACCTTCTCCTTATTTGGTCGGCTCCGCGCCATTGAGCGGCCGCGCAGCCATGAATGGAGCCCGGCCAGCCCCGGCGCGGCCCGGCCGCCCGGCCCATGTAAGGCAGGCGCGGGGCAGCGCGCCCCCGGCCCGCCGCATGGCCAAATAGGGAGCCCCGCGCAGCCCCCGCCGGCGCCGCCAGCGGGCTGGGCCCAAGGTGCCGCCGGGGCGCGCCCGGCCCGGCCCCGCCGCGCCCCACCCCGTCAGCGCCGCCGGGAGCCGCCGGCCGGGCCCGCTCCGCACAGCCATGGGATGCCCGGGCGCGGCGGAGGGTGCGGGGGGCGCACGCGTGGTTGCCCCCGGCTTCTCGTTTTCCCACTGACACAAAGCCACTCGCGCTCCTATTGAGTCGGCGACCCCCGGGGCTGCTTCGGTGCCAACAGCACCGGCTGCTCTGCGGCGCGGAGGCACCGGCTGCTGCCTGCGGTTCGCGCAGCGCCCGCTCCACTTCTTTCAAACTTTGATGAGCACATGCAGCAAAAACCGTGCTTTTCTCTGCTTTTGGCTGACATCTGTAGCACCAAATGGGATCTGCTCATGTCCATTAAAATGCATACATTTAAATTCCCTGTTTTTGCTCTTTTAATGCACAGCAGATCGGTAATGTGTAGTGATACATATAGGGTGGAGAATGAGAGATGGGAATAGCTTGGACAAAACCCAGCTATGGCATTAATGTAATGTGACAGTTGTTTTCCTGCTCAGCTTTTGAAACATCCACATTGATAATTTGTTCCAGCGGTGAAACCCAGAAAATCTGTGTATCTTCAGGATGATTTTTTGTTGATGATGATTTTTTCCAGTTAAAAATAGAAAGACTGGAGAGGCATCCCTTGAGTGGGTTTGACCTGGTATGTGAAGGCAGAGATTGTCAATGCGCATCCCTGAGGAACTGCACTTTAACGCAGGGTACAGGGTCCTTCTGGGGCCCGATGGCCGCCTGTGCGAGAGCAAGAACTGAGGTTTGAGACAGAAGGGAAGGGTGAGACGTGAAGGTCAAGAGGGGTACACTCAGTAAACTGGAGCAACTGCTGAAGCACAGGTCCTGTTTGCTAGCTGCCGTGCAAGGGCTGGCAGCCATCACATGGTTGTACACAGCTTAAATGAGGTAGAAGGAAGGAGCTTTGTGAATGCAACCCAGCCTGCAAGGGGGGGGGGGGCTTCGGAGGGGTGAAGAGCTGTCTGCACTGTGGTTTGGCTCTGAGGAAGGGTGTGAGAACTGGAGATCGCCGACAGCTCGTTTCTAAGCTTTATCCAAAGGGGGCGTCAGAGACCCTTAGTCTTTAATTTCTTCTGAAATCAGAGATGGTTTCCTCGTTTCTAGCACAATTAATGAGGTGGTTAGCTCCACCCAGCCCCGGTTTATCTTGGGGTTGTGCCCAATTACGAGCACAACTCTGAAGCAGATGTAGCAACAAACTTCTTGGCCATTGATAGCTCCTGCTTTTCTTTAAGTGCCTTGAGAAGAAACAACCTGTTTCAGGTGAGACACTATTTGTGTATAAAGGTGTGTGTATATGTATATTTCATGTATGTGTATATATAAATCTATATGCACATATATATTATATGTGCTTGTATGTATCTGTGTATATATACATAGGTATATGCTACTTTTTTTCCTTAGCTACCTAAGAAAGGAGGCTGTCGGACTGTGAAATGCAATGACCTCAGAAGGTCAAAGCAAGGGAAGATCTGTGCTTCAGTGCCTCTGCTCTGGACAGACTTTGGCTTTTAGTTTTCCTGCTATTCATGAAAAATCAATCAAAATCAATACTTGTAGGATAAGGACCCCAAGTGAGTATCTCTTTACCTAAATCAATTAGGCACAGGTAACAGGGAACTGAAAATATTTTTGTGATAGCGATGCCTGTTTGTATAAGAATTCATAGATATGCAAAGATGTATAAGCGTATACACCGTGGCACAGAGTACCATTTCAAAGAAAAAAAACTTTACCATATGCTGCTTTAAATTTTAAAAAGTCAGCATGTTTTACTCCATGGTAAGTTGCCATTTTTATAATTAAAATCTGCTTCTTTTTTTTCCCTAGCACATCTTTTCTACAAAAAGCATATAATGTGAGGGATCGGCCAGCTTCTCCAGCACTAGAGATTAGTTTACAGTGTTATCTCAGCTGTTCCCCAGTTCAGAGGTGTTACAGTATTTACATAGAAGACCGCTGCTGATAGCTGCATTGAATTCCTCCCCAATCAGACCCTCCCTGTCACATCCTACATTCCCTTTGGCTAGAGAGAGAGAGACAGACTCCGTTGGAACTGAGACAGAGTTCCAACGGAGCTCTTGCTGAAAAATCTACACCAAAAAATCTGTATTTTCTTGTTTGCTTTATAATTAAATATTGGCTTTCTCTCCTCTTTCCTCAAGGAGTCCATCAGGACTCACATCTAGGATCTTGATACATTTGAAAGCTCATCAGTTCCCACCCACCGCCCTCACCCCCCACCCCCATACTGCAAGGTCAAATGAAAAGGGCACCGCACAATGTCCATAAATCTAAAATCACATCTTCCTCCTCATAGCCATTTGAAAAGTACCCAGCTAAAGTTATTCCTTCAGCCAAAATCATTCTGCTTTCTGCAATACGGTGATATTACAGCCTCAAATGAGCCAAACAAGCAAAGAAGCAAAAACCTACTGAAATATGTTATGCAATGTCATCTAGAGGAAAAATGCTCTAGCATCTGACTGACCAGGATCCCCGCATGCTGTGTACATTTCTCATGACTTAGCTATTGGGAGTGACCCCAGAGACAAAGGAAACACAGGCAGCGTGGAATACTGGGAGAAGAGACAGATCTGCAGTGGATGTGATCCGCATATACCCTAAAACAGCCTGAACACACAGGAGCATGAAGCCTCAGTGTATCCACAATATTAATTAACTGGTATTCAACCAACAAGATGCTGCTGTGACTGTGTTACCTCTTACCTCTGCATGGTAAAAACATGAATAAAAAAATCACACTCCAATCCTATGTTGCCCAGAAATCTTCACAAATGTTATTCAGCTTTTGAATGAAAAAAACATTTAGCTTAAAAATAAATCCTTGATTCCTCAAAAACTTCAAAGCATAGAACACTTATTACCACAGATTTCAGATTATTTACAGTAGTTAACATTGCATTCAGAAATTGAAAATGGGTAGGATCAGGCCCTCCCTAATTTTTTTTTAGTCTTTCAGATTATTTTTTTATTACTTGCACATGTTCTAATAAAACCAATAAACTTTTCATAATGCACCAAACCATTGCATGTACAGTATACCATGACCTAGCAGGTCCTAGAGCAGATGACGTCTCACTTAAAACCTGCTATTTCTAAATCCAATGGATGATGACATATGCAATCTGTTTTAGCACAGAGTCAAACGTTACCTCTCTTAAGCCTCAGGCCAGTGTAATCTTTGGAAGAAATTTTACATTTTTTAAAGAACAAGAAGTAAATGCCACTCTGACAGGTTTTCTTTTGTCACATGACAGCTGTTTGGAGCTATACGGGCTACAGAAATATAAGCAGCGTTGCAGCAGAGTATTATTGATGGGCAGGAGTCTTGATGAGATGAGAATGCCAAACATACAATATGTGATGAATACCGTTGTCATGAATGAGTCACTGTCACAAAGGAGTCGTATGTGGTTACCTACATCTGTGTAGTTATGAATCTGTCTCTGTGTGTATGCAGATATACAAAGAGAAGCCAGAAAAGACACTTGTTAGTCACCACCAACCTGAGGTTGTTTCTCATGAAAAGCTCTACTACACTTTCCCAACTAGATTTTGAACCTCCCAAGTGAGAAATCTTTCTCCTGTTCTGCTAGAGGAGAGACTCCCAATTTAATAATTGCACTGTCAGGCAAACTTCTCCAGAGGATTCATCGGGTATTTCCCTTTCTTAGTTATATCTCATTCACCCTAGTAATAGCCCATGTTTCATACTTCGTACATTCCTTGTCCCCTCAGCATTTAAACCCTTGCATAGTTGCAGGCTGTTATCATCTCTCTGCGCCTTTCTCTCACTCACTCATGTACTGCTGCACGTCTATAATTAACCTGAAACATCTTAAGTGTGCACTGAAATGGTAGAATCATGAGTTGGGCACTGGGAGCTAGAGATGCAGCTAAAACATCTTGTTATGAAGCTGAGAGAATTAGGCAAGGGCAACATACGTGGAGGTGAGAGGCAGTGAAAGGAATTTGTGCTTCTGAGTCTCTGACTCTCTAGAATCATTATTTGCCAGAAAGGCCAGGACTCTCACTCTCATTACACCCTCTTTGCAGTGGGAAGCGGCCTCAGAGAGTGCCAGCAGATCCTAGAAGCACTGCACGTGCACAGGAGGAACGTCTTGCTTCCAGAAGCGCTGTGCACCTCTCGCAAGCCAGAGCATAGCAGGCATGACAGGGTAGGACTCCAACATTTAAAACTGGGAAGACTGCAATCTGCTCTGGAATAAAATGCAGCCCAGGGAAGCTGCTACAATTTAGGTTCCTCAGACTTAAGCACTGAGTAGTTCAAGAGGACAGAAATATGTCCTGAATGCTTCAGCTGTTGCCAGCCTGTATTTCGGTTGCCAGTCCCGTGCAGTGTGTCTGAGATACCTGCCCTACATTAGAAAGCTGATGGGCAGTATTTCTAACAGTATAGAGTCCTAGAATCATAATATCATTTAGGTTGCAAAAGACCTAAGGTTTGAGATCATCAAGTCCAACCGTTAACCCAGGACTGAATTTCTAAGTCTCATTTCTACTGTTGTTTTTTTCCAGTTAGAAAACACATCTGACCTAAACACCAGAAAAGATGGAACATGAAAAACAGTTTTGTGTTTCTTTGTTCAGTATCACACAATCATCATTTGATACTCGATGAGTCTCTAGCTGCTAGTACAGTATAAATAAGTAACAAATCAAAGGCAACTTTGCAAATGGATAATTGCTGGATGTGCCAAAGATAGTTTGACAATATCTTGTATCAGGAATACTTCCAAATAACACCAATGCTTGAGGCTAAACTCTGCCCAGTTAACTGAAATTTGTCATTATTTTTATTTAAATTATATTTCCTTATATGTGATCATAAAAAGCTCAGATTTGCAGAATGGTCCCCCAGGAAGAGTAATGAAATGACATGGTACCTTGGCAGATATTTCATTAGTATGTAGATTATGTAGATTAGCCCCTAGATACTTAAAGATGACAAAGAACAGTGAGAAAGAGTACAAGACAGACTCAGAAATTTGTAGCCAAAGGCATTTCCTCACCCTGATTTATGTCTCACTCCACCTTCAGTCTCCTCCAGGCTCACTACACTCTTCGTTCTTTGCCATAGATTCTGCACCTGTCATGTTCTATAGAAGGTGGTCAGGACTTCAACTGCGAAGGCCTGTCTATGTATTGCTTTTCAAATTTAGCATCACCACTGCTACCAGACCAGTGCCCACGAGCAGATGCAAATCTGCTACCAATGGTGGTGTTTCTAGCACCCTGCTGTATTCTTTCAATTTAGTCGAGTTCTCTGCTGTAAGTGCTTCTGCAAGGCCTGAGTCACAGCCATGTGGTAATTCATGTCAAAGCCAGTTTCTAAGGACTATTCAGAACGTTTCACACTAGGAATTGATCTTTTCCCCTCTTCACTGTTTCTAATGTCCCCCTTTTCATCAAGTTTCCGTACTTTTATTTATGTTTTTGTCACTTTCTTGCTATCCTCTATTTCATCACCTTCCTTCTCATGTAATTCCCATCTTTGCTTTCCTCACTACAGATCTGTACATTTTCCAGATGTATGTTCTCCAGTATGTATAGATTGCTGTGTGCAGCCACCTGCATGCAAAATGAACAGACACCGACTCTGTAAAGATAAGAGAGGATTCAAATCGCCAGGGAAAAGTTTTCCAGAGAAACAAGAAACCTACCCATTGAAATCTAGTGTGTATATCTTGTCTTTACCGGCAAATCACACAGGTCCATGTTCTTATTTATAACCCACCACATCACACATCACTTTGGTCTCACTGATCTGCATAAGCAGATTTGAAGTCCACTGCAATGAGCAGGGTTCAATAATCTGAAACAAAAGGAACCTGAATCTACCAGATGCTGCAAAGCACTGGGTTTCCAGATTGTTTCTCAGATGCCTTTTATTTTTCAGAATCAGAGACAGATGTCTCATCATTACAAGAAAAGCAACAATGAAGCAGTCTATTCTAATTGCATTCTAGCTAAGGAATTAACTTTTAATAAAGGAAACCAACAAGGGCTGACTTTTCTGTTAGCCTACATGCATTCTTTTATACTGTGTGTTAAAGCGGGAGGACCTACATTACCTCGCCTGTATAGCCTAAGGAGAGAAGGAAGTATTGCTTTACAGATAAAAAGCTACAGTTCAGCATGATGAAGTGACTTGACTGAAGTCACGCTGGAAATTAGCAGTTTATGTAACAATTGAATCCTGCCTCTGAAGACCGATTCCAGCTGCTGGATAAGAAGCACACCAGTGTTCTCAAATATGAGTACATAAGGCATTCTGAATCTGTGGTGTACACAGAAACTGATTGCTTTGCCAAAATCGATAGATATAACTTTCCCACACAATATCATTTTACAAGACCAATGGACTCTAGTGCTGCTATTAGGAACACAAAGATATTTGATGAGTCTCATAAAAATGTGACAATTCTAACCTACAGTTTTGCAAAGTTGTAAGATGTTTTAAATAAAAGCATCTTAGTTACTAACAAAGGATGTAGCTGGACTATGATATATGGAGAAAACGTTGTAGTAAGCGAATTGAAGAGGAGAACTGGAGGATGCTGAGACTGGCTCAGAACTTTCTGGCAAAATTATTTCTCTTTTGAAGAATCTCAGAGATTCTTCAAAATACATTTTACCTGAGAAGTTTTGTACTCCATTGTTCAAAGAATGTTCTCAAGTCAGATCGTTTAATTATCTTACAGGTTAAAAAAAATCCACAAACCTACAGATTTATTTTGCAGAAAAGCACTATCTGAATTATGAACAAAATATTTTAATTGACAGAAATTAATTTTCCTCAAATTTTTGTTTCCAGGTATTTTCATGATTTTTACCTATTAGCCAAATTCAGTAGAAAAATATTTTAATCTTACCTTTCTCAAAAGATGAAAAAAATACCTCAAACATAACAGTTTATTAATCAAAACTAACCCTCTGATAATCAAGATAAAGATTCTCTGGTATCTTGCTGACCATCAGAATCCCTTAATAATTAAGCAATAAACAATTAAGCAATTAGCTAGAAGATTGCAGAACCTTCCACAAATCTACCTTATAAAGAGATTTTATATACTTCATAAAACATACTTCAAGTGTAAGTTTATATATTCTCACTACATATCATGTTACAAATGCAAATTTTATCCACCTTTTGCCATTCAGTTCCGTTATGTCCAGTTGGAATTGAGCAGAGAGATAAAGCATCATTCAAAAATCTAGACTTTCCAGTGAAGACTGTAGGTATGAAATATGGGTTCCATTTTCTGGATTTTCAGTCAGCCACTAGACCACAAATTTTACTTTTATGGTGAGTTCATAATATCAGTACATTTTTTTGTGCAGGTATGGCCTAGATACCTTTTCCACTAGTTTTTATGAATAGTTAATTGCATAGTGTGTTTTATAAAGAATATCCAAATATTTACAAAATCAAAAAGTTGTCTTCAGGAATGTAGTCTTCATTTCAATCCAGTATTCCCATAATATGTTTATTACAATTCAAAAGAATCCATACCAGACTGACTTTTAAAATTTTAACAATAAAATATGTATAACACAGTAATAGCACTGACAGATTTTTCAGATCTCGGGGAGCATTTACTAAGGTACTCCTATTATATACATGCAGCATTAAAAAAATACAACAGAGAAGCAACAGAGTTAACTGAAATGAAAATAGCAAAACCACATTTTGAGCCATTTTAGAATGCTCGGTGATGAAAAGAATTTCAGAGGACTAAAAGGGGATTACTTCTAGGGTTTAATAGTTTTCTAAATAGTATTCTGGAATGACAGTGGGAACTGTTTTCTACCAGTACTTATTTTGTCACTTATTTATCCAAAGTCCTAACTACAGAAAAAATAAATCAGGGTCTACCTCCTTTTCCTTGTAAAAAGGCTCTGGTTTAGACAAGACCGAGCGCCTACCAAGGCTTCAGTAAGATGTTTGTACTGTCTTTTCTGTACATATCCTGTAAACAATCACTGCATTTCAGACTTCACTTAGCATGCTTCATTAATATCACAGAAAAATGTCGAAGGGGCATTTCTGAGTTACTGGTGTAACTATTCTATAGAATGCTTGATTTCTGATGTATTGGAATACTTTATCCTAGTTACTGTCATCCTTAACATAGGAAGACCTGTTACTGGCTCAGCCAACTTGGTAATTATTTGTGCTTGTTACAAAGATGTTTAAAAGTAAAATTTAAATTAGCATTTTGTCTAAAGCTGTTCAACATGTTCTGCAGATAAATAAAAAGTTGTGGACAACAGCAATGTACTCTTCCATTGAAAACATCTCTAAGGCATAGCTAAAATTTCTGTTTATTTTCATTCTTCCTGTAAAGAACGGCCAGACAGAAACTGTCCTGGACTTGGGAGCAATGATCCATTGCAGGTGGGGGTTTGAACCATTGCAAAAACCTGGAAAACTTCTGAAAAAGAGGATTAATTGAAAGGTTAAATGCATATTTAAGGAATATGTAATCTACCTAAAATCTCAGTGATTCAAGATCAGAGTAAGTACCAGATGGCATCAGTAAAATCTCATTGGCAAAAGTTCATCATTTAAGTCAACTGGGAAAAATGTTGCTGAAAATACAGTTTGAATCTGTTGCCTTAAGCACAGTAGATGTTCAGGAAAAAAAGGTCAATTTGATGGTTCATAAAGCAATTATTTTCCCACAAAATATCTTCTAAAATAATACACAAAATACAACCAAAGGCAGTCACCACAAAGAAAATCTAGATATTTTCCTACTTTGCAAAACAGTAAAACTACCAGGCCACGTGGTTGGCCTCAGAGGAATGACTCCCATGATAAGCAATCATTTCCCAGTGCAAAATGTCTTGGATAGACCGAGGTATTGGATAGATATTTAACAAAGCATGATATGCACAAAAATTCAAATATAGCATACTGCTCTTCAAAATGAGAAAAAAAAAATATGGATGGCCTTAAGACAAGGAACTCAGTACAAATCAGTAAAAAAGGAAAGTTACTTGCTGAGTGAGACTGCCAAGTCTCGAATCAGCCATTTTCTAAAGAGAATAGAGGCACACGGAGGGGCTGGCATTGACATAATCCTCCAACAGAGATCGTGAGGACCGAGGTTTCTAAGGATTCAGACTATATTCAGGCTGACTGACAGAGTAAAGAGAAAAAAAGCATGTTTGTTTAGCTTTGTTTAACCACATGACATTTGGAGACTGGCCACTGCCCTTGGGGAATCCCCAGCCCTGACTATCCCTGCACAGCCTCTCCTGGGGCTCCCCCTGACAGCCCACAGCCCAGGACCCCAGGTCAGACGCCCAGCATGGTCAGCCCCTGCCCCAGCGATGCTGCAGCAGGGCCAGCTGGTGTCCAGCCCGTGACCATCCCCACGGCCCTGCCCCAGCCATCTTGGGGCCATGTTTGAGCCTGTTTCCTCTCACCAGCCCTGTTCCTGATCCCCACTGAACCTTGATGTCTCAGCCCAGCCTCGCCGCTGTGGGCCTGCTGGTTACCTGTGCATCTGACTTCTGTCCCGTAGGTTGACTTCCCAGGCTGACCTCAGTCAGACCTGCCTCGTCACCGTGACGCTGCCTTGTGATCTGGACTCTTGCTTGGACCTGGCCGCCATGCGCAGGCCTGCCCTGCCTGCCTCACTCGGGTGCTGTGGGACTGGGACCTTGCTGGTGGGACCCCTGCCCTGCCCACCACCCGATCCCCTGTGGGATCCCCCACCTGCTGGAGAGAGGCCACACCAAAAGCCTTCCTGCTGATCTTGCTGGCTGCACCACCCATTCATTGTTGCTCTTTGCTTTTCTGGCCGACAAATTGCTGTCCTCTGCTCTGCTCATCACCGTTCACAGAGGCTTTACATCAATATTGGGTTAAAAAAAGAAAAGCAGGTGCCCAGGACACCATCAACCAAGCAGAACTAGTAGATTGCAGAGTCATGTTTCATCTCTTGTTTTCTCTGTCTTTACTTTTTCATGCCCAGAGATCCATGTGGAACGGAATGAGGCGGAATTTTATTCATTAAGCATTAAAGGCAATATGGTGCTTATAATGCTAACCTAGGAGCTGAAGAGAGCATTAAACTTGTATTTTACCTCCTAGCAGAGTACTTTGACCTCTAATCTGTAATAAAAGGGAGGAGAAATAGCCTCCTCTCTCTGCCCACCTCCTTTTTCACACCCAGGTGTCACATGAAAAGGAACCCAACAAAAGAAATAGTAAAGGTTAAGGCCTATTTAGGATGAAAAGTTGTTGACGCTTTCTACAAGGATTTCAGGTTCCAGCTCCCAAGTGAGCAGTCTCTACCTGCTAGCTTCTCCAGTCCAAGCACACCAGCTCCAGAAAGGAAGGAAGTTTCAGATACATCCCAGCATTTAGTACTTCCAATAAATTAGCTTTAAATGTCTTAGCATTACTTTAGGCATGTTGCAATGCCTAAACCATCTCATGTATTCTAGGTGGAACCTGCACACCTACGCCAGTTGCCTAGATTCCTGAGGGAGTGAAAGGCAACTAAGAATTAGGTGCTGTAGTACCTCCAACCCTTACATTAAGCACACTACATATATTTTCTGAAAGTAGCAATTAAAATCCATGTATTTTCAAAAAATACACCATTTTAAAGTTAAAGACCCTTAATACAGAACCTCTTGTGAAATGTAAATTGTGTCAAAACGTTTGGATACTGGAAAACAGTACTCTATCTTCTGTAAGTCTCATCTACACTGCTTCCTTTTTCTGTCATTGATGGTCCATCAAGCTGGTTTCCAGTGAGGACCCTATGACAAAAGTGAAAATTATGTAAATGGTTGCTGTAAGAATTAGACTGTCGCACCTAGAATACTGAGTTCAGGGAGTTCTAAGTACCCAGGTGCAAGAAAAATGGGAATTAACTACAGCAAGTTTAGAAAGATTATTATATGTTTGAGAGAAAATACTTAGAAGAAAGCCTAAGCCTAAGGCGTTGATACAAAATGCACAAAAATTCTCAATAAACTCTCATTGACTTTATAGGCTTTGGAATAAGCCCAGGAAGAGTTGTACATGTGTATCACTTTCCTATCAAATTAAGGAGGGCATAACAGCTATTTACAGTTAAATAAAAGGCATGAATACCCAAGGATAAAGAAATATGTATTTGGTAGAACTATAACTAGCAAATTTACTCTAGCCATTAATTTTGAATCAATTGTGTACCCTACAGACCTGTTAACTGAGGTCATCTTCAAACATTACTGAAGGAGTTCTAACCCCAGCAGGAACTGGACTATTCATATTGAACTAAGTGACTACAATATTATTTTGTTCATTCAATTTCTATAGCACCAGGAAGCAGGTGAAATTCCACACAGGCATAAAATAAAGATTAACTAAACAATAAGATGAATGCTGAAAATACCATGTCTAAGCATATTCTGAAAATTAGATCAGAGGGGCAGGAAGTGTATGAACTAAGCAAGCCCTTAAAGCTTGAGACATTAAGAGAAAAAGCTAGAATATGCACTGTAAATACAGCTTTATGCTGGCTAACAACCTGCATCTGTCCCAAAGTCAGTAGTTTTCTAGCTCTTTAGAGGCCTTCCGGTTTGGTATAACTAAGTTATTCATACTTATTAGTGAATTTTAAACTCCTAAAATTTGTATGAGGCTTTTATACATAAGGTAATGAAGTACAGATTAATTGACTTAATGATAAACAGGACATTCTTGATCAATCTGAAAAATAAAAATTAATCTTGGAAGTACCAGTCCAGTGTTTTAAGCATCAGTCCAGTAGTCCTCCAATTTTCCAATTAGCAGCTCATTCCTACTGGTGTTTTGGGGCATGCCCTTTTACAGATGACTATAACAATAACAAATAGTTGTCATGATGAAGAAATTGTCTTTCCCAGCCAGATTCTCCAAGCTGATCTGCTTGCAACTCATAGAAAGTTCTGGTGGTTTCAGCAAAGTTATACCCAGCCGAAGCCACAAAGCAGTGAGATTCTGAGTTCAGTTATTAACAACAAAGAACTGAAATACCGAAGGGCTTGCCTTTAGGAAAAATATCTCTGCAGTATTCAAATGAAAAGAAAAAAAATATCTTGGAATTCCAATGAGCACAGAAACACAGCTGGGTTGAAAACCACAACTTTACATAAATTCTTGTTTTGCCTCCTGCTTTTGGAACTGTTAGGAAAACGCAGTTGGATATAAAAATGTCACCGCTGCCAAAACAACTAATATGATGTCATGAGCAGATTAATTACTTAACCTGGGAAAAAGTCATGTGGGATAGGTGAACTCTAAAAGGAAAAGTAAAGGAAGAAGTGATCCTGGTTCTACCTATTTCCACAGAAATTTAAGTTGGGGAAAAGAATGTTACAAAGGTCAATATTGGGTAGATACATCTGCAAGTAAAATTTCAATAAAGCTAAACACAAAATTATTGCTTTTGAATATTCATGACTTAAAGAGATACTCATAGAGATCGCTTGGCATTCTAACTCCCGGCGTCTCTCTCTTAAATCCTTCTGGGACTCAGCATCACAGACACAGCCTTGACATAGTAGGCCCTCTGTGGTACCAACCAGATGTATAATATAAGCAAAAGGAAGAGCAAAACCAACTAATGGTCCAGTACTCCCAGAACATAGCTGCTAGGCTTAAGCAGTAACTCAAAAATGTTTGTACATTTCAGGCTCCATTTTACCAGCTAGTACAATTACTGTTGGAAGTCACACAGTAACATTTACGATTAAGAAGTTAATCTAATTATAACATTGATTTCAGAAAGCTTATTTCTATGCAGAAGGAAAAGCTACCACAAAGAGATATTTCAAAAGTAGCTTCCAACAAAAATCTGAATTTTCAGAAGTTTGTTTCAATTCTGTTTCATTATTGTAGATCTATAAGAGGGAGAAAAAACATCCAAGTCATTCTGTTTGTGCTGAATAAATCAAAGAATGTTCTTGCATTTCAGTACTTAGAAGGATCCCTACAGGGAGTCCATCACATGAACCACATATTAGATTTAGGGTTTGAGTTTGGATGCATTTATTTCTCTCATTTTCCATATCTAAGAGGCATACTGTGGTCAATCTAAAATCTCATATTTCCACCTTTTTTTAAAAAAATGCATGTTAGATGAATGTTTAATGCCTAAGTTTTAGCTGTCTGCTCTGCTCTAGCAGAATTCACAGTTCCTGAGTTCACTGTTAATACACAGGGGAAGTTAAATGTTTCAGAGAAGAGAATCAGCAAAAAAAAGAACCCAAAACCACCAGTGAATCACTTCAGTCAGCTTTGTATTTTCTGTGATCCTATCCTCTGAAATATTAAAATTCTGCTATGTATCATCACCTAATTCAGCATAAGACAATGGTTGAGGCTAAATGAGGACAAGAGTCTTTCTGAAATACCATTCATCTCCAAAGCTTAGATGTTCTTTCTTACCCATCTAGATTCACATGCTGAAACCACTTCCTGAGGGCTCAAGGCACTCGCTGTTCTCATTGAAAGAAAAAAACCAACCCAAAACTTGAGCTATAGCCAACTTTATTTTACAATGGCTTTTTAATTGCGGTAGCTTATTGGTAAATAGCATATGTAATTCTCTTGTGTTCCTACTGTGGTAAAACCACATATCCCTACCTCCCAGAACCAAGTTGCAGGCAGTTCTAGGCAGGAGCTATTACAAGAATAATTATGGCTAGATATACACAAGACTGAATTTCTACTATACCCTAATGATTAGGTGCTTACTCAAGAAGAGGAAATGAGAGGTATTTTGGGGCTGCTTCCGTACCTGTTCTTCCCTTTCAGTACTTTATCAAGTAACTGTCGTGGCTTGTATCCCACACAGTGTGGCCAGCAGGACAAGGGCAGTGATTGTCCCCCTGTACTGGGCACTGGTGAGGCCGCACCTTGAATCCTGTGTTCAGTGCTGGGCCCCTCACTTCAGGAGGGACATTGAGGTGCTGGAATGTGTCCCTGGAAGGGCAACGGGGCTGGGGAAGGGTCCAGAGCACAAGTGTTATGAGGAGCAGCTGAGGGAACTAGGGTGTTTAGCCTGGAGAAAAGAAGGCTCACGGGGGACCTTATCACTCTCTACAACTACCTGAAAGGAGGCTGTAGGCAGGTGGGGGTCGGACTCTCCTCCCAGATAACAAGCAACAGGACAAGAGGAAACAGCCTCAAGTTGTGCCAGGCAAGGTTTAGATTGGCTATTAGGAAAAAATTCTTCAGTGCAAGTGTGGTCAAGCATTGGAACAAGCTGCCCAGGGAGGCAGTGGAATCACCATCCCTGGAAGTGTTTAAAAACCACACAGCCGTGGTGCTTAGGGACATGGTTTAGTGGTGGACTTGGCAGTCTTGAGTCAACAGTTGGATCTGATGTTCTTAAAGGTCTTTTCCAACCTAAATGATTCTGGATTCTATGGTATAAATTCTGTAAACTGGCCTTAGAGCTGGTTTTCTAAACTGCAGGTTAGAGAAGATGGACTTGCTGATTTCCTCAGGGATTTTGCTGCATCCTTCACCACAGAGTTTCCCAAGGGTCCTGCAGAAGATGATACATTAATACCCACATATAAGAAGCTCTGAAATAGATTTGATGATGTTCAGATCCAAAGCATCACACCCAGAGCACATCCCTGTAGCACCCAGAATGATGCCAAGACCCCTGCTGAAGAAAATATGTGCAGTCATTAATTTCTATTTAATCAGTAGCTGTAAAAGGACCATTCCCGACTTTGGGTGCTTGACATTGCAAGCATGATATACTTTCACTGAACTGCCTTTGCATAATGGTTTTTTGGGAGGTTAAAAAAAAGAAAGGTGAAATTCAGAAGTGACATCATATAGCATCATAATGCCACTCTTTTTCCCCAGCAGGGCTAGTGTCTTTACATTCACCAATATCACTGTTAAGGGAGTAAAAAGTTTCTACAACCGTGTTGGAAGTAAGTATCATTCCTTGGTGTGTTCCTTTCCTCCAACTCTTCCAACAACATATCTTCAAACTCCGCATGAACTAGTTCTTACCTACTCACATTCAAGTCCAGGGCCTCAATATAATCTTGTCTGGCTTTTCTAGTCTCCCATTTCCAACCCTTTTCCAGAAATCTATGACTTCTGAAAATAGTGGCCAACTGCAACTGCCCCATCTCTGAACCCAAACGTTTTCATTCCTAGTCCCAGTTTCCTCAGTTTTACCTTCTACAGTTAGGTCAAGAGCCTTCTTCATTCACGTTGGGCAGTCTACTGCAAACTAAGGGAAAAAATCTGCCTCTTCTGAGTTCTGGTATCTGACCTCACCACAGCCCAAGCTGCAGGAAAAATCACCGAGTCTCCTGTGCGTGAATGGGCGAATATTGCATGGTCACCTGTTCTACAGGAACGGTGTGGATGTAGCCCAGTCTAGTGCAACAAACCAGCATGGCTGAATTTAGACAGAGAAGACAGACTCTTTCAGAGATTTCCACTGCTCAACACATACACATGGCTTTTCTAAGAGCTTATGAAGCAGGTGAATTACAGCATATTTTCCCCAAAATAGCAAAAGAAGTCATCCATCACCCTTACGCTCCCTCCTGTCACATTTCAAATGTGTATAAATACTGGGGTGATTAGAACCCCTCAGCAAAATGGCTGTCCTATTTTATTTTTTACATAACATATGCATACTTTTCCCTAGCTTTCCTTACAAAAATGGCTAAGCAATTTTTGGTCAAACTTTCCAAAATATCCAAGCTGAAGTAGACTTTTTACATGAAAAAATTCTGAAGAAATGGTCACAGTTTTGGCAAGATAGAGGTCTCTTAAACCATCAAGTGCAATCTCCAGCTACCACAGAGACTATGTCACATTACTTACCCCTTCCATGAAGTAATGAAAGTCCTACTCAGAAACAGTTATGCATTTGATCCCCCTGTGTCAAGTCTGCTGGTCTTATACAGCTGAATTGGGGGAAGGTTTCTTTTATTTTTTAGCCAAAAAAAAGCAAAGTTGTTCCACTGAAAACCTGCTCTTCACAGGACATTAACACAAAATAAGATGGTAACACACAAGATTTCTAGTATCTATTGCAAAGCAACTAAACTGAGAGGCACTGAAACATATATATGAAAAAATACACACTCTAAAGAGATCAGATCAGAATTTCACTTTTCTTGTTATGGAGCAATGTACAGCGTAGATTAAAATAGTCACAAAAATAAATTTCCAGTTCAGCATCTACTCTTCACAAGTGTCTTAATCAGAACCAGAAGGTGCCTTCCGCCTCTTGGGCAGTATTTTCAACTATTTAATTAGAATTAACACTGAGCTCAAAACCTAAGAGATGTGTACACAGCTACCTTCTCCAAGTCCATAGTATCGTTACTCATTTTCAAAACAACAGCTACAACTTTTGTCATGTATTTTAGAAGACAAACCTCTGGATTGTTAAGGTTTCTTAGACATGCTCAAGAGAAATGTACACAGTTAAAAACTCAGAAGAGTTTGCTCAGAAGTGAAAAATGAAGATTAACAGAACAAACTGAAATCCAACAGCGTACAGCTGAATGCTTGTCCGCGCTTTCATGGAGAATGCAGGGCTTTCTCCGTGGCTTAACACAGGCGTTTGCCATTGCGCGCATTCTGAGCATGCTGCCTCCTCAAACATGCACCCTTCAGCAACACTTTGCTTAATTCATCTAGCCCTATTAAAGCAGTGAGAGGAGAAAGGAATCCACAGAGGTTACACAAGGCTATGCCTATGGGCCAGCCAAGAAACACCAGCACCATGACCCAAAATAATCCCCACACTAAGCAGTTGCCATCTGCTGTCTAAAACTGAGTGATGTAGAAAAGGGTTAACTCTGACTGCAAGTGCATACAGAGTTATATAGATAGAACTCTCTTTTGTTTGAAAACATTTATTTTTTGAGGAAAAAAGATCTTCTCATCCAAGAAAAATCTGGTTCCCATATTTAATAAGAGTCTAATGTAACAAATACCGAGTCACATGTGACTCCTGGGAAACTTCCAAAGGAAGAAAGAGAAATATCAGGTTCACTTTAATAAGTGAAATCTAGACTAGAATGACTTGGATGCAAATTTTTAACATAGCTTTACAGAGACAAGTTGCAACGTTCATTTAACACATGAGAAAATATGGCTACAGATGAAGAATACAATTAATGTGTGGAATAAATAGAATACATTTGGAAATATATGATACATTTGGATACATTAAGAAAATCCTGAGGTCCAGACTATGGCTAGCCCATAAAGCTGCAGAACTTCTCAGGGTGCCAACAGGCAACCTAAGGAGGACACCTCCCATAGCTTATTCTCTGACTTAATGAGAAACAGGTTTCACACCACTAGTACCAGGCTAAATGAGTTTGTGTATCTGCTGGTCCTTTTCGTTATCACCTACTCCCTGTGCTGAGCTTTGAGACTATGCGCTTTATTTAACAGAACCACCAAGCCTATTATCCACCAAGACTATTAACAGTTATCTCCCCAATGACTGAGATGTGTTATGAGCTGTCAAAGCATTTTATTTCTGCCTTGTTCATTCTTTCAGCAGTCTGGAAAATTGCAGATATATTTATACATATGAAAATGCTACACAATCCAAAACACTGCCTGGCATTTTCTGCTAGTTTTGTGAGATGTCCAGTAGATAAATAAACCAAGAAAAACCAAATGATGGAAAAATAAATTGATCATACATAAAACACTGAAACATTTCTCAGTGTTTCAGTTTTAATAATTCATAATTGAGTTTTCATGGTAAAAATACAGACTGCTCAGGAAATTCTTTTAAAATTAAAACCCAAGTGTTTACTATGTGCACCTTGGTTATCAAAGGCACTGCTGTTAACCAGCCATATATACGAGGTTATAAAGTGGTTCATTAAGGAGAAAGAGAAGAAAAAGTTAAGGTAGTAAAAAGCAGGATTTCTCAGCCTAATGAGCGATCACTGTGGGTGGCACAATATTATTCAGTTAAATGGGTTGCTCTAATTCAGTTGCTAATAAAATACATGAACAACATGACAGCAGGCACTACTTTAAAATCATGACAGAGTAAACAACATCTTGAAAAATAACAGTAACTCTTGATCTACCGGCTGCCTAAACAGTTGCGTTTCTTCAGCCGAGTTCTGTTCACAATACATTTAAAATATGACCAGAAAGAATGTTTTCTTGAACAACATAACACCACCTAGATAGTGTTGCTCATGGACTAATTTCATACAAATCGCACTAATGTTTCATATTAACATACTAACACTGCTTTCAGCAGCACTGAGGAGAAGGTCTTGGGTGTCCAGGTAGATGAAAAGCTCAGCATGGCCTGACAATGTGCATTTGCAGCCCAGAAACCCAACTATATCCTGGGCTGCATCAAAAGAAGCATGACCAGCAGGTCAAGAGAGGTGATTCTCTTCGCTGCTCTGGTGAGACCCCACCTGCAGTACTGTGTTCAGCCCTGGGGCCCCCAACACAAGAAAGACATGGACCTGTTGGAGTGAGTCCAGAGGAGGGCCACGAAGATGATCAGAAGGCTGGAGCACCTCTGCTGTGAAGGCAGGCTGAGAGAGTTGGGGTTGTTCAGCCTGGAGAAGAGAAGGCTCTGGGGAGACTTTATTGCATCCTTTCAATACTCAATAAAGTGCTTATAAGAAAGATGGGGACAGACATTTTAGTAGGACCTGTAGTGATACAACAAGACGTGAAAGTTTTAAACGAAAAGAGAGTAGATTGAGACAAAATATAAGGAAGAAATTCTTTACTGTGAGAGTGGTGAGGCACTGGCACAGGTTGCCCAGAGAAGCTGTGGATGCCCCATCCCTGGGAGTGCTCAAGGGCAGGTTGGTTGGGGCTTTCAGCAGCCTGGTCTAGTGGAAGGTGTCCCTGCCTGTGGCAGGAGGGTTGGAATTAGGTGGTCTTTAAGGCCCCTTCCAACCTAAAACATTCTGTGATTCTGTGACTTGCTGTTGCTGTTTGGAAAAAGAGATTATAGCAGGGCTCAGGGAAGGGATGGCATGGATTTGTTAGCTGAATTTATGCTGATTTATGATATCATACTGAAAAGTGCACAAATTATTGAATTATCAGTAAAAGCAGAAAAATATGTGGAAAACAGCCTTACCTTTACAGTAAAACTCTGTAACTTTTTAAATGATCAGATTTTCTCTGTCAGGCATTCACCAAAGCAGGAAAGCAAGGTGAATAAGTGGTTTGACAAAAGCCTTTCTCTCCTCTTTTGCCACCTGAACAGGACCAACTGAACTGTACCAAAACACAGATACACCCACAGTGACAGATGTGGCCTCAGCAAATGGCTCAGGTCTTGGGTGGGCTGCAAGAACAGAGGTATCACTGTAAACAGCAAACTGTCTCAGGAATCGAGGCACCGCTAAGCCTGGCATTCCCTGACATTCACACCCATAAACCTTTCAACCTTGGGAGAAACTATCATAGAGTGGCTCATGCAATCCCAGCGGGGTGACTGGGGCTGCTGGGCAAGGACAGAAGTGTGTTGAAGTCACCAACTTCAGCCAGAGACTGCATATTCCAAGGGGAACTGCTGCCTGCCCTGTTAATGCTGTGGTGTATCACCTGTACCACAGAACTGAAGATTCAGCTTCCAGCCTTAGCCATGGCTTTGGCAGCTGCATTTTAGGCGATACAGTAAGTATCTTCTGATCTCAACCACTAAAAGCAAACAGGAGGCAGGGAAACTAAAAATAGACACTAACGCATGTGCACGTCACATCTTGATTAGTGAAAACTTTTGGAGACCTGGCATATCCTAGATATATTAAAAATGTGTCTCCCCCTTCCTTCCATGACAGTGATAGAGAAATAAGGATGGCTAAAAAGGTTTTGCAGAGATCTTATAGAAAACTCCACTGTGCCCAGTGGAAAAGAGTGCATTTTGGAACGGGCATACAATAGAAACAGCAAAGAACCAAACAGGGAGGAAGGCAAATGTCCCAAACCTATGGAAAGGTTTCTGTTTGTGTAAGTTACACATGTACTTCAGATATCCCTCAATCCTCCCATTTCCTTCATTTTGTCTTTTCCACCTTTTTGACAGATAAGAAGAACATTCTGTAATTTCCAGTTTTTCACTGTGTGTCTGTTACCATGTTTGGCAATTTTTTAAAAGACAGCTTACAAATGCTGTTGTATAGGCAGCTTTTTAAAATTCCCCTATGTTTATGCTTCATAAAGATCTGGTAAAATACACTTAGGCTATATTAAATCACATCAGAGTGAAACGCTTTAAGATATTCTAAGTTCTTGTTATCCAAGTATCTCAAAGAAAATGAGCATCAAAGAGACTTGAGCATTTCATTTAAAAAAACATCTTGTAGACAAGGTGAATACATCTGAATTATGTCAAAATTCTGTCTGAGTTATGTCAACATTTTTTTATGGTGTAGATGAAGTGGTTGTTTTTTTTTTCACAAATATTTTCAGCGCTGAAGTTGCTAAACAAATATTATGGTTGAAAATGTAAGTATATGGATGTCATGATATTCACAGTTACAATGCTGTCTGCAAGCCTAGCAGCTTGCCAGCTGGAATTTTAAACACATTTTAAACTTAAGCAGAAGAATGAATTCAAATCAAGAAATTGCACAGGACAACACAAACAGTGGTACAATATCTTCAGTCTTGTCTTTGCTGCACAGGCCCCTAAAATTCAGTTGCAGATGGTTATTTTGTTTTCTTTCATTAGAAAACAAAGAAGTTAATCTTCATTCTGAGTATGTACTCACTGATATAATATTGCAAATTAGTGCTCTATTTCTGATTGTCTTTCATAAACAAACTAGTTCAATAGCTAACTGGAAGTGTCTTCAGATATCTCAGTTGCCAATATATCCAAGATGTCCTAAATCTGCCTTCAAATTAGAACAAGACAAGTACAGTCTTTGTTGTTCTACTGAATGACTTCCGTATTTTAAGAATATTTCAGGGTATCTGAAATGTTGATAGTCCAAAAATTTAAAGAACACACTACGAATACATTCAAGTCTTTTGTCAGAATTACCAAACAAATTGTTATGAATAATTGTTCCCTGTCTCCAAGAGTGCTGCTTTTAAAAGGGTGCTGCAAGACTCAGTTTTTTCTCCATCTATTGGTATGTCTACAGCCTAGAGCTAGATCTGAAAAAAAACCCCACAACCCCAAAAAAACAAACCCTCAAACCCAAACAAAAATACTGCATGACTACAACATCATGTAAACATCAAAATCTAAAACTGTAACCTGAAAATCTGCACATAGCTCCTACCTAATCCTAAAGGATTAGACTGTATGGCTCAGGAGAGACCTTGATGCACAAGGTCTATGCTCAGTCGGGCAGTGGCTGATCAGGTTACTGCCAGTTTGGCAATTCAGGCCAATTACCCTAATACAAATTTCTACTTATGAGCACATTCATTCCTTTTCACATTCCATCTTTCAGAGGTATACCGTAACCAGTCCAAAATGCAGGCAAGGCTTCTTTCTTTCCCCTCAACTGTCTAACATGACCACATACAGACTGCAAAAGGCTGCAGCAAAAATTAGCAAAACTCATCTGGCAAACGGTTACCAAGTAGGGAAATAATGTCCTATCACAGGCGAATGAGACAGTGAACCTGTGTCAGAAGGTGGAGGGTAGGGGAAATTCCCACTAAGGCTCTTCTGGTTGACTTGAGAGCTTTGCTCTGCAGGCGTGAGTATAAGAGCTGCGAACACAATCGCTTCCCTCCCTTCTCAAAGGAGAAAGGTAGCTTAAAGTGGAGACAGCTGCCAACTGTGAAAATATTTCATCAAAGCAGATGCATTTATAGTTCATTTAAAGATCTTGCTAGAAGAACCATGGAATTGTTGTTACATTCATAAATTACAGCTAAAACACTGAGATATATATATCTTACTGCTACACATTACCGGGCATCTCCTCATAATATGCTCGTGGCATATTATGTTTATTGCATCTTTGATCTAATAGCCCCACCAGTTTCTACCTATTGCCTCCCAGGTCCCAGTTACCCAGTCATGCAACCCCTTGTACAAAAGTTTGGACAGCAGTTTTCAAGACAGCTTTATATTTGTACATATGTAAACTCAGCATCTTTAGCTAAGGTCTAGAGGATTAAGAGAAAAATTCTTGACCCAAACCCGCATTAGCTTGGGTGGAACATGCTCTCCTTAGCTGGCAGAATTCAGAAACCTAGGACAGGGATTGCCTTCTTCACACCTCCTCCTACACGGTACAGAAACATTAGCAACAATTTACATTGGCTCTTTATTCTACTGTATTCATCTTGGAATACTACATAATTTCTAAATATAATAGAATAAATCCAAATAGAGTAACTTTAAATTTGCAGGACAAACCCTTTTTGGGAAAATGGGATGCCAAAACATCACTTACAAAGGCATTAAATTGTTTAAATTGAAAGTGTTTTCATATCTTTCCACAGTGAGGAAGCATGGGTATATATTAATTCATAGTTCCCTATACTGAAATAACACCAAAACCATTTTAAGTCCTGGTTTAAAGTAATAGTTTACAGAATAGGCTTTACCCTATAAATAGAAGTAAAATACCAGGTTTCATACTGACAAAATTAAGTATATCACATTTGTGGTTATAGTAACATCTTAAGAATCAACTTTACATAAATCCACTGCTATACAAGGTGTGCACGTTATTTCCACTGATCTCCGTGTTTCAATAAATAAAATTTAAAGCACTGAACCCACTGTGTTTGCTGTTTTTAGTTCCATTTATAGGGCTTGTTTCAGCACAGAGTTACAGGAAGGTGCTGTGCACCGGACTGAGCGCTAAGATGAGTCAGGAGCAGCAGCTGTCCTCAGCGCCTCATCTCATCCTGCAGCTCGGACTGACAGAACGCCAGCGGGTGAACACTGCAGGAGCAGGGAGCAATCCAGGACAACTGCCCCATCCCTGAAGTATCTGTGTATGCAGGAGCAAGGTTAGTTCATAGTACATTAGAGATCAAATGAGATAAAGAACGGAGCCTGTGAAAATAATAAGCTACCCTGAAGCATTTCTTAGCTCTGAATAAAACTAGCAGGTGCCTGAAACATGGTCAGTCCAAACGAGGAAAGACATAGTTACTACAGCCTGGACCGGGAAAGGAAAGCAGGGCATTGAGGACAATTTTAATAGCGTGAACTTCATGATGATTATAGTGAATCATTCACTTCTGTGCCAAGGTTGGTCAGTTTTCAAAACTGGGACTCAAGTGGTACTGCAGGAAGGGTTCAACATCTGAATGCATTTTAACAGAGCTGATCAGAGTTTCAAGTTTTCATTTTGTGTGAAATTCCACATTTTAAAATTTCTTTTCAGTACTAGTTGGAACAACAACAACAACAAAAAAAAAATCAGAATTTTTGAACACACTGAAATATTTAGGGTTTTTTTTGGTGTGGATCTTTTTGTGTAGTTTTCTTTTTTAATTGGTAATACTGTACCTTTTACTTTCTATTTTATCACTTGACTTTTTAATAACATGATTCATGTAAGGGAAAAGTACATTACTAAAGCCAATTGCTTGAACAGTTTTTGTTTGTTTGTTTTTAAATATACCAACAAAGTGCAGCATTTAACTAATATTTTGGGAAAAGCATTGCTTTGAGAAAATTGTCATCAACTCTGTAATTGCATTATTTCCTAAAACAGTAACCCCTAACAGTTTCCTAATTCCCTAACATATTTTCTGTTATGGAAATCCCTAGTTTATCACATCAGGTTTATGTAGATCACATTCATTACAACAGTTTAGGTACAGTGCTATAATAAATACAGAACTGACCAGGATGCCATGTGTTCTGGCCTTCTACTCCACATCATTTTTCACTACTACACACTGACAGAGATGAGAAAATTCAGACCGATACACCATGGGGTATCAGTGAGAGCCAGTCCGCAAAACAAGAACTCAGCGTTTTCTAGAAGGTGAATATGCAAGGTTCCCCTCTAGAATCTGTGTGAGACCACAAAACCGCTACACACTTTAGTTTTAGATTTCTATCAAAGAGTAATTTTCAGTACATCTTTCCGATAAGCAAAACCATTATCTCTTCTTTAGTCATTAATTAGGTCTTAATTTAGAGCCATACAGAGGCAATATTTGAATATGCATGAGTTCTGTTCAAACTCAGGTAATCTTTACATAAATAATTAAATGCTGTATTGCAATGTAACTTTGATCACGTCTCCAGAGGGGGTCAGTGACAGCAGGACAACTCTTCTGCAGTTGGGCTGTTTGGTTTTTTCCCCCCAGTTCTCCCGATTTTTCTCCCCTGACTCAGCATGCAAAACGTGTCATTATGTCTCAGTTTAGGAAACATGGTCTCACCCAATAGGACACGACTGCTGCTGCCAAAAAATCTCTCTGAAAAAACAAGAGTGATCTATACTGCGGTGGATTAAGGTCAGAAACAGAATCTTCATGCCTCTGTACTGAGCTCCTCCCCACCCAGTACTGCTGCCCCTGAACTACTTCCTTTACAGTAGTTAAGATATGTTATGTCCCCAATGACTGTCCCATCTAAAAATAAGTGCTCTTGACACACACGAGATGTCAGGCTAGCACAGCAGGATGCTGAAGCGTCTCTAGATGCGTAGCAGGGCTTCTCTTACACCGGTTTCAGTGATTTAGGAATTCACACTTGATAACTGAAATAGGGGCGGCTTCTTTTTATCTCTTGCAAACTGTGCCAGGACTAATATATTCCTGACCCTTACTTGGCTCTCCAGCTTACTCTTTTATGCTGCTCTCTGGAATCATAACATTCTAATGTTTCATTAGGCAAACATGCACCGTAGTTGTGTATGTTTTTACATAGGTTTTCTATAGATGTCAGCGATTGACAGCAGCTGACAACTTTTAAGAAAATGTAGAACCAAGCAAAAAGATACTCGTACAGAAACATACTCTGCTCTGATAGTGTTTCTCAAGCAGAGAGACAGAGATAACGCCTGAACTCTGGAAAGTTTCTTACCTATAGCTGAAGTAACTCTTCTTCGGCTTTTTATCTTGTTTTCCAGATACAACAGTAGAGCAACATGCTTCTCTGCATTACACCTAAGTCATGCTATTACTTGATTCAAAGATCCTTGTCCTTGCTTTATTTCTCCCCAACACAAGTGAAAAATCTTAACGGAAGCTAAATGAAACATACTATTCTTCTTAATAGCAACATATTACATTACCCCTGATATAGGCTAGGTTAAGCTGATTAAAGCCCTCCCACAGCAAGGCCCAGAGAAATAATCTGTCCTTGTCACCTATCAGAGTGGGAAAAGGTCACTTACTCATTACAGTAGTAGTATTTAGTCTCCTGAAATATTACTACCTACAAACTGAGAGGGAGTAGTACTGCAGGTACTATTTCTGCCTCTTTTCTTGCATTCTCTTCACTGTAATAATTTTGTTGATGCCTGTGCTGGCAAGGAGGAATTTTATTTTGGGAGTTATTTAGGATGCTTAGCTGAAAGTCTTCTAAGAAAGTTCTTCTTCATTTTGCAATGGAAACAGCATTCTTAAAATGTGTTTATCAGTACTACAGCACACGAATGTTATACAGTTACTGGGCTTTTCTGACAGGTACCTAAACAACGAACCCTCTGAGAAAAAGGATTGTAAAAGTAACACGAGAAACCACATTGCAAAAGAAGCACTAACAGCCATAAAAACAGCCTTTAAAACTCCCCTGAAAACATTAATTTTCTTTTCATTGTTTCTGCTGGGAGGATTACCATGTTTGGCAAAGGGCTATATGCCATAATAACACTCACAGCTTCTTGACTGTTGTGGGTTGTGATTCATTTCTTGGCTAGGACAGTCGCTTTTGTCTGCTTGCTCTACAAGATTTCAAGTGTTACCTAATTCTTGTTTCAATAGAATTGTATGTCATCATGTTTATCCAGTATGTGATGAACATTGCCTCTAGGTCTTCTTTTTTAAAAGAATTCTGTGATTTTAGATAATAAAACCGGTCTCTCGTTATTCTATCAGGGAAAATTCTGTTCCCCGTGAAAATACTTCAGGATTCTTACCCTTTTACGTCCCAGGAAACTCAGAGATCCATTCCAAGAGGGAAGAGAAGGAACCAGATGTTTGCTTCCCTTTTGAAGGAAGTTTGAAACTACCTTATCTAACACCTAGAGCAGTATTTGGTATCCACTATTAAAACAAATGCAAGGCAGGCTAGGAAAAAAGTCATGGCCTTATCTTTAGGAGTTTATGGACATATTCATTATTGTAAACAGCTTACTGAGACCCTCAGCTTGCCTCTCCTTTTCCCCTTGGCAAACTTTGTCCTGAACTTTTTAAAACTTATCCACTGTCTTTGCCACACCGCCAAACCATTTCAAACTCCCACACAGGCTAAAGCAAGCCATGCTCTGCGTTACTAAGGCATTTTCTTTGATCATACCTAAACCCACTTACTGCATTACTTCAGAGTTGCAGATGGAAGGGGGCCTTTATTTATACAGTACTATCTCAGCTTTGTATGGATGACAGAACCCAAGTAAACTGCTCTTTGTCCTCGTTTTTCTAGCTATTACAGAAAGGAACAGTACATTGAATTACAGTATCACTTTTATATCAGCACAATATTAGAGTCCAAGGGTCGAGCTGCTTCTAAACTAGTCTCTATTTAAATAAATCTTGAAAGTAGTGCTTACGTTGTTTTACAGGCTCAGTGCAACAGAGAAAAATTAAGAAACTCATGGAAGTGATGGCTAAATAAATATGAAGAAAAGCCACTAACAGTTCTTCAGTTTCACTCAAAAAGTCCTTAGGGCTTTTTTTTAATTACATGGCTTTGGAACAATAAAGTAATTTTATATCTTGTCCTCCAGTTTATATACCCTTAGAGGATCTTGTCCTCACAAAGATTTTGTTCGCTAGGTTTTCATGCAGTGCTATAATAATGCTTTGCAATAATGCTTGAATAGATTTTCTTAAAAGCTATTTTAGCTATGGTTTTGTTCATTTACTTACAGATTCTGTCTTTTAAGAATAATTAAATTTGTATGTCTTCTTTAATTTCAATACATTTAACAACTGGATCTTGTTCACTAGAATAGACAGGGACATCAGAAGGGGATGCTAAACCCCAACTCAATATTGCCATTGGAAAACAAACCACAAGGATCAAAATTACAGTTTTAGACTGCTTCACTTCTCCCACCTTTCTTATAAGAAAATGTAAACAGAACATAAAAATTATTTTGGTGGAAAAGACAAAGGTGAGCCTTTACAAAAAATAAAAAGTAGAACCAAAAAGCTCTGGGGGAAAAGCAGCCCCTAACCTTGTACTCCAAGTTGAAACTTCAGGAATTTTCCAACCACTGCTACAGGAAAACATCATTTTCCAGGCTATTGAAAATGCATTCTCCTAATGCTATCACATCCCTGAAAAAAGTAGAGTTCATCATATGGAAGATGTCAGCAAGAATAATGAACCACTTGCTCAGTTCAAGTCACCTCAACAAAACCTTCTGCCTCTTCCACAGGTGGTGCTTGGTCCCACTGAAACCTGTGCATTAAGGCTCATCAAACGTTTTCAGTTGTTCGCTGTTCAATTGTCTCTTCCTGCACCCCAGCCAGAAACAACCTCCATTACAACTCCACTCACCATTTTAGGGCAACACTGAAGCCTACGATGACTATACTTGGCCATTGTTCTACAAGGGCTGAGCCAGAAGCAACCACATGTGCCCGGGGCCCGAGCACAGACACAGCACCGCACAGGCAGGTGGAGTCACAGCTCATTGCAAACTGTGCTCAGCTCAAAAGGGTCTTTGCAGCTCCTTTCAGCTTCTGGTGCTTACTAATAGTCATTCTGTCCTAATTATTGATAGACTGTCAGTGAAATTATCCATTCTAGAAAAAAAAAACCTCCAGAACCCAATTTCTAAAATACCAAAGCACAATAAGTGACTTTCGGACTCAAATATTTATAGAAAATAAGCTGGAGAAAAAGATGACAACCCTCAACAGAGCTAACCACTTGTGGCCTTAAGGCCCTGTGTTATTTGACCCTGCATGAATATGTGAATGTTACTGCATTAAACTTAACACCCAAATGTTCAGCACTAGTATTTGTTCTCCCAAGGCAGTCAGTTTGGTAATAAACAGTACAATCCCTTCCAAATTCCAACAAGCAATAAAAGAATACCAATTCTGCTCAAATGATTAGTTTCATCTGGGAAAACTTCATTTCAGCAAACGAAAAACATAGAACACTGTGTACCAACAGCAAGTATTAGGATTTGTTACTCTTGAGCTCCCCTCTAACTGATGGGGAGAGAATGATTTCAGGGGGAGCGCAGATGAGACCTCAGCATGCACCCACAGGTGTGCAATAGACACGTTTCATGGAGCTTGGCTTATATTTAACTTCGCACTATTTCTTTTTTCCTTATTATACTACAAAAGTATTAAGAAAAATAAAGAACCTCAATGCTATTAATAAAAGCCTGTAAGTTAATTATTCTCTAGTCAGTTTAACAAGGAAATCCTGGCAGCTTCACAGCTGCAACACTTGAAAACCAAGCATTTTCCCTTTAGCAGCAATAATAGGTGTGCTTGAAAATCTACTTGGAAATTCCTAAGTCTTATTGAACTACTGACTAACTTGCCAAGTTGGCAGGTATTCTTAATGAACCAAGGAGAAACCTTTCTCTAATCACTTTATGAAGGATGCACACTTGGAAGTTACCCTAGAAAAAAACCTAAAACATTAAACCACTATGTCATTAACAACAATATCGTAGTTCTGCAAATCCTGCATTCAGGAAACTACTTCCCTTTTTCTTCCACATGTGGCTTTATGCTAGGCAATTACTGTGTCCTCTTAAAACGGAATAAATTTATTTCAAAACACTATTTAAACAACAGTACTGTTGAAAAGCTGCATCCTTACTACTTCTGTAAATAACCATCAATTAAAAACAGCATCAGAAGTCGCTAAATACCTGGGCCTCAAGAAATTCTGAGAACCTGCTAAGGTCCCCGTTCAAAAAGGCTTTTACACACTTCAAAGTCCCATGGTAATTCACATTACTCACACACACACAAATACCTCACTGAACTTGAGCCTACACCTAAGATACCATCTCAGTGTATTTGAGCACAGCCCTACATAAGGAATTCTCCATTGTACAATATTAAGGAAACTATAAGCAGTGTCTGACTAATATCGAATACACTTAATCAGTGATATTTAATGGGTAACGCAGTGACTGAATTAAAGCCAAACACTCAAAACTGGTATAAAAAGCATCTTTACTGAAAAACTTCTGAGAATGAAATTGCGTATCCATTAATCAAATTACATTACTGATACTGACAAGAATTCAGTAAAATGTTTGCCAAACCTTCTGCTAGTCCACAAAGCATTCAGTGAAAAATATACCCAACGGGTGATGTTACACAAGCAAACATTTAAAAAAGTCAATGCACAAACAGCAATTACTTTTCTAACTGCTTTTTTTCCCCATCTGTTCTCCAAAACATGTAGAGGACAAACATCCCGTGGATCACTTTTCAGTCTCATTCTCAGGTTCGCTGTCTCCACTATCACTGTCTCTTCCCGGGTGTTCTGGCATTGTTCGATGTTCATCCACTTCGGCCACTTTCAATTCTCCTTCCTTTACCACTTCTTCCCCTACCTTATTCTCTTTTTCTTCTGCATCTTCCTGCGTGTCTTGCACTTCACTTTCTACTTCAGTCTCTTGAGTCTGAGTAACTTCTGGTTCTTCAATCATGGCAGGTGGGGGCAGTAAACGCTAGATGATTAAAAAAGAACTTATTTTCAGTTTTTACAACAAATACATCTATTCGGGTGCCTATTCCTATTTTAGGTTGGACTGTTTCACCTTATATTTAGGATTTTGCATTAGATAACAAGTTAACAAAGACTTAAAATTTAGAAGCCCTAAACATTTGAAGGCACTTAACTCCTCTATAAAAAAAATAAATAATTAAGAATAATCTTGGCTCACACAATGGTCTTACTAGACACATTTTTAGCCTTAAAAGAGGGTGTTAAGAACTCAGTACTTCTAATTCAAGTATATCAAACACATTTCATTATCCCAAACAGCCAGACAAGTAATAGGGCTATGGTAAATCCCTACTTGGAGCAACAGGCACATTCCTACCATAATCTCACTGATTACCATTTCAGACTCCTATATATGTTTAACTTGCTTTTTGAGGCCTTTAACAGGCCTGTCTTTAACAACTCATTCCAGTAATTTCCCCTTGAAATACCTTATAAAATGCTGTGTGAATGTTACCCATAGGTACACAAGTTTCACAGCTGTCAAGTTCCAGTAACAGTTAAAGAAGTGCTTACACATTTCTCACGTAATACTTCTAGAAAAGTAATTTAGTATATTCCAAGTGTTTTGCTCACAGCCAAAAGAGTAGTTTGCAAACTATTATAAGCAGCAATAGTAACTGTGTCACAGGCTTTGGGGGAAAAAACCCTCAAGAATACACTGAATTGAAGAGGATGGATGAATGCTATACAACTCCAGGTTGTACAGAAACACTCATACTTCTTGCAGACTGACATTATTTAATGACTTGATGGATTTTTCCTTGGAACGCTGTGAAGCATTTTAATTAAATGAAAGTCGATAAACGTCCCATGGTTGGTTGTTTAGTTTTGTTTTGCTTGAAAGCAACTTGGCTTCACGTGACTAAATGTTTTAATTACAGTGAAGTCTTACTGCCAATTAGATGACACTAATACTACAAATTTCTGACAAGCATAGGCAAATCTATGAAGCAATTATAACTGCCAGCAGAGATATGAAAAGCGCTTTTTTGTAGACTTTGATGTTATCATACTGGTGTCTCTAATTAATTGTTCACAGAAAAATTGTTTTTCAAAACCAAATATGCTTTAATTACAAAAATATATTCTTGATGCATGAAACAAATTCAGACTCTTTCTTCTTAGATTTAGTTAGATGCATGTTGTGCTTCGTGACTACTACTGTTAAGACTAGCGTAAAAGAAAAGGAAAAATATCATGTTGTACTAAATAGGGCAAAAGAAACGTAACGCATGCTTTTCCCCCCCCCCCCCCCCAGATTACTTTTTGGCTTCTGCTGCAAGGAGTATGTGACTCATTGCCACAGTAGGAAAACAGCAGTTTTGTAACTAATTTTAGCTAGTACTGAACAAGAATAGGATGCTAAAAAGTAACTGGTATTAGCAGAAGGATTGGATCCATATCTGATAAAGATGTCAAGCAAACCCATCTTTTGGTAAAATTTAGATGCTGTCATCTGCTTTTCAGGACATGTATTCACTTCTTAGTTTTGACAGGGCTATTCATTTACATCTGAATGTGACTAAATGCAGTGTCCATTGAGTCTTCATCACATACAATCTGCACAGTTGAGAGATCTCCAACTATATTACACAAATTGCCTCCAAAACAAGTCACATCATATGCTTACAGGACTGGGTTTCTAACAGCAGTGAGTTCTCACTACTTTAAAAAAACCCATACAGTTACAAGAAGAGATTTTAGTAGTGTCACTCCTCTTTCTCCATCCCCTTTTCTTTACAGCAGATAATTAGAGCACTTCCTCAAAACAGCGAGAAAGTATCCTGTCCACCTGGCAAAGGCTTCTTCTGCATAGCAAAATACTCCAAATCTGGCTGAAGCTATGCCTTCCAGAAAAAAACCAAATCACTGGGTAAGAACTGCAGAGAAAAAGAAATTTACTATTTGAAAGCCTGACATTCAGTAAAAGGAGAAGTTTTGGGTTCTGATCTCTACTGATTACACTGTTCCATATTAGATGAAACAGTCAGTGGAAGGTGGAAGGAAGAAAGGTGATGGCAAAAAATCCTTGTATTAAAGAACAGAACCTAGACCTCAGAGACAAGTTCCTCGGACTAATCTGTTTAAGGATACAGAGCCATGCTACCACTCTCCTCCCACAGTCAGCTAATGCAGAGTGAGGAGTGCCCTTTTACATACATTTTTTCCACTTTTGAAAATTCTTCAGAAGAGAAAAAAAACAAGGGAACTGCAGAGTACCATGAAAGAACAAATTAGTGGTGATATAATCATGACACACCCACACATTAAGTGAAAGGTGATGCAGTTGAGCAGTAGCATTTAAAACCTCTCCCTTTCTGTTTACTATCAACTACCTCTAGGCATTTACAGATCCAAGTATGCTGAGTAAAGGCAGCTTTCTGCTCAGCATATCACCTAAACTACCTTAAAGCTCTGCTTACATACGTAAGATGACAAGATGTTTCTGTTGGGTTCTGAATTCGGCTTCAGGGATTAAACGTGAACAAAAATGGGTACAGAAGGGAGAAAGCATCTACAACTGCTTCCAACCTCATGCTACTTTGCTTGGTGCTGAACTAGTGCTGAAAAAAAACGCTCCAGAATAAAAACGCTACAGCTGCTAGCCAGCAGGGATAATAGAGTGAACTAACATGGTTAAAATGGTTCCAAGACATGATCTGGTCTTTCTATACACTACAGGCTTGTCATGAGAACCTCTACTGCAAAATATTGTTGCACCATGCTGTGGTGCTATAATACCACTAGCTGCACTTACCTGAAACACAGCACACAAGTTTACTTCAAGTAAATACTGGTCAGGCTAGTTCTTTACTATTAATGATGAATTTTTGGGCCCAGGCAGAGCCATGTCTAGCACTTGGTATCAATTACTCCTGGTTTTGGGGACTTCAAATGGGTCTTAAATTACTAAAAGACACAGCTGTTACTACTGCAAGATTTTAAAAACTTCAATGTTCTCACTCCCAGTCATAAAACTTTCTTGAATTTTACACATAATAGGAAGTCTCAAATCTCAGCAGCATCTCATGTCACTTGCTAAAAAAAATCAGTTTTACTTTAAACACACATCTTCCAAAAGTTAGAAGGTCCTTACCTGTTGATAGTGGCGTGTACTCTGTATCATGTGCATATACATATTGTACACAAAGTTAGCCATTTGAGGCATGTTCTTAATAACATGTATTTGATGAGATGGTCTTTCTCCATTCTAAGGAAGGGGCAAACAAGCAGACACTCAGCAAGTAAAGCAAAATAACCATTATTCAAAGGTTATTTAACTATATTAGAAAACAAACTCTTAAGAAATGCTTTTAAAGGAAAAAAAAAAAAAAGCCTAATTCTTTGGAAAGATAGGAAGTATAGGTCTTACAGTTTGGGGAACTGGATTAATCACAATACTGCAGCCCAAGGAAGAAACTTCAAATGGAAAGGTCAGGTTCTGATGCTTACTCTATAAAGTACATCGTGGACTTGAGTCACTTAACATATTGAGGCACAAATAGTTTACGATCAGATTAGGACCTAGCCTACTTGTCCACCACAGTCCAGCTCCTTCTTGCTCACACTCGCTGACCGTGCCCACCACATTCTTTGTTGCACAGTGGACCTGAAAGTTTCCAATGAAGGGCTCCCTCCCGAACTTGTCAACAGCACTTAAGACCAGGGAAAGATCTGTAACAATTTTGAGTTCATGCAGGCACCCCTTCTCAAAGCTCAGGAAGCAATGCAGATGTGCTCTTCCATTTCTTCATTTAGCATCTTACTCTGTGTCCTGGGCTTAGATGATCAATAAAAACCCTTCCCTAAAGATCTAGTGCAAATCATTATGATTCCTATTTATGAACCTAGTTCAGCAACAAAACTCTTTTGTGATTCTGGCCTCAATTTAAAAAAAGTTGATTGGTTACCCTGAATTACTCAGTCAAATGTAATTTTACCTCTTTTAATGAGAAGCAATTAGCTTTGTGTGGCCCTTCTTCTATTTTTTAGATAACATTATTTTGTTTCATAACTAAAAATTTACCTATTTATCACAAATGAAAATTATTTATTGACTTACACAGGCAGAACTTAGGAAAAAAACCCAGATGCAACAACATATTGATGACTAAGTTTTGTGGAAAGATCAATTAAAAACAGTTAGTGTGTATCATGATAAAAGCTAACTCTAGGTACATAATTATCCAAGAGGCACTGGTTTAGCAAAGAAGATGGTCCCACCTCTTATAGCCCACTCAAAGTGGGCAAACACCCCCGCCCCCCCATTACAGATAGCAAAATTCAGAGCAGCTGTTCCTACCTGTCTTGCTGTTGGAAAACATTCTGTGGGAACAATATGGAGGTGAAGTGGTCGAGCTGTGAGTTGGCTGAAAGCTGGAGTTAGCTCAAAACAGTTCTGGAACAGTGACACCCTTGCAAAGATATAAAGCCCGAGCCTGGCTCTTGACATGGCAACAACTAATCGTCGGACATCCCTTCAGAAAACAAAAAAAATCAATCACGTTCTTTTTCACTGATGACACAGCTCCAATAAAAATAACTAGAAGGATGTAGAAGTCTGAATTAAAGGAAATTATTATAATCATCTGCTAAAATACCATTTTGTCTTTAGATTTTCTCCCTACATACTGTTTCAGTAACTATCAAATCCTTGAACCATTATGTAAGGGGGTTCACTGTACCAACAATGATTATGAAAAAAATCACCCTTTACTATTTTCCTAGACTTCACAAGAAAAGATAGACACTGAGAAAAAAATCATAACAGCACTTCTGTATCCCTGAATGAGTAAATGTGAGTTTGGTAACTCATCTAAATACTGCTGATTAGACAAGTCTTCCTCCACCCTACCCCAAAACTGAAGTGCCAACTTTTGAAACTACACATAATAATGTAATGTGAGCAGTGACCAAACAGTTCTGAGACAAAATAAACCAAAGGCTTGCTTACAGGGAGGAGTCTATGAGAAAATTTAACCCTGCATTCACTGAACAAGCATTACATGCCTATTGTTCTACTAGGGTGAAATCAAGTCCAGCCTATCTGCAGTAATATAAACTAGTTATAGAACAAGAGCCGTTACCGAAGGATAAAGTGGTTGTGAAGAGGGTACCAGTTATAAAAGGAAGTATGTCTGAACTTCCAATACATAACATTAAACTTCATTTCTACTACGTACTAAAATAATTGAACATGTTTGTATAATGACTATGAACATCTTTCTGATACAGAAAACATGTAGTTTAATGACACTACAAGAGTTTCTTCTTACATACCTAAGGTGGCCTACAGCTTTGGTACGCACTAGTGAAAGGAGAATATAATCATTTTGTTGACCTTGAAATCTGTCCACAGTTGTTACCTAGGGAATCAAAAACCAAGAAAAAACCTCCATAGGTTAATCTTTGCCATTTCAATTAACAGTGACACCAAAATTTTAACATCAACTTCAGACTGAGACTGCAGTAAAGGGGAAGAGAAAGGAAAGCACTTTAACTCTGGTTAAGTAGGTCTTTAACAAAAAAAATCATCAGCCTGTTCTTTTTGGGAGATGTTGGGAGGAGCTTTTGGCTGACTGTATAAGTTTCTGTTACATTTTTATTCAATTCAGGCAGCTAACAGTAAGGTACTAACACTGAAAGATTGTTGAAAGCCATCAGTTTTACAACACAGAGTTTTAATGTGCAGAATTAGTATCAGACTTTTATAGCCATGTTTTTTATTTGTTTCATTAGATTTTATCAAGTCATTTCCACTCTGAGTGGATCTTCCTGAAGGTGTGGGTTTGGGGTTTCTTTGGTTTTTGTCTGGTTGGGGTTTTTTTTGAGGACAAAATAAGCGACAGTTATTCTGTCTCATGTAGTTGGTAGCCTTTCCAACTTCACCGACTTCACTTAATTTGTATGTCAAATTACAAACAGGCAGAAACAAGGGCACTACTCTATGAAATTCCATAGAATGTAGGTTATTGAATGTGTAGTTGACCAGGGAATACTTGTGCAGAAAGCTGTGAATCTATTAGTCTGTTCTATAATATAACAATTTAAAAACAAACAAACCAGAACCACTCTAATGACTGATATTTTAAAAGTCACCTTGTTTGGCCGTCCAATCAGTGGATTATGTCCACACCGCTGATTAATGACATCACGAATCAGATGCTTCTGTCCATTGTATGTTGTCAGGATACTTATCTTGTCTGCAGGATAACCAAGCAGGCACATATACATGAAGACTGCCACAACATACTCTGCTTCACCAAGATTCTTAAAGTTTAAAAGAGGAGAAAAAGGGGTTACTCAACTTGTAGGGTTGAAAAGAACACCACCTCTGATGTTAACATGTATTTAGACAAAAGCCTCAGTGCTGAGATAAATGTCTCTAGATCTGGTGGGTTTTTTGCTTTTTAATAAAAGCCATTTTGAAAGAGTAAAAGAACACTTAACTTCATTTTGATTCCTCTTCAGAAAACTGCTGAAAATACCTACATCGATATTGTTAGCCACTGATTGACACCTTCCAATATTCATGCAGAAGCTCCTAGTTTTATTTCAACAACATTAAATTCTAAATACTTAATAGTGCTTAAATACAATAATAATTAAATGTTAAATATAATTTAGTTTTATGGACCAGTAAATATTTACACATATTTATCTACATGCATTAAATGCTCATAGCTGTCTGCACAAAGGAACTGCCACCTTAACTATTATTATTGCAGAACTCAAACAATATTTCATTTTTTTCCTTCTTAAAGGTCCCATGCCCAAAACCCCCACACCTGATAGGTAAAACTGGAATTATTTGTTAAAAAGTATTAGAAGCTGATAATCTACAGATACCTGTATGTAAATACAGGCATTTAAAAAACACTTAGTGCCAATATAACATGGTTCCAAATATACACGCAAACAAGTTGCAGTAACTCACTCTCCAGTAACCTGAAAGTAAAAATTAGTTGAATTCGAGTAAGTAAATTTCTTTCAACTATTAATTAGGAAAAAGACATCTAGATTATTAAATCCAGTTATTTCTATAGCAGGCCATATGCTTACTCAATTTCAAATGACCAGCTATTATTTTGTATTTCCTAACTTTTTTTCTGTGCCATAATAAGAAATAATGTCTGTCCCAAAGCATCACTCTTTTGGCTACAGGAAATTTTGTTCTATTTCCAGACTGAAGTTATTCATAGCCTGTTTAAATCCATTGTCTGTCAACAAAAATTACCTTCCAGGTTAAAAAGCTGTTCTCAATTGCCGACATTTATTCCTGCTCTGTTTATACTGAGACTCTTATCCCCACTTGGCATAAATTTGACTAGGCTGGACATACCAGCCTCATTTATTTTTTCTTATTAAATGGCCTCTGCATTACTTGGGAAATGCAGTTGCCAGGCATATCAAACACCTGTGGGTGTAAAGCTATTCCGCAAATTTTAATCCCCTTTAAGTCTGGAAAGAAACACCCAAATTCACAAAGAGAAATAATACATGGCATCAAACTGTTACCTCATGAAAAAGCACACAATGCCACAAACATACTCTGCTAATATCTCTCAATCCTCAAGATCACCTTTGGCCCGGGAGTGGTCTAAAGCAGTGCTCAGATTCTCAATTACCAGAAACCCATTTTTAAGGCACTAATTTCAGCTGTTCCTGTTCCACAGGACTTTTTTACTACTTGTACATTACAGTGTTAGAGCTTAAAAAACAAAATCAAAAGAAACTCTGCCCTTCAAACAACTCTGCCTTCAATTTAGATGTGAGTGGATTATGACTCACCGTTGCTTTCTTCACTAATAGCATACTAGTTTGTATTTAAAAACACCTGAGAGGAACCCAAGCAAAACTTACAAATAACTTTCATACCTTTTAAAAGAATAGATTAATATAAGTCTCAATGATCTTCACAGGGGGGAAAAAATGACCATGAGTATTATCATGTTAAAGCCTATTCTTTGCTTTCCACAATATTAAGCAAAATATAAGGTGTTAATTCCATATTTGAATTAAACCATTAACCCGCACACAGCTCCAGCTTCTAAATTTTCCAAAACCCAAACTGGTGATTTAGGCACCAGAGTCTGTTTCATCACTGTTTTTAAAACAAGAAAAGTAAGAAGACTGAAAATATAAGCACCTCATTACAAGGTTTTCCTATATTTAAGGGAAACAGACAGAAGCTGTTGTTGATGGCTTAATTTGAAAATTTAGTTCAGAAATGCCAAGGCTAGGGTTTTTTTGGCAATTTCCTTCAGCCTCAATGTCTCTCTGCCTCTTAGGTATATTTCTTTTAGTACTGTTTCATTCTTTGAGGATTGGGCTTTTCAGCATTCTTCCATGTACATCAATACAGCACCTCTTCAAACTCATATGTGTCACAGGGCAAACTTCAATCCTTCTTGTACAGGGGAAATGCTACTGTTTATTTCACTATCATGGCAGTGGCAGTACAGCTGAATTACAATGAACTTTTAATTTGCCGTAGGCCAAAACAATGTTTCACAATGAATTATATACCAAATCTCACCCCTCCCATAACGCTGAGAAAACACAGATATCAAGCACAGTCATTCACTTTAAGCAAAAAGTACAACATAATAACTTACCATTTTCAACATTCAAAACTCATTAAAAGCAGAAAAAAAAAAATCATGCGCACATATGACTCAATTATCTGAGAACATGAATTAAACATCAGTTTACTGTATTTTGATAGTTTGTCTTCATTGCAGATTTAATAAGCCATAACCAAATCAAGTAAATTATACATATAATACTTCCCTTACCTGATAGAAATAAGGATTGGGTTCAGACTCTCCCACACCATTGAAGTCTTCCACATTTATAAGCTGGAAGTCATACAAAAACCCTGCATTGGCTGTTCTGAACTCCGGCAGAAGCTGCACATGAGGCAGGTTACCCAGATTCTTGTAACGCCAGTTATAGAGGTTACACAAACTGTTCAAAAACACACAGACAAACCCCGAATAGTTAAAGCTGGCTCTTGAACTCATTCAAAATAGTTCAGATATGGAAGCATTGATCTTGAAAGTGAGGGGTTCTGTGTAGGCTTTCAATGAAAAAAATAATTTTGCTGGATAGCCTGTATATATATATAAATGAACATAGACAAGCTATCCAGCAATTCTTTATTTTTAAGTTTTGATTCTGTTTGGTGTTCTATCACAGAAAACTTCAGATTTCACTGCAGTGCAGTACACTCAGCTTTTCAGCCTGTTCTAGTTCATCAGCTTTACATCGAAGGGTACAAATTTTGCAAAGGAATCTAGTAGGAATTCTCTTTGGTAACAAAACTTAAGGATTATTAATGCTTCTTGACCAAAAGGAAGGAGTAAGAGAAAAAGGATTTTCTGCATTATCTGCTGTAAAGCTTCTTACTGCAAAAAGAAATTTATTTTATTTTGTGTACTGCCATGTATTAACATGAGATGTGAAGGAAAGCAATCAAAAATCCACCCAATTCTGAATCATCTCTGGTACTTATAGGGACAGTAATATAACAAAAATGCCTCATCCACAAATGCACAACAATGTCCAGACCAGATAAAGTAGCAGATAATTCATGGTGAAGCTACTACCTACATTCAGAAAAGACAAAGCATAAGGAACTGTGGAAAAAATCCTTGAAATTGCCTGCAAAGAGAAGGAATTCTGCTCTCCTATCTCAAACAGATTTGCTGAGATGTTGCAAAGTAGTAGATGGCAAAATGAATTTAATTTATCATCATACTCAGATATAATCTGCATTTTAAAAATCATACTCAACTGTTGTTCATGTGACTAGGAAGTAATATTCTACCACCCCTAACATTTCCTACATGAAAAAAAAAAAAAGGTTATTTGTATGGTTCACTCCATTTTATGCCTAAAAATTTAGGATTTATAATTAAACTTAAGAGCCGCAAGATTTCATGTGAAGTAATTTTCTCTTTTTTGTTTCTTCTTCCCTTCTTAATACAACACCACAAATATGCACTTGACACAATAAATAAATTTGACATCTAAATTACCACAATGAAATGACAAATACATGGATAAAAAAAAAAGGTATCTTACTAGAGAGACACAGTATCTCTTTCAATATAAAAAAGGCTTTACACTTTTGCATGGACAACCTGATTGTCTCAAATCAAAGCTAAAGCTCTGCTGAAATACCACAAGGAAAGCATCCTTTTGCAGACTAAGGGAAATATTTTATAGTCAAATCAAATCTTTATTTAGCCTTGATTATACTAAATACATTAGTTTAGAAAAGGAATTTTCTGCAAAAAAGTCTCAACTGCAAAAAGCCCTAAACACTTAAGACTACTACCATACTTTTCAATATTTTCATTAAAGTACTCATACAATAGCAGAGTACTACTATGTAACAAAAAAGAAAGTAAATCTGATTACATTTCAGCAAAGTAAAATCTGCCTTCCCAGTCTAAGCTGAAACAAACGGAACAAAACAACTAAAGTTTTGCGTATGTAATTTTGTAAGCTTGGTTTTTATTGTTAGGATAGAAGTTTGCACTTTTCCAATTTTTCATCTGGTGATTTCTTACAAGCTAGATATGCAGTTTTCTCTGTCTTACCTTGCTCTTGCTCTTCCCTGTGCATCCAAATCAACAGTTGGCACTCCAACACGGACAAACCGTGTAAAAAGAGACTGCTCCATGTTGGAGTATTTTTGAAAAGCCATGTTCTTAATGACTGGTGGCAACTGATGATGGTCACCAATCATAATCCACCGCTTCAAACGACTGAATCCATCCTGGGGGTTCTAGATTTAAACAATTACAACTATTACAATATAATCGAGGCACTCAGTTTACAACACATTAATAGTCACACTGGCTGTCTTAGTCTAAGCCCTAAACAAATTTCAACATTTGTTCTTAAGCTACACTGAACTGCAGCCATTTTAAAGACTTTTAGCTTCTTTCCAAACTACTACCAGAAAAAGGGAGTAAAAGAATAAGTGTTTAAAACAAAGTCTTGTTTCTTACAAAGCAACATGTAAGTTTATTAAAATCAGTAGAGAAACATCAGAATAAATTTCATATTATTTTAAAGGCCAAAAGTAATATATTTTCAGGTGACAAAAGGAAGAACCACAATTACAGGAGTTACAATAGTAAAAATACTCCTGATTTCTACACAGTAGTGTTATCCTAGAACAGACCTTTAAATGTTTATTTCTTGGGTTCTGAGACAGTGAATATGAACTGCCTGAAGCATCTGAAACAGTTTTAGTGCTCACACACCTAAGGCACAAACCAAACCTGCCTTTCAAGTGTCTCTTTAGTTCACATGCTTCACCTGTTTACCTCTGGAATTCCCACATGGCCTTTTCCATGACCAGGATGTGCCTCTTAACTAATCCTCACCATAGCTCTTGGACTGAAAGTGCTTCAGTATGTTTGTTGTCCTTTCCCCACAGGAGCATATTCAAGACAAAGCCTAAAGTTCCTTTTCTTGCCTCTTGAAATGGAAGAGCTCTTAAGCCCTCTCTGATCAGAGAGCAAAGAAGGAAAACTGAACTCTGGACTGTCTAGCTCCTCAGCTCTAAAGATGTCTTAGTAAGAAAGTAAGAGGACAGAAGTAATTTTCAATGGCATGGAAAGAGATCTAATTTTTTTTTCCCATTCTATATAACCATTCTGCTCTTATCATCAATTTCAATCTCAAGGAGCTCTCTATAAAGAACTCTGTTTTAAAAAAATTCTTACTCTGAATTGCAAGTGCAAGAAATCAGGTACTACTACTTTGTAAGCCTAGTTCTTTAGGTTTTGTTAAAAAAAACCCTCAGTATTCCAGGACTATTTGGATGGCTCTTGTAAATAAGGTCTTGTAGATGGAATAACCCCAGAATACAGCTCTGTGATGAAATAATCTGCTTTAATTACACAAAACTCTCCAACTTCTGCATTGCTTACGTACACTTATTTCCCCTCACCAGTCTGATGCACCTGGTTATTAAATGTTCATTCAAACATCTGAAAAACACTGGAAGATACTTATTTCATGAAATATAGTAATATAGAAATATAGTAATGAAACCCATGGTAAAAGCCACACAATTTATTCACTACATAGCACTGCAGTACAATGTTGTGTTATGATTTGTGAGAAGCCTCACCCAACAGAGGCTTGCTCTCCAAACACCCCAAACAAGACGGAGAAATATGTGCTCCTGTTCAGAGTTCAGGCAGTATTTGGAGTTTAGAGAGTGAATTAGTTGCCTACCTGCTCATAATTATCAAAACTCTGCAGTCTTTAACACATCAAGAAGGTGTTACAGTACTACATTAATGTCCCTAAAACTTAAAAACCTACAGAGTTAAGCAGCAACTGAAAACAGGACTTGGGTTTAACAGCAATATGGTTAACTTGGACACACACATTCTTTTGTGCACTAGGCCCATACTGAGTTACTTTCCTGCAATTGTATTCTACTCTCCATTGTTAAACAGCAAAGTGAAAAATTATGAGCTGTATTTAGAAATCATATCAAATATTTCATGGAGTTTCTATCACGCCTTTTCCAATTGAGATTAACTTTCCTTCAGAATGAAAATCCAAAAGCTTGGATGTGGTTTTCTAAGAGACTTAAAAATATTCCTTTTCAATAAAAATATCTCCTCCAGGCAAAACTTCTGAAGGAAGCTTAATTTCAGATCATGAGCAAATGCAGACTGTGTATTTTTCAGAGTCACTAGAGTAAGAATCAAGTCCACAGTACAGACTGTCTTCGTTTTACTGATTTCCCACACATCAGCTTCTGATTTGCAGCTAAAGAGTTTGCACAGAGTTCCTGAGGGAGCCCATACTTCACTTTGAGAGGTGAAATTTTATCTCATGATAATCTGAGATTACAGAGCCACAGATGTTTGAGAAGCACATTTTCCTTCCTTATGAAATCCTCTAGCTCTTAAAAAGAGGAAAGTGATGCCTCTCAAGTTGCTAAAAGCAACCACAGATAAATAGTCTTCGCTGGAGGCACAAAAAATTTCAAGACAGTCTGAGTGAACGTGTTGAGTTTAGAAATGATTACAGTAAATGTTTTTAGGGAAACATACTCAACTTTAAAATTGGCAGTGTTGACCCTCTATCACAACCCCTTGTGTTACTGAGCTATTGCTAACCTGGCTTCCTACAGACTGTACTGTAAGTATCCTATGGGCCACATGAACTTCAGTTTCCTTCCTTCCTTCTTTTCCTTAGCAGCACCTTTCCAGCTGCAAGACTTCCATTCAACTGTATCACAACTACATTCCTTTATCTACCAACTGTTGGTTTGCCAAACAGTGTACAAGCTGCAGCTGATTGCAGGCTAAACATTTACCAATGAGCTGGACCAAAGTTGTGGAATTATTGGGCAACAGTAGAAGCAGAACAAGTAACCATTTCTTTTCTTTCTGTGGAGGTGTAATATCAATTAGAATATCTCTTCTCTATCTGGCTTCAAGTTTCCTTAAAGTTGTAGGTACTTAGTATCTCTCCAGCTCTGTTAATCTTGAAACTGACCAAACACCACAAGCAGACAGGATAACACAGGGCAATTATGTAAGTCTGATATTCTTGGGAAACAAAACCATTATTTAATAAGAAGTAATAATGTAAAAAAAAAAAATTAGCAATAATCACTATTAAATGAGATAGAATAAAAGTAACAAAGCCAGGACCTAGTTTACATGAACATGTTCACTTTCTCATTTTCAAAATTAAAATCTGCTAATCCTACTATTTAGTCAATAAAACCAACATTTTTAGAACCATAGTAGCTTACTCCGTAATACTAAAACCCAAGGATAAACAACTAATATAGAACAATATGAAAGTTCTTAACTGTGCACTCTAATGGCAAACATCTGTTCTAGGTTACTTTCTGCACAAGACATTTTCCTTTTAATATTCTGTATTGTTTAAAACCACAGACTTTCATTTATCATCTTTTGTAACATGTTTTATGATTCAGGTCTAACCTGCAACAGGAGAGGTATAAAGGTTTCTATCTCCAGAATTTGAGCAGACTCCTCCATTAAAATGTTGTCATACTGAGAAAGAAAAGAGATGTCCATCAATTAATAACAATTAATAACATAATAATGCTGTTATTCAGCCTACCAAAAGTAAACACCAATTCCTCATTTGGTTTTTGATGGGCGGGACAGTTACTGCAGATTTTACCTTATAGGCACAATATCAGTAAAAATCCTTCTACATCAATGGCAGATCCATCTGTACCAATCACGGCTTACATCTAGAAGGAATCCATGACATGCTTCCCATATGCCACAACCCATCCACAAGAGAAAACCTTTTTGCAGTGGAACAAACTAATTTGGTATCTTTGCACTGAAGCAGAAAAGCAGCACTTTCGTGATTCAATGCAAGTGTGTTATCAGAGAAAAATAATACCGAAGGAATTATTGGTGGTGAGCTTTCATCTAGAAGTCTGTACTAAATTAATACCTATCATTAACACTGCAGAGTGAAAACAGCATGGCATCATAGTTCATTTTTTAGGTAAAGAAAGTTATAAAGGCCATGGTTTTTTCCCCTCAATTCTACCTTTGTTTTATTACTCAGTCATATCACTGCAGTTCCATCTAACATGGCAAAAGTAACTTTTCTTTAATAGACATGCACTATTAAGCATTTTCATGTATGCAATAGCTTACAAGTGATCTCATCTTTTACTTACAGAAGTTAAATTTTTCTTTACTTACAGAAGTAAAATTACAAATTGAAACTGGTAAAAAAGCTGTAACTCAAAACAATCTAGTTGCCTAGATTTAGGACAGACAAAAAGTTTATACAAGTGGCAGGAGGAATCAAATCCAGAAACCAATTAGTGTAGTATAATCATTACTTTGAAACCTAATTCAACCAGGTCATGTCGTTTCAGAGCAGCATGAGTACAAGTCATGGCAATGATTTTTGCTTCTTTCACCAACAGGTATTTGGATCTATCCAGGCCACTGCGGAGAAGTTCAAATGCTCTGAATTCCTATGGAGGTGAAAAGAAAGTCAGAATACAAAAAATTATTGCTTATAAAAGGTATTCACTCAAACTATCTGGCCACCTTCTTAATATAATTAGGTAAGAGAGTTAGGAGGTATCTGCTGTTAACAATCCCATCTGAATAATACTTTTAAAGCTAAACCTGGAAACCACAATATTACAAAAACCAATGTTTTAAAAATACATCAATGAATTCTGCAACCTGTGTGCATATATAAATTTGCAAACAATTATTCAATTAATTCTGAGGAACCTTTTCAGAATCCCCCAAATTTTTGTTCTACTCTATCTTCCTGTTCCATACTTTACCGTATCATAACATCACATCAACTTCAGTATTAGAAAGACCACCACAGTTAATATAACCAAATGATACACAGGTCACCTTTACCCTAACTTTTAAAAGCCTCTCAAGCAGTTCTGGGAAAAACAGAAGATAATCTGTTTAAGTTACTTCTAGGTTACCTGATTAAAGGCAATTCACTGTAAATACAATGACCCTGTGAGGATCAGAGGAACAGTGATAGGGACACCAACCCTAGTAACCTAATCAGTGAAAACCAAACTGGCAGAATGGCTGCTTCCCAAGATAAAAAAAAAAAACAACAAACAGATAAGCCCCTTGCCTCTATTGTGAGATGTGTCTATATTACTCAAAGGTGTAAACTCTCACCTGAATGTCCTGCAAACTAATGAAGATACCTAGAGATACGTACTCCTTTTAGGATGTAGAGCAAATGAGAATTTCGGAACTGTGTAAAGTTTTTTATAGGATCAGCAGATCCACTTACCTTCCAGTGACATGTCTTACCTCAAGCTGAGTGAATATTTTCTTAACATGCCTAAAACACCCTTCAGCAATTTCCATATCTTCTTCATAGGATTTGCCTTTGAAAATTGGTTGAGGCGCATTTGCAAAATACTGATGAAAAGGAAAGAAACCGGAGACATCCGTAACATCTGGCAATTTTCCACCTTTAACTTTCACTTTGCTGATATACTCCTCCCAACGAGACATTACCTATGGCAAACAAAAGTGACATTCTGACATTTTTATATCATAAAGTCATTTGCAAAGTGTAGTCTTGCACATGCAATATTGAAAAAAAAATAATATCACAAAACAGTTATGTCTAAATTAGCATTTGACCTTGTATCAGGACAACACTTTTGAAGCTGCCGTGGGTTGACAGCAGTGCGTCAACCTGGAGTGCAGAAGGAATGGGGCTTATTCAAATTCATAACATCGCATCTCTGCCAGCCCTTCCTCACGCTTCTCCCCTGCTCTGGCATGGGGTCTTCCACAGGCTGCAGCTTCCTTCAGGGCACGTTCGTCTGCTCTGGCATGGGGTCTTCCACAGGCTGCAGGGGGACAACCTGCCTCACCATGGTTCTCTCCATCAGCTGTGGGGCAATCTCTGCTCTGGTGACAGGAGCACCTCCTGGCCCTCCTTTTCCTTCTGACCTTCATGTGTGGAGTTGTTTCTCACACTGCCCTCTGCCCTCAGCTACTGCTCATTGGGGTTTTACGTATTCTCGAAGATGTTTTCACAGAGGTGCCACGAGTGTCACTGATGGGCTCAGCTTTGGCCAGTGGTGGGTCTGTGGGAGCTGGCCATGTCCAGCACAGGGCAGCCCTTGGCCTCTTCTCAGAGGTCACTCCTGCAGCCCCCTGCTACCAAAACCTTGCTGCATAAATCCAATACAGAAGCTAATCACTTGATTACCTCCACTTACAGTACGTTGGCTTAAATACCAAGCAGCATTCTTTTGGAGGAAGCTGAACCAAAAGATGAGCTCTAGCAGTGCTCCTAGCACTCTTCAACACCTAACTTCCATTTAGTGTTTACGTGCACACTACAGCTAACCTAGAGTAACATCTCTAAAAACACACACAGTGCACACATTTGATCGTAAGTACCACTCTACAAGTCTGCTTAAGCCACACTAATTGCTAATGTGAAGCATGTCACTGAAAAATACATGGAAGGGAAATGAGGGATATACAATATACAGAAAATCAACATTTTGTATATTATGCATCTGATTTCACACTGGCATGTAACGCCATAAAAGCTTTCTAGTGGGACCAATGAGTAGGTGCTCTAATGTTTGTCCAAAATGTAAAGCAGCCCACAGATCTTCCTATCTGAAGGAGAAACTTCAGGTTAGAATCCTTGCTAGCAGTCAAGATGTGCAGCGGCGACAGCCTTTCAATGGGTGAATCACCAGGCAGGATTTAAAGCAATAGCAATACAAGTAAGTAATGTCACAATTGTAACTTTGGCTGTTATTGTATTTTAAACCACCAAAGAAAATGCTTTTTTTTTTGACTCAATTCTCAAAAATTCGCTCCAATTTCTACAAAAGTGTTTCATAACATGCTGAGGTCATACAGTCTCTGTGGAAGTATTTCTGTCCTTACTTGGTATAAGAAAAAGTGGCCAGCTGTTTCACAAGTGTAAGAAACATCTCCTGGGACTCCAAGACTCTCTTGCAATCGCCCAACTTCTCGTAGAAGTTCAAGTCTTCGAGCTAGCACATAATTAACTCTTCCGTACCTACAAAATGGATCAAATATAATTTTTGTTTAAATGTATTTAATTTGCAACTGTTTTATCTAAATATCACATTCAGAGATCATAAAAAACCAACACCCCCCCAAAAAACCCCCCATAACTACTACCCAGTTCCAAAAACTAACAACTTGCCACATAGTATTTTTATCAGTTGAGCCCTAATAATTTACAGAGCTATGCAAAAGCCATTACAGTAGAAAAAGCTTCTTTCATCCCATCGCTATAACAAAAGCTTCCTAAGTGTTAGTAAATCTGTAAAGCAGAAAAGCATTACTTCCAATGTACCATTCATGAACTATGGTACACTACAACTTACACAAATACAAGCAAGTTATACAAGTCTGTGGACCACCATAAATAGAACCTACATCCCAAGTTTCAGTATGATAAGGCTGACTTCCTTTGGCAATACACAAAACATTTTGCAATAATGCTTAGCCCACCATAACTGACAGGTCTGCATCCACATATAAGAAGTCCTGTACTCATCACTGCCTGTTGAATAACTTTTACGACTTTTATGGTTAGTTTGTAACCTACTCCTTCTGTTCTTCCTCCTCTTACACAGTTTAAGCTCAATTTTTTTCCTTTACAAATCAATTTTTTTACTCCATACAGTCCCCCACCCCCAGAAGCAGTACAAGAACAAAAATCACTTACATTACTAAAAAAGAAAACAGATTAAAAAGTAGTATAAATGGGTGGATTTAAAGTAGTGAGAGGAACAGGACACTTTCTTTTAAAAATGCATACATAGTTAGAAGCTCAAATGTGAATGAAGGCTAACTTTCAGGTTATGAAAATTACCCTTCATAAAATACGCTTTCTGCACAGAAAAAACCCAACCCAATCCCTGGTAATCACAAGGTTCTACTGTCTTATTTAGAAGGATAAGAGTAGTTAAAACTGGAGATTTGAATTTACTAAGACACAACTGAATACGACATTGTTCTGGAAAACTGGAAAAAAAACAATTTCCTTAGGAACTATGACAGTTAAGATCCTTGGAATACTGAGCAGGTTTTTCTTCTTCAGTAAAACTAATCTATTATAATTACAAGTGACTGCAACCAGTTTGTTGGAAACCTCACACTTCCAATGTCCTCTTGTTTCTCACAACCTAAGTCGTACATCCTCTTATATGTATTTGTCCATTGCTACGTAAGTTTTCTTTAGCTGTGATTCCCTTTGTGTTTAGGTGGCAGTACCAGTTTAATCAGCTCCTCTCCACCTTATGTTCTTATATCCCCTGCCCCACTTTGCTGTGCCTGCAGAGGGAGCAAAAAAGGAACACAGCTCTCAAGCAGTAGAAATTCCTCGAGCAGTACTGTGCCCTCTAAAGCAGACTGACACAGAAAAACTATGAACCCAGAAGCAATCTAAAAACAAACCAAAGACATACAGGAAATAAACCTATCCTCTCAGTGTGCAGTGCACCTTTAAACATGTTCCTCAACCCTTGTCTCTCCCTCCCAAACTGCCAGAACCCACAGGACTTGCAGTAATGTCCCATAGGTCTGGAGTTACCTTGAAAAACAATGAAAACAGAAAATGTAGAGCAACTCAAAGAAAACTCCTTTTAATGATGAGCCCTACTGTTCAAGGAATACACTAAACCATGGATATTACTAAATAAATACCTTCCATGGCATCATTGCACTAAGATTTTGGCTATCAAATTTCTGGAATAACGTGACTATGTCAAAGCATTCAATATAAAAAAAAAAAAAAAAAAATCATAAAGTATTTATTTTGCTAACTGAAACTCAACTATGCATATGTGGGTAGCTTCTAGTGACTATATCTAATTTTTACTGCAGCTTTTGAAGTCAAAGTATTGCTTTTATAATCTAGTACTGGAAAGTTCAGTTATTTCCAGTGCATAACCATTATACCCCCACTTAGAATGTGTGAAGTGCTACTGATGTCAATTGGACTAACAAGTGACAAACTTTCAAATATTTACAAGAACGGGTTCTTAAGTCTTTATCGATATAGAGTTGATAGCTTTCCTTATGTATATATTCTTCAAAACGTGTTATTTGCCAATGAAATAAGCAACTTTGTAGTTAAGCATCATTCTGAAGAATTAAAAGCAGAACATTTAATTTAACATTTATATTTATTAATGCAATATTTACCATGCCAGCAGAAGTGATCTTTTATCTGTAGAAAAAATTTGTAACTGCACAAAGTTACTTTTCTTATTCAACATTCTCTCACACAACCAATTAATTCTATGAAGTGTATATGGGCCCAGAAAATAACAAACTACTTTTATTCAAACAGCTAAGTTTGTGAACAAGGAACTGACCGATTCTGCCTTTGGATTCTCAAGGGAACACAGTTTCTCTACTGAATAAGAGCCAAAATTACTTACTCCTGTATTGAAAACAAGTGAACTCTGTGTTACTAGGATTCAATAATATGAGAAAAGTAAAAGCTTCTCAAGCTCAGCTCATTGCTCATTTACAAGGTAGGATGGATTCAACACATACATCTTGCTACAATGTTTATGCAAGTGAGATTATCATTAGCACCTCCTTTCTCACTGTCCTGGTTTAACCCCAGCTGGTAATTAAGCACCATACAGCCACTTTCTCAGTCCCCACTCACCCTGAGGGATGGGGAGGAGAGTTGGAAAGGAATGTAAACCTCAAGGGTTGAAAGAACAATTTAATAATTCAAAGAGAATAAAAATGAAACATTAATAACAATGATGACAATAACAGTTATAATGAAAAGGGGAAGGGAAAGAATAAAATCCAGAGGGAAAGGAAGAAAGGAACACGTGGTGCACAATGTAACTGCTCACTGCCCACTGACCCGTGCCCAGCCAGTCCCGGAGCAACAACCTCGCAGTCCCGGCCAACCCCCCCCCCCCCCGTAGATTACACCAGGCATGACGTCCCATGGTGTGGAATCCCTCTTTGGCTAGTTCAGGCCAGCTGCCCTGGCTGTGTCCCCTCCCTGTTCCTTGTGCCCCTCCAGCCTTTTTGCTAACAAGCCCCGAGAAACTGAAGTCTCACCTCAAAGCCAAACCACAACGCCATATACTAGCTCCTAAGAAGATAATTAACTCCATCCCAGCTGAAACCAGGCCACTCACCTGCTGAAATCTTTCTCTGTCTCTAGTTCCTCTTCTCCATGACCCAGACGCAGGAGGTGGCGCTCATCAATGTCTAGGGCCATGATTTTTTCAAACAGCTGGTTCAAGGCCTAAAGATTGACAAGAACAGGAGAAACTAGTTTTTATAAGTTCAGAGGCTCTTGCAGGGAAAAACTGAAGAATTACTAGTAAGCCAGCTAGGAAATTATGCTTATTTTGGTATAAATGGAAGCCAAAGCAAACATGAAATTAACACTGTAACTAGAGCTCTTAATCTTGACAACAGGGAAATCCACCTACTAAAACTCCTGTATTTGCATACTTTATACAACTATCAAATTTGATTTTACAATTTTAAGACAAATTGAAAAGTTGATTTTATCACCTAGTTAATTCAGTTGATAAAGCTATCAGTTTACAAAACTGCCTCAAGAAGCACACTTGGTAAACACTGGTTTTGTTAGATGACTTTAAAATGACTTAAACTTCTACTGTACATTAGAAAAGTGTGATCCAGTACTGACTGGCAGGTACTGTGACTCTATTCCATATGGATAAATAAATCCTGCTGAACTACACTTCAAGGTGTGCTACATCTCCTGCCTTAAACTCTTCAATTCTCTAACAGCTTAACATCAACTGCCCAATTCAGTGTCTTTCAAAGGAGTAAGTTTGTAAGTACTGGATCATCAAGTTATGAAACTAAGAGTAAACACGACCAAGCTCCACTTGTACTTCAAGTCAGGTGGAAGTCATCAAACATGCTGAAGAACAGCATCAAGTTATAGGGAAAGAACCCTGCTGAGATACAGTTTATTTCCTGAAGTAAAATTTCAAGTTCATATTCTCATGTAAGTCTTGTCTGGTAAGAGTCTCCTACCTGTCTCAAATCACGTCCTTTTCTCCTCAAGGGACATGCTCTCACCTTCACTGCCTGTTACTCTCCCACAACCCACTGCAGACTGGCCTGTATTATTCCAGGTTGTAACTCCTCACCAAAAGGAAGCCCCATCCACCATTCAGTGATCAACAGCATAAGTGCCTGTTCTCACTTTGACAGAAAAATATTAAATGTTTTCAAAGTGGTATGTTCAGTTAAGATAGCTCACAACTGAGATAGGGTAGGCTAATTAGGGAGACCAGAAAATAGATGCCCTTGGTTTCCAAACAAACCCTTCCAAACCAGATGCTGATTTAGAGTAAGAGTCTTGAAGACTTTTATCATTTTTATTTTACATATGATTGAGAATTAGCAGCTAGACTCCATTTCTAATGACTGGGAAGCAAGCATTCCGCTCAGGAGGCCTTTCCTTAGAAGCATGAAGCACAGGACAGCCAGTGTCCAAAAAAGCCAAGTGGCGAAAATCTGGCACACATGCAGTAAATGTGCAACTGTAAGAACTGTGCTGACACTTTTTCAAAATACTTCCAAATTTCTGACCCCAACCAGTTAAATCTATTGAAAACTTCTGATGAATAGTTCAGAATTAAATTTAAAAAGTTAATTTCACATTATGAAACTGGCAAAATTGCACCAAAGCCAACTCAAGTTTTCATTGTGGAGACAACTGAAATCCCAAACCTACTGATCTCAATACTTGCTGTTCTTCTTGATTTTAATTACAGAAAAGTTTCATACATGACTGACACTACCTGATTAGAGTGGGTAACTATAAGAGTTCGTTGTTCTGGGAAATTGTGATAAAGATTGGAAATTATCTGGACTGCTACATCAGTTTTTCCAGTACCAGGTGGACCCACTACCTGAAAAAAAATTAAAACCAAAAATCAACACACAATTTATCCGAATATTGCACAATACAAAAATATAGTCAGTTGGGGAAAAAAACCCAGAACAATCTCATGAGACACTGACATTATACATTAACAACAAAAAAGTCTTCTGTTTCATGTACAGTTGCTCACTGGCTTCTGTGAACTTCAGGAATATGTACATACACCATGAAAGACTGAGCCTAATGCTAATTGAGATTTCTGCCCAAGAGGAATATGGTAATTCCGCAATCACTGGCTGGCTTTTGTGAACTTCAAGAACACGTACATTATGTCATAAAAGATTAATTCATATTAGTTAGGCAGATTCCTGCCTAAAAGGAATATGGTAATCCAGCATATGAAATACCATCCTGTTTCACAACCCATGAAAACAGACCTCCTCAGAGAAGTCCTGGGACAGGCTACACACGGGAAACAGTGAAAAAAGCATCAAAACACACAATTGGAAAGATTAATGTGAGATAGATATAAAGAACAGGAAAAAAAAGTCCATTTTTTTTATTTACTCAAAATTCTATCACTGATCATACAGAAGTAACCAACAGTTAAGTTTTTAGAGGTTCAATTATACCAACAACATTCAAAATTTGATATCTGAGACATTTCAAAGGTGTCCAAGTACTACAGAGCATCTCAAAGTAATTTGTTCAGCATCAAGAAGCACAGAACAACAGGCTTCATATGTACCTACACATTACAAACTGCTATGAAATCACACTTGCATTATTTAACAATCTCATTGATCACTGGATTCAAAAGCAATCAGGATTGCACTTCTCAAAAATATTAGAAGTATATGACATAAAATAAATCATAGGCCTATATTATGTAACTGTTTTCTCAGTCTGCCTTACCTCCCTGCAAAAAAGTGGGTGCTATAGTTGAAAAAGTCAGAATAAATCCTCAAAATCAAAAAAGCTGACTTTGTCATTGTTTTTCCCTTTTGACTCTCATTCTCTAACCCGTTAAAACATGAGCAAATGCTGTTTTAGTAGAAAAGTTCAAATTATGTAACAGCCACCTCAAATATTTATGAAAATTGATGAAGTACCAGGCGCAGGAAGTTACTTTTCTTTAAACCCTCCAAAAGTGAGGTAGATGGTTGTTTATAATGCATTACATACCTGCATTTGAAGGTCATTAATAGTTCAACAAATATTAAATGACATTAATAAACAGTATGCAATGCTATTTTTAAAAAAATACAAAAATAAAAAACCTAGGTGACTTAAGAGACCCCCCCCTCTCTAGTATTTTTATGTGTTAATTACATATTACAAAACTGTAATGAAGATTTTAAATTTCCCAATGCTCTTTCCTATTGACAATACTACTGACATAAAACAATACTCCTACACACTGGCATGGGTATTCTTAGACAAACACTCCAATTATGTAAAACCCAGCACTTCAATTATGTAAACCCCTTCCAACATTGTTTAATAACCAAATCTGAAGCATCTATCACTGTGCCATTTTCACAGCATTCAAAAAGGAGCTTTAATTTCCAAATAGACCTTAAAGTTGATATTCTATCTTCTACTAGAAAACATACTGTTATTCAGAAAATTGCCAGGAACTCAGGTAACTTTTATGCACATTTACAACACTACTAATTTCAGAACATGCAGTCAGGGACAAAAAAAAAGGCATACAATTCTCCTCAAGTTTATTTTTTCCTTTGCCTTGCACCTTTGGGTGCCAGTGTATAGGGAGTTGTAAAACAAATGAGGAAGAGAATGGTACTAATAAATATCAATACAAAACCCTAAAAACTAGCATTATCACCTATATAGGCCAAGAAGAAATTAAGAATATCAAAGAAAGTTCATTCAAATATTCCACTGAGTCACTACCAGGATAGACTGTACTTCAGTGGGAGACAGGTACCTGTAAGTCAAAGTCTAACTGAGAGTGGTAAACCTCAAAGACCTTTCCAGAAACTCACTGATCAAAAATTATTTTCATAACAAATCTATAGCTTTGGTTTGGTTTGTAACTTCTAGTTCTAGAAGTCAGTAGGGTATAAAGGACTGCACATTAGATTTCACAAAACAGCAGAAAAAAGCTCCCTGGAGACAATTCAATGACTTTCATTTCCTTTAATGAAGTCAGATCAAACTAAAAATAATGCCAGTAATTTAAAACAGCCAAAAATTACATACATGGCAAAAGCTTTACAGTCTAAAACCTGCAATCCAGCCACTGAAAAAGTAAATTCAGTTGTGGGAAGTCTTCAGCCACTGAAACACAGGCTACAGTTATACAGAAAACAATTGTGTTTCTGTATGATTTTGATAAGATGGGAGGATGTTGAACCTTTGTACATTAATTTTTCCTATTTTTAAACTACTAATAGAAGTGACCGCAGCAAGGCACTACTGGTATTTTGCTGAATGTAAAACAGACTCTAAAGACAAAATCAAATAAATAGAGTATAAAATCCTTAAAAATATTCCTACCATAGTTAGCCCAGGCTGCATTCCTGCACGTATAGCTTCAATCTGAGTATGGGTAAATTGAATAGTATTGCTGTAACAAAGAAAAACAAGATCAGAGAATTGATTGATTTGCCAACAGTTTTGATAAAAGCAATTGTTTTAACAAGTCTGATCATAAATTAATTGGCCACACATTTGTCTAGAACTACATGCTTGCAAACTTTTATTTAGACTAAACCAACAACTATCATCTTTATAGACATGACAATCTCACAGTTTCCAAGCAAGAGACAGTAACTCAAGTTGTTCACGTGACAGCAAAACCACCCCATCTAAAAGATTGTCTGTCTTCTGTTATTATTTGCCGAGAATGCCGTACAATTATTTAGGTGTGATTCTCCTAATATTCAAAGTCCTGACTATACTAAAAGACAGTATTTCTCCTTGTTCTACAGGGGAAATTTTTAAACAGACAGGGCGTAAGAGTTTCACTTAAATGTAAAAAAACAAAACAGTCTCATATTCAAATCTTCTTTTAGTACTGAAATAAAAATGATGTTTTGTTTATAACCAACAATATTATTTTTTTAATTACTTTTGAAAATTAACTGCTATGCACGTGTTACCATTTGTAAGTAAATTCTCATTCGTTTATTACCGTTTTGGTTGATTATATGGATATGGTCCCCTGTTTGGAATGACATGAGGCTCTACAACCAGTGTTTTAGCTTCTTCAGATTTTTCTTCACTCCCATCCTCTTTTCTTTTCTTTCCTTTACCTCCCTTTATTGGGAAAGTTATCCTGTAACACAATTTAAGACTACACTTCAACACATTCACTGATACCAGACTGTCTTAGAAGTTTATACAGAAAAGTTTTTTTTTTGTTAAGTCAAACTTTCACACAGCAGGGAAACTAAGAGCTGCAAATGACAAAGTATTAATGAGGATAAGGAAAAGGAATGACAAATAAATTGATGAAGCAGATTTTAAGAAAGCGTATTTGACAGAAAGTTTGTCAACAGTGCTCTTTACATAGCTTGAAAAGCCAGGAGCAGTGCTGACAGCCAGCTGGAAAAGCACTGAAGGCACAAAGTTCATAAATGAAAATGGAAGGGACAGGAGTAAAGTTGTAATAGAAAGCCACCAACACACTCTGCTCAGCAGTAATAACTTGATTTTGTTCTGGAACTGTTGCACAATTTTTTTTTCCCCACAAAAAGACATCAATGTTCTAAACTGCCCCAACAGATTACACCTTTCATCCTCCCTTTCAATTTTTTGTATAGCCCTCTGTATTACATGTTAGCAAGCTTCTCCAATTCAGAAACAAATCATGGTGAAGGAATTCCAATAGCTATCGAATTACCTTGAGACAACAATGCAGACATCCTTAACAGCAATAATCTTACTCTCTTTACAGGGCAAATGAAGCAATCACTTTTCATAAAGAGGGGTATCTGTGTTCTAATCCATGAACTGAAAATGAACACTAGTCCATCAAGGGAAATTGTGCATGGTGTCTTGTCTTTATACCTTCAGATTATTTTTGTATCATTATATAATGTTAGTGCCTTCTCCACACATATTCTACATGCAATGTTTTAAAAAAAAAAAAAAAAAAAAAAAGCAAGCAAGGAAGATTACCTCCCTGCTTTTCAAGATTCAGTTTAGCCGTGATAAGAGCTGACTGGTGCAGGGGGAAGCCATCTCTTCCCTCCCCAGTCAAATCTATTCCTTCAAAAGGAAAAATATTTCAACTCTCATTAACTTGTAAGGGAGAAAAATATAGTTTCTTCAGCTGGACTGAAGAAACTGTTCTCCTACACCATGCACTGTGAAACTCAGTTGCCAGAGTCGAAGGAGGTCCACCAGCAGGGACACAACTGTCAAGTCTAAATATGCTGGACAACAGTACCACTGAAACAAAACATGTATATATCTCAGTTAGCGGTCAAAGGTGGGAATCTTATTTCAGGAACCATTTCTAAATTAAATAAGCAATATGGGATTTCAGACAACTCTTTATTTTGATTGAATGGTCTTTCCAAAAGCTCATATTTTAACTGATGTTGAAATTGCTGCTCTTAGCTTGCTTTAATGAGACATGTAAGGGAACTACGTAATTAAAAATCTTTAAGCTGAACTTGAGGAGGCTAGATAGCATCATGCAGTAGCGAATACTACATGTCTTGATTCTATTTCATACTGCTGCTTTTCCCATACATTCAATAGGCTGATCTACAAGCAAGGCTCTGATGCATTTTTGCACAGAACAGAGCAGAAGCTGGTCCTGAGCCAAAATGCAGTACAGTTAACTGTTACATAGCTATCTAAATCTTAATATTAACATATTAACGTCTTTCCTTAAAGAAGTAGCACCTCACTTCAACCACGGAACCCAACTGCACCTGACAATGCACTTCAGCAAGAATATCAGACCAGGAGTACTTGAAATTTTGAGATCACCTGAATGGAGGTATTTGCAGAACTGGATTGTCAACAGTCACTTTAATATTGTATCCAGGAAAGCTAGCTTTTAAGTGATCAATGGACAGGAAAGTGTCATTAAAATCCAGAGTTGCAATCTGATTTGGCATTTTCGAATAGTGTGCACTACTTGGGTCTCCATATCCAAGAATGATGTCATGCAGCCAGTCAGGAACGACACAATCTGTGTTCATCAAATTCCTAATAGTCTCCAAAACAGCCTACAAATCAGAAAAATAGAAAAAATATGATTGGAGAGATTGACTTTTTACCAAGAAAACATGACATAGTGAAAACTAATCAAACCCATTCTAAGATGCTAGTATGTAACAGTCTTTATCGACAGGTGCTTTGTTAGATTGAGTATATATATAGATACACACACACAGAGTATATATATGCAACAAGACACCAGTGTCAAACGATGTAATTCTTCAGCTATCCTGTTAGTAACGAGGACCATAATCACCAGTAAGGTTTTCATTCCAGAACACTTGGGGTGGGGGTTGGGGATGACACAGGAAAATGACACAGAAGACCCTCAAGCATCTTAAAGTTTCTCTTTCAACCCTATAAATTCCATCCCTCCAGCCAGCTTGTTTCCCTCCAAAACCTTGGTCTTCACCCCCAGATTAATTTCTCTACTCATCTGTGGTTATGTCAGTATTTTCTCTCCTTTCCCCCCTCCCATGAAAACACCAATTTCAAGACCCTGGCCTCACACAGAGGATGTTAGTTTTAATTAAGAGGTAGCTGAACTTTAGTCTTCCTGTTAATAGACCTACTTCAGTGGCAAGTCTTCAGCAACCACCCTACTTGAAACTTGGTTTAGAACACCACGCATCTGCTCTTCAGCAGAGGAAACACAGTGCCAGAACACCAACAGGCTTTGGCAGAGAGCACTTGTGCTTATAATGTAAAATGAATCTGACACAGACACATAGCATTAACAATCAGTTCTGGGTTTTTTTTAAATCTAAAGTTATAAAGGACTCTCTGTGAATTACTTCCAGTATACCAATCCACAGCTGGATGGCACTAGAATCCTCTCTGCAGACTGCAAACTACTGCTTCACACCAGAGGCATCTTTCTAGATACAGAAGAGTCAAAGTCTTCCTCCCTCCCTCTGTATCCATCTGGTCAGAGCTTGCTGCAGATTGCTCTAAAATGAAAACCACTTCAATCATGCAAAGCATGATTTTAAGGCACCGAAAGTAAAGGTGGTTTTTCATTCACACTGCATTTTCATAATGGAAAACTCAAGGAACATTGAAGATTCAAAAGTCTAAACAGCAAAGAAACTGAGCATACACACACAAAATATTTTCAGATACACGAAATTATGCACCCTCACAGCAAAAAAGGTCAACAGTATCTTTTGCTGCATTAAGAAGTTGCCAGCAGGTCAAGGGAGGTGCTCCCTCCACTCTGCACAGCACTGTTGAGGCTGAACTATAGAATCACAGAATAATATGGGTTGAAAGGAGCATTCAAAGGTCACTTAGTCCAACATTCCTGCAGTGAGCAGAGACATCTTCAACTAGATCAGGTTATTCAGAGCCCTGCCCAACCTGACCCTGAATACTTCCAGCGATGGGGTATCGACCACCTCTCAGGGCAACCGGTTCCAGTGTTTCAGCACCTTCATCGTAAAAAATATCTTCCATATATCTAGTCTGCATCTAATCTCTTTTAGCTTAAAACCATTACCCTTTATCCTATTGCTACAGACCCTATTAATAAGTCTATCCCTATCTTTCTTACAAACACTCCCTTCAGTACTGAAAGGCTGCAATAAGGTCTCCTCAAAGCCTTCTCCTGTCCAGGCTGAACAACCCCGACTCCCTCACAGCCTTTCCTCACAGAAGAGGTGCTCCATGCCTCTGATCACTTTTGGGACCTTCCTCTGGGCCCTCTCCAAATGGGGTCTCACCAGGGCAGAATAAAGGGGCAAAATCACCTCCCTCAACCTGCTGGCCACACTTCTTTTGATACAGCCCTGGCTGTGGTTGGGTTTTCAGACTGTGAGCACATGTTGCCAGCTCATGCCCAGCTCTTCACCCACCAGTATGCCCAAGACCTTTTCTGCAGCACTGCTCTCAATCCCTTCATCCACCAGCCTGTATTGATACTGGGGATTGCCCTGACCCAGGTGCAGGACCTTGCACTTGGCCTTTTTGAACCTCCTGAGGTTCACATGGGCCCACTCCACAAGCTTCTCCAGGCCCCTCTGAATGGCAGACCATCTCCGAATCCAGAGCACTGTGTTCAGTTCTGGGCTACTTAGTAAAAAAGAAAAAAACCTGTAGAGGCATGGAATTACGGGAGTGAGTCCAGTGCAGGGCCATAAGGAGGATTAAGGGACTGAAGCATCTTTCACATGAGGAGAAACCAGAAGAACTGGGACTGTTCAGTCTGGAAAAGAGACAGCTCAGAGGATATTATATCAACATGGTAAATACCTGATAGGATGAAATGAAGATGAGTGAGCCAGACTCTTCTCAGTAGTGTCCAGTGACAGGAGACAATGGGCACAAATTAAAACATATTAAATTCCATCTGAACACAAAAAAACACTTTTTTTACTGTGAGGACAATTCAGCACTAGAAGAGGTTGCCCAGAGAAGTTCTGGATTCTTAGTTCTTGGAGATACTCAAAACCCAACTAGACATTGCCCCGGACTGCCTGCTGCAGGTGACCCTCTTTGAGCAGGGGTCTTGGACTAGATAATCTCCAGAGTTGCCCTGCAACCTAAGTGATTCTATGATACTGTAATTACGCCACCTAATCAAAAAAACCAGACCACTTGACATTAGATTTAATTTTGACCTATTCACAATTCTAGAAATTCAAAGACATCAACTTTGCTGAAAAACTTTCCTCTTGCTTTAACAGAAGGCAAGGAAGGCTAAGGTACCGATAAGCTTCCTGAAATACAACATTTGCTGAATTTATATGTAAAACTGAATTAGAGTCGTGTGCATAATTTTAATCTTACTTATAGGCAATACAGAGTATCATCATGTATTAGCATCAGCTTTATCTGCAACCCTGACCAAATTCCATGAAAACTCTCCTGACAAAAGATACCAAGGAAGTAAAATGCTGAAGAATCATGCACTGCAACCGTGTGAAAATTGCTACGGCAGGCAAAAAACCCATCATTCACTCCACAAAGCTAGCATACATTCTCTTTAAGGACTATCAAATATATCAAGTGCTAAAATCCTCATCTGACACCCTCCAAAGCCTGATAAGAAACTGACCCAGTGATGTTCCCAAAAGCTAACAGGCTTTTCTGATCCACACCTTTTGATTAGTTACTTCCTCTTCCTACAGTCCACTATGATACCAGGTAACAAAAACATTCCACATACTCCCTTTACCCAAAAGGCCAAATACACTAACCTGTAAGTTACCTGCTAAAAGACTGAAATTCTAAACTTATGTTTTATTATACACTTAAGTAGGAGTGTTTTGGTTTCCAGTTACTTCAGTACTTACCTGCAGAAGCAACTTATCACCAGCTGACGTGCTCTAACTTCCTGAAGTAATACAGTGCCAAACCATGTGCAAAAGCCTAACTATGTGCATCTAAAATGAACATGTCTCAGTACTGCTGAGTACGGCATATTCAGACAAACTCTTATCCTAAGAGTCAAGGAGCAAGTACCTTACCTTGAAATTGTTTTCTTTTGGTTTTCTTCTCATTATTATATTAAATGTCTCATAAACATCTTCTGCTCCATTTTGGATTGTATTGGTCATGTCTTGTTGATACTGGTTTGGGTCCAGAAATACTCTGTATGTTCTGCAATCCCCCTTAAGTCTTGGCTTGGGTTCTGGTCCTGCCCATAATGGAACAGTAAGATCAGAATTTGAATTAATGCTAAAAACAGATTATCGTTCAAATAAGTGATACACAATCATTCCTGAAGTGAAATTTAGACAAATTCCATTGATTAAACCAATTTCTGCATTACAAGCATTCTTATTTGATGCTATCATCCCATTTCTAATAAGTTTTTGAATGTAAGCTATTTTATTCCTAATAATGAAATGTACTGTATTTATTTAATCAATAAAATTGCATCAGATTTTACCAGAGGAAACTAGTTAACTTTTCTCAGGCTGCTTACGGAATTGTTTGTTTCCTTCAAGCAGGTAATGAATTCAGTGAGTATTGCTTAAAAGAGAAGCAAGTCAACGATTAGGCTGTTAACAACAACAAAATTATTTCTAACAAGTTTTGGTATATCGTACCTTCTTCAATAACACGTCCCTTCTCATCTAACATGCCCTGGATTTCACAGCCTCTGACATACACCAGGCCAATTTGCTCAACAAAAGGTCGTCGTCTGTCAAACTTGGTGCCGTAAGGTTGCGTGGGACGTACCGTAATCAAAAAACAGACATCATGTTTACGCAGACCTGATTCCAAAAAGGAACATTCAGTGATTTGATTGAAAGTCATTTCACTTATCCATTCCGTATATACACAAAAAATCTTTTAAATAAAACCCCACATGTTTAGACAATAATGTCTTCTGTTTCAAAATATGCCTTTAACTTTGATGATACAGAACCACAGGATATTGTCATTTCACTATTCCTGCACATTACTATCAGATATGAAAAGGAAAAACCGACTGCTTGTTTTATGACAATAAACTTATTTCAAGATTATTCTTTTCCCAATAATCTTACTTAGGTTACATGACCTATCTCAAAAGGTCATGTGTATTGTTACTCTCTCGTTCTCATTGCTTTCTTCTGGACTAATCTCCAATTTATTATTATTTTTCTTACAATTTAAGTGCCATGCTTAGAACTGGGCACAAAATCCTAAACAAAGTTACTTTAGTTATCTACTTAATAGGGTAAAAGGTCACTGAAAGTTACTAGTTTTCTATGCTACACTCTGGTTTATAAATCCTGACATGACTTGGTTGAGTGTTTTAATTTCTCCCTCAGCAGTAATATATTGTGAAGTAATATTCGCTTTTGAGTGATGATGATCTTCATTCTGCAGAGCTACTGTCTAACAAGTTAGTCTCCCAACATACATTTGTTGTGACTTGTTCTGAAGTTTAGAATCTTAATATTCATCCCTGTTAATCCACAGCCTACTTTAAGAATTTCTCCAATTCCCTAACGTAATTTTGAACACTAATCCTTTTCTCCAGCATTATCTACAGATGCTCAAAGATCTAAGACACCTTCAAAATTTAGTAAACATGCTGTATTTTTCAAGAAACAAATAGTTTCTCATTACACACTGGATATTATCCAAACTAAAGCAGTTTCATTAAGACCTTGTTATGTCAGGTAACGATTCATTAATTCCTCACCATTTTGATTAAATTAAGGCATTACTGCTTTTGAAATCACAGAGGCTGTTCTAGTATTTAAAAAGCTAGGTGCACCACTATAGAGCTACCTTCAGTATAGTGAAGTCTGCTGCCATCCTTCCAGCTTTTGTACTTTAATAGAAATCTATATTCCCAAACTTATATCTGCTCGTTTATCACATGCTCCAGCTTTAGCATTTCTACTACATGTCCTGTAATCACACTATGCAGCTCCAGCACATCTAATAGGTTTCTCTAACAAAAGAGAAGGGAATGACATTTACTGATAATCCAAGTACACGCCTCTATAGTTGACTGTGTTGGCAAGTGGCAAAGTTCAATTCCCCAAGCAAAAGAAGCATCACCTGTGGCTCCTTACAGGAAACAGTATTTGGTACAGTCAGTACTTCCTAACAACATTCAAATATACTGAAAACTATTAAAATGCACTGGTCTGAATTAAACCAAAATCTGTGCTCGTCACTTGCATATGAGACAGATACCACATTCCCCACTACTTTTCAATATGACATTATTAGCATGCATACTAATTACAATGCTAAGTTACTTTTCCATATTCCCTGTAAAGGCCAGAATCTTACAGTTATAAATTTACCAATCTTAATGCACTATTTGAAAGTCAATTACCCAAATTCTGAGTCTAAAAAGTTTATACTTTCCTAAAATGAAGATGGAAGTTATTATTTACTTGTCCATTAGGAACAGAATGTTTACTATTTCAAGACTGATGTCATCCAGTTTGTATCTCAGATAAAAAAAAAAGCACCTTTCTTACAAATAAGCTTACATCAAAGTGTATTTTGATGAGCACCTTATTTCAAAGAATATAAGTACCTTCCCATTCATCTTTGATGTTATCTCGTACATTCAAATTAATTGTAACATCTGCTCGTACTCGCATGGGCCAGTTTTCACCAATATTGGGCTTTGCCACCTCCACCACTGTGAAAGAGACAATGGGTTGCGCCATCCTGGCCCATCCACCAAAGACCACACCTCCATATTCCGATAACCTAAAAAATAACCCCAAACCAAACACAAACAAAAAAGACAAACAAAAAAAAAGCCAAACACAAAAGCTTGTTAGTCATTATCTGATAAGATTCAGTTCTCTTTTTAAACCGTGAAACAATTTACCTGACAGTCAGCTCTAAGACAAAAGTAGAAGTCTTAAATTTTACATGCTACTGAGGTAGATTCACATAATCCTTCATTTTGGAACTGAAGCATAACATGAACTGACTTGTTCTTACATTTCAAGAAACAAAAGGTAGCTTATGGTGGCATTATTATAAAAAAACCCAGCACCTCACAGAGAGAAGAAAAAAAGAGAAGATAACAAAAAGCAGCTACTGATTACAACAGGTATCGCACCAAATGATCCTTTGAAATCTAAAGAGGATCAAAATGCAGCAGATGGCAAATCCAAGAATACTCAGTAACGTAACACCTCTCATAAACCAGAGGAGTTGGTGGTAAGTTTCGAGATTTTGTAATGCCAGCCAAGGCTTAGTACTTCTGGAAAACTAACTCATCCATCTTAACACAACAAAGGTTGGTTGTTAGCATCCAACATACTGTCCTAACACATCTACAGGGATATGTATTAACACACACTTGCAAAATGATCCCACAGGATGGCAACATCTTATGGAAGAATTTAGTATAAAACACAGTATCTATGTAATAACTTAAAATATAGTTGTTACTATGTGTTCAGTATATACACAACATCAGTTACTCATTCTTGAATGCACTTTGATTACAACTCAAGGTTAACTGACTGGTTTGCATCACTTAATTAATATTACCATGGTTTCATCCTACTGACACTATCTTCGATGTCCTGTCTGATCTCGTAGGTAGACTCTAAGCGGAAAAGATTGAAGTTCCTCAGCAGGTAGTCATGAAGAGTGAGAAACTGTAGATTCAATTTGGGAAGCGCAAGACAGCCTAAGGGGGTAAGGGTGGAAGGGAAGAGGTATTTGAAGAATAAATAAAAAAGGATGATGAATTAATATATTGGTTCTACAAATTCATACACACGTTATTCTGAAACAGCCATAGTTGTTATCCTGGGACCTTTTAAGAACTACTTTTATAAATACATACTACTAAAAAGCACACATTTTTCAGGTTTTCTCTACATAAGTTCACACAAGAGTAAAGTAATTTTCATCCTTCTGGCAGTAATACAGTGAACTATTGAAAGACTGAATCCTTCCCTGCATTCAGACTGCAACAAAATTGATTTTGTAAAAATCAAATGCAGGGCAAAGTAATGGTACTTTGGGAATACAAGAATTAAGACAGCATTAAGTAATGATGAAAAAGGCTCATTAACTAATAAAATCCATTTGTTATCCAACAATTCCCCAATTCCAATCTTTTATGTTTATTAGAGGCCACGAATATCACTAATGTAGAAAAAAGTTTTAAGCCAAGATACCAAATTTTAACATACAACTTTCCTCAAAAGTTTCTGTTACTGATAATAGGTTTTTAATTTTTTTTGTTTGTTATGAGAATGAAAAACCTGTGAAGATTAGCTCTAACTAAACAAGGAGCATTAAAACCCCTAGACAGGTCCTAAAGCTTGCATAGCTTTAGGGTAGTCTTAGATGCAAATTTTCAATAATAAAAATTCTTGCATGTTAGTCATTTAACATTACTAACTAACATCCCAGTTTGACACCTATACTCAAGACCTGTGAAAGCATCAGGCTTTTGTCATTTGCATTATTATCCTTGAAACCTTTCACTGCTATATGTACTACCTATTGGCTTTCAAATGCACTGAGGTACAGTGGCATTGAATAAAGGCGGTAGAACACAGTAATTTCTGTTCTGGAAAGCCTCATGGTGATAAAATACTTTTAACGCATTTCCCAACACCAAGTAACAAACCCTGTGCTATAAAGCAAGTTATATGCGCAAAGGGCAGGGCCTGTAGCAACACTTCTTAAGGCTGCACAGCATTTATCAAGACAGATATTGGTCTTCCTTAATTTTTTTAAAAAGAATAGAAATAATGCTCATATTTCTTGAGCTGAATTACTCTTATTTAAGTTTTAGACCAAAATAATTTAGCTACTTTAGCTAAGTGTACATATATATATACATATATGGAGAGAGAGAGAGAGAGAGAGAGAGAACACCACAAACAAAACCCACGACCACAGAAGCAAAACTGTCTTGCTTGAAATCAGGGCTGGAGAATACATGGGGATTAAAAAGAGAAAGTGTAAACTGAAACTAAGAGAAGCAAAATAGGAAAATATTTGTAACAGTCTGACAGCAACAGAAATGCTTCACAACACTGCTATCAATACACAGATAATAACAGCAAAAGAGATCACCACAGAAGGAGGAAACCACTAGCAACCACTGTTACTTGCCAAAATTACATTTCACTATTAACAACATTTAATGCTTTATTAAAAGTCACAAAACAGCACAGAAACAGGTGTGATAAGCTGCTTTCTCCACCCTCCCCCCCAAGCCCCAGCAATAATACATATAATGTGATTAGTACTTCTGGCCAATAAAACACAAAATAAACACATATTGCATGAACAAGTACTGCAAAGGCTGCCTTTCAATACGGTCTGAATGACATTAAAGCTGCCTTAACTTGTATTTAAGAACCTGAATATTTCAGAACATACATTAAAAATAATAAAAAAAATAATCTTGGTTTATGTATTAATTTCCCAGAAATTACTTTGAGGTTTTTGCTTTGTGGTTTTGCACTTTTTTTGTTTTGGAGTGGCTTTTTTTGTCTCATTTTTGTTGTTTTGTTGGGTTTTTTTTTAAAAGGATAAACCCCATCATCAGACCTATTATTCAGAAGAACCTGAACCAGCTTTTAACTGCCTGCATCATACTCTTCTGGGGCAGATCTCTAGATGGCATTTTTATCAGATGTGTTTCGAAAAAGATGTTTTGCTGCCTATAACCCTGCCTACCTAAAGGCATCAAATTTCAGGAATCTCATTCTTCTCATTAATACTTGTTCACAGAGAATATATCCTGAAAACCTCATTTATGCTAAGCTGAACTTAAGGCTTATACCTACACAAAAAAAAAACTCTGAATCAAAACTACATGGAGGAAGGTATGGAACACTCCCTGCTCAAACTAGAAACATACTTTATACTAGTCTTCAAAAATGCGTTGTTATTTGGAATTTCCATGTTCCAAATTAAAATTTTCAGATTCCCAATGAAAATTCTCTTGATCCACATTAAAACAGTTTTTTAAAGCTGGTGAACAAAAATATGTGCCATTTATCGCAAAGCTTAAAATTAAATAACTCTTTGCTTGCAATACCTGCAGTTTGCTACTTTGATCATGAGCACACTGAGCAGTAACACTAGATTCTGAATTTCGGGTGCATACACTACCTTTCAGTGACTAAGCATACACTTCCACCTTGAACTAAAAGAGTAAGATAATTAGTGTTAACTTCCTCCCATCATCAGCCTTTTCCCCCCCTCTTTTTAAAAAAGCTTTCCTCACCTTAAGAGCAAAGCACAGACAACAGCTTTTCTGCTGCAGGTTGACAACCTGTTTCACCTTACAGTAACTTCCTGTGCGGTACAGCACATCTGTTACCTAGATTACAAGCAAGTACATTTTTTTGTCTAAACATAGGCCTTTGGATTTTTCTTTAAATCAACTATAAACTTGCTAACAATTTCATCTCAGGGTTCCCGATTTACAACTCAAAAAAAGCTGACCTTACTCTAAGATACATGCAGTACTTAGGCATCTTCCAGTAAGTTCTGAAGACAGAATGAACACAGACATCACAACTGCTTTTTCTGCAGCATTTACTGTCTTGTTCAGCATTTACCGAACTACTAACCATACCTTCTCCAGAATAATATTCAGTCGGTACAATATTTTCATCCCAAATAATCTTCTCTGTGGGATAAAGAGGCATCTGGTTGAGTTGCTGAATTTGAGATATTCGTCGTTCATGACGGGATACCTAAAAGAAAGGATGTATTTTAAACTTCTTTAAGTTAAAAAAGGGACAATAAAGCTCTTTTGAAACATGCACATTAAGGCATAAGACTGCTGGTGGTTACTTGCCATTTTCTCTCTTTTAAGAAGTTTTGATTTTTTTTTTTATTTAATTACATATAAATAAATGCACACAGTGACATCAGAAGATGAACAAACATACAGTCCAGATATTGATCACAGTACTAGAGTCAATCATTTGGCTGCTCAGCAGAGTATGGCACAACAGAAAATATTCAGTCAAGGCTTAGCAGAGAGTCAACTTCAAATAAAATTTACTTTGCTTTCCACGGTCAACAGCTAACAAACACTGCTCATTCAGCAAGAGCTAGTCTTAACTTCCTCTTGGGTAGAAAAAAACTCATCCCATATTACAATATGTCACCTGAATAAGTATCTCTCCATGGCATCCACAAGCATTGTATTACTACCGTCTAAACCTTAGGGAAGTACATGAACAATTTTTAAGAAAAATCAACAGTCACAAAATAAGCCTACAAAAAAGATGTTAAAAACAGCTATGCCATTCTAATACTGATATCAAATTAGAAGCCTACAGTACTACTGTTATACACTTACTATAAAAAACCTCATTATGTGCATCAAACAGTATTTCAAATAGGCTTGAGGAACCAAATAGGTACTGAATATCTAGATCCACTTTAGCAGGTATTTTTGTTTTTAAAGGGGACAAACAGGTTATTACATAAAGATCAAAAATCTTTCCAGAACTCAAAACCATTGCTGAGATTGCTTATTGACCTTTACAATTACAACACATACTAGTTTCTCAGGGGAACTACATTTATAAATAAACATTTTCAAACAATTAATATGATTTAAAACCTCACCTTACTATGCCTTTCACTGCTATAACACTGCTGTGGTTCACAAGTGGTTCAGCAAAAGGTAATAAAATGGCTACTTTACTACAGTGTAGTTACTAAATTTATCTACGTCTTCAGTTTGCAAAAGAAGAAATACAAGCAATATTAATTATGTTTTTACCAACAACTCCAGCAGAAACTCCTTGTCATAGCTCGAGTCTTCCCCCTCAGCAAGGGGCGGCAGTAGGCAGAGGTATGACGCCACCCGGTGGAGAATATTTGAGCTGCACAGCAGAAGGCAGAACAGAAGCTTGTGACACACTGAAACTGGAGAGCACTTACCACAGCTTAGGTTTTTTTCTTAAGAAGCAAATTGCAACTATGAATTTAATCAGCGACCAAACAACTGTAGATCAGTATTTTAACTGAAGTTTGAGATACGTTATTTTTTGCATTGTTACAAAGTGCTCTAGAGCACTTCATGGGCGAAGCCCGTTCAGCCGCAAGTGTAGGCTAACCACTCACCTGCAAAAAACAGAGCAAGGTGTGAGTGTTTTTTATAGTTTCAAGACATGTAGCTTAAAACAGAACCAAACAATAGAGCACACACTGCCTCTGTCAAAATACAGACTGTTATCCTTCTAATCACAGCATTTACAATACAGTACAGTTAACACTGGGGTATACTTCTAAGATTTCTGTCGTAGTTTCTGTACAGAACAGAGGGGAAAAAAAAGCTAAATTTAAAAAGTTAGTAATTAAATTAGAGTAGTTAACCACTGCTACAATTACTTTAAGCAGCTAGCTATTTCCTAGAAAATTAGTACTTTCTCACATTCATTAAAAAAAGGAGAACAAAAATATTTTTCTTATACTGGAATTCTAGTACTCCACCACTAGTGGACAAACGCTCCCTGTCTCACTATTTCAGCAGACCTAAAGGCACTGTGACGAGGCAGAAAGGCCTGAGAAGTCACATGAGAAGTCAGAAAGAAAAAAGGCTAGAAATTTGTTAAACTAAAGCAGACTGAGAACAAAGAATTTTGATTTCATGTTAAATTTCATTGTGATCACTTACCTAAGGGGTCCAAATAACTTCACCAGAGAATCACGAGTATCTACTGCAGCTACATTTGACAGTGCAAAGTCATATAACTCTGGGAAATGTGCAAATGCTGCTCTCTACAAAAGACCAATTCCCCAAAACTGAATGTAAGTATACTAATGAAACAACTTAATAACAACATAAATAGTTATAAAAAAGCATAGCTTCTTCTGATTCATAACATGTAGCACCCTGTGGACACTACTAGGACAGAAATAAAAACCAGGTGAAATTTGTTTTTCTTAGTTAGCACCATCTTTACTCCTGTGCTTCCACACAGTGTCTTTTCTATACACTCTATCAGCACCAGTTCCGTCATTATAATGAAACAGAGGCAGACATGTAGCCATGTAGGCAACTAAGAAAAACAAGGAACAAGTTTAATTTCACCATGCTTCCTTGTTTTGTTGGGTTTTTTTTTTTGTTAAAACTGATGGGGAAAATTCTGAAAAGTGTAACCATCTTTATATGACTACAAATAATGTGAATTTTTATTTCGTCTCTTATGTACAAGGGACCACTACTGCTACCATATGTGTGTGCTGATCTTGAAGAAATGGTGCCACCTACTGCGTAATTGTAAATTCATTTCCTACAGCACTTAATTTTCCCTTCTGAATAGATTTAATGGGAGCAGTTCATCTCAATAATATCAAATCAAAAGTGGTCGTGTTTTGCTTGAGCACATTATTTAGTCACATAACACCAAAGTGTCTTTGACATGGTATAGGAAACTCAAGTTAAAACTATTTTGTAACACACGAGGAAAAGTAAGGGGTTTGCTTTGGGAAATAACTTACTGCCTGTTCCAGATGCAATTTAGACTAAAACAACAAAACCAAATCCTTTCCCTCCCATAAGCCCTTAATCACCTGCCTACCTGTAGCGAAGTAATTCTGTCATAGTGAATTGTTGTCATCTCATTCTCTGTCAAAGCATTTCCAGTCTGATCATTGATTTCAAAGCCAGTGTAGAATTTAAGCATATCTAAAAGCTGCGACATCATCATCCATATAAATTAGTGGATTAACAGTTAAGAGACACCCCACCACAAACAAAAACACAATTCAAGAGGAAAAATCTGGGCACCATGCGCAAACAACAGCTCCTCAAAATTTTAGAAGAAATGGACTAAGGAGTGGTATCTGAATTTCATACTTGGCTGATGCACAAAATTTTGCAAGCCACAGAAATCACAGCACTGCCCACAACCAACCTAGTTTCTTTTACATACCGGGACTTGAAACTGAAACTAATTGCACTAAGGTGATCTAGCCAGAGGTTCACTGAGACACTGAACCCAACTTACAGCTTGCTGTTACCAAAAGGGAGAGGTCTTGCTCCCTCCTGCCCTCTCTGATGCCAGCTCTGGAATTCATCCTACATTTCAACGAGATTATATAGCTCAGAAGAAAATTATTCAGATATGCTGCTGGCTTTGTGTTCCATCAATAACGACCCTCAGAGAAACTGAACAAATGCCAGAGATGAAGGACAGCAAGCAGCAGGAAAAGCAACTGCGATGCAGGGAAGGGGACAGATCTCCAGATCCTGCCATAAATAGCAGTACTGTCTATGACTGAGTAAACCGAAGGACAACAGTGAAAAACTGCTGCACTGTAGAACAGTCTGAGGTCAAAAAGCGCTGAAGAATGCATTGGTGACAACTTCTGCTACATGAGGGGTAAAGCATGCAGAAGCTGCACTGTTTTCTAGAATGTCCTTTTAAGAACTGTTCAAAACGAGGACAAGAAATGTAAGAGCAAGCAACACACATAGGTACAGGTAAGAAATACTGCCTGAAGGATTTAAAAAAACATGTAGTTTGCATCCAACAGAAAAGCCTGTCTTAATAAAGAAATATAAACCAAAACAAGTGCAGTATTCAGAGCTGCGTAAGAATGAAAAAGTTATTTTCAGCATCTTTTTATCTCACCTGGCAGAACAGATGACCCTCCTTCTCTCTTTTAGCAAGACTGGACAGGTAACAGTGCACAACAAGATGGGAATCATCCAACACTGTATTAAACCATCGCCGTGTGGGAAGCAAAGCCTGTGGTAAACAACCTCACATTAATATAAGCAATTCTTCAAAATGTGAGAAATGGTTTCTCATAGTTTTCCATTTCAAGGCATATCAAGATAGATATGTAAATAACTGCAGCGTTCTAATACCCCAACAGAGGTTCTCATATTAAAGCAGCATTTATGTAAGCCAAGACACCGGTCTTATGCAGGCAAGCTGTTATGAACACAGACTTTTATATGACTGATGAGCACAGCATAAACTTGCCATTACTGAGACTGCATCCTGCCAGTAATAAAAGTAAATTAAATAAAGCAATTGTTGCACTATTGTCTACATAATGACTATGTGCTACCAAAGGTATGCCATGTGTCTTCAACATTGTTTAAAATGTTTGGTTTCCATACTCATTTCATTAATTTCATGCTTGTCTTTCTCAAGACTACAAACTGTACTTCTTCTAAATATGGTATGGTCTCTACTATACTTTGTAAGATATTCAAATTAGGTCTAAGAATTTTTCAAATTTTAATTAAAAACCTATAAAAGCTTTTTGTAAACAAAACGGAGAACATTTCTTCTCAACGTAAATAGCTTAAGTTGCTATATGTAGCAACTGTTCAACAGCATACAGTAGTACACCTCAAGAACTCAAGAGAAAAATGAGTTGTTCTCAATGGAATCTACAGACTGAATTTAGCCAAAAAGCATCAACATGGTGTTTAGAACTAAGATAAAGAAAATAATCTCTAGTAGAAAATGTTAATTGCCCTGCACAGTAACTATAAACACCAAACTCGGGAAACCCTAAGAACTTTCCATGGGCTCATTCCTTTCAAATTATCAAATCACCAGGTTTTGATGGCAGTCTATATACCGTAATATGATGAAACAGTAATATTCTGAAAAAGACCTCAACATAGGTAAAAGCACCCATTAACACAGGACATGCTACCAAGGCAGAAACACTTGGAATTACAGCTCATTGAGATGTTCCCGTCACTTAAACACACTTCAAACTGTCTGAATTCTAACCTTCCTGTAGTACCTAGTGAAAACTGACATTAAGTGTCCTGCCTCTAAGCATTTTGCCTAACAGCCAGACTTCAGTTTAACTTCAAATACGTATTTTCTTTTATGAGAGTACCCCTAAGACACATCCCTAAGACAACCACCTCTAACTTAAAGAATTCATTCAATTGCTCCCAAGTGCACAGGCTACTTAAGTGATTTAGCAGAGGACAGTCTGTATCAGTTAAAGATCAAGACGTTTTAAAGTTCCCTAGGCTTACTGTTTCAGAACACTGTCTTATTTCAGAATGTCTTCTAAATGAAGTTATTTTAAAGAAATTGCTACTCGTGTGAGAAATTGTAAATTAATGTCTTTTATTTTTAATTCTGGTACTGTGAAGCTTAAAATTGTCCCGCTTTCTCAGTATCCGCTGAAAAATACTGGAAAATCTCACTCTGCCTCCTATTATTCTGTAACAAACCTAGATCACCAAAACTGTTACTTCTAAGTAATGAATTCTAGTAAAATAACAATAGTTTGCATTTCAGAACTGCTGACGCTTTCTAGGACTATATCCCACAACACAAAAGATACTTTATGCGACCTATGATGCATTGAGAAGGACACTTCTGGGTTATTCCTAGCAGATTAAAGTGTCACACATTTTCATCAACTGCCAGAATTATCACCACTACTCCAATTAACAAAGTCTTCTTTGGTGAGCAATTTAGGATGCTAGCTTTCTCTAACAGTTCATCTGGTTTATAAACATTACTGGTCAGTTCCCAATGTGGATGCACTGCTACAAAAGCAACCATATACACAACTGCGACATAACCACCTGATAATTGGAATAAGGCTGTAATAATGACTTTATGCATTTAAAATCTAGAGAAGTACACCTGGAAACAGGTTGAAGCAATTTAAAAACTCACCTCAAGATCTAACATGAGTTCAATGAATCTCTCACAATAATGAACTTTGTCCATAGAAATTGGACCTAGACAGAAAAAAAGTTATTTTTTTGTAATTGATCCACACCACAGTACGTTTGTACTTGACCTATTCTTTCAAAATCTAGCAAGTGCTACTAATATACCACTATTAGCTTTTAACAAGATTGAAAAGTTAACTAGCACATTCTTCTCCTTCTGAAACAATCCTTCTTCCATTGCAAACCAGAAAAATTTTGGTTATAAGAATGTAACGGAACCAGAGGTTCAGGAGTGATTACTATCCACCCTGCAAGAAACCCAAGCAACGCAAGATATAAAAATGCAGAAAGATACCAAATGGCCTGTTAAGTGTCTTAAGAACGTCTAACTCCGGGTACTCAAAAATACCTGTTTAAAAGCTGCAATCAAGGTGTGTGCAAAAGGCCTTGACAATATCCAAAGGTACTCAGTGGTGACTACTAAGAAGCCTTCAGAATAATGTCAAAACACATACCAAGTCTGCTTTAATGAGTATCTATTGCCTAAAGCCTCTAAAGAACTGTTAACGTAAATATTCTTAAAAAGGTCTTGCGTTAACTGAGAAGACAGAGGGAATAGGTATCCTTTCTGAGGAAGACACAATACACAGAATTTCCCCTTACAGCTCACTTAAGAGCTGAAGTTTGCTGAGTTTAAGAGCAAAAGCAGAACTCCAGAAAGTGATTTCACCTAAACTGTGCTGTGCTTAGAGCATAATAAGCCTTTTTTGTCAAAAGGCTAACACTTTCCTGTATAAACACTTTTCCATTCTAAATCAGGCAAGCATGTAATTTTGCTTGTCACAATGACTTCTAAATCAAAAACAGTCAAATCTCACAGAATTTCAATTCACTTAGGCTTTTGTTCTTACCACAAATCAACAGTACTAACAGAACAGAGCCTTACGATATGCATTTATACCACCTGTTTAACAAGGCATCAAAGTATGTGTGAAATGCTTTAATGCTGTTAAGAAGGCTGTAAGCACACAATAAATATCAGTACCCAGAGGTATTTTTTTTTTATTAAGTCCATGTTGAACAGAAAGAGAAGTTTAAAGTAGCTTTCTGCTATTTTATTTTTAAAGCATATACAAATTTGAGTACTAATTTTACAATGAAATCCATGCAGGCAGACATGGATTTCACTAAAAGCCATCCAGATAAGGTCTCCAACCTCAGGTTGGTATCCTAAGAGGTTGTTGCTTCAGCAACAAGGAAGAATTTTAGACAGACTACCAGATAACAAAGTAACATAAGAACCACAGTTACCTGAGACAGGTATTGATTTTAGCACAGAAATGAATTTCTGAATGAGCTGCGAAAGAAATCTTCTCTCCTGATATGCTCTAAAATAATATGACAAAAACATTAATATTCCTTAAATGCAGACTAGAAGTAAACTATTTCTTTCAGTAATACACATTTAGCTCCTTTAAATTTTATATAATGGTAGCAGGTTGCTTTGAAAGGCACCTAAACTGTTTAGATAATAAATTTTCTTTCTGCATTCAGGCAGACAGATTAGCAGAGACTACATTTTTAAGCGCAGAACTGAGTAGCAATCCATGCTTCTATTGAGTCAAAGAGGAGATGTATGTCACCACCTACACCTTACCACACTGCAACACAAAGTACTGGAACATTTAACTTTGGTGAGATATACACAAATTTATTCAAATTCTTGTGCAAGCCGTTTGCTTAAGAGCTAAACATGAAAAAACACAAGTAACTACATGAATACTCTCTTATGCCTTTCATTGTATGGCTTTAAGATTTGGTATCACAAATTCACCGATCAAAATAAATACTAAGTTCTATAACAGAATTTTGCATAAAGACTGCTGGAAAACAAAATAGTTTCCAGGAGACCACGTATGATCTACTCTTACTGGCCATCTTTTTTTTAAAAAAACTTTTTTTAGTTGAAATAATTTATTTCAGCTGAAACATAATAAAAGTATGTATTAAGGGCTTTGGATTTAACAGGAAAAAAAGGTTTCTGTAACATACTGCATTCTTGCCTCCTCATCCATTTTCTCATCATTTTTCTTAATTAGATTCCAGAATTTTCTTAGTTTTGGTGTCTTTTTCAGTTCTTGTTCCAGTCGTTTCTGAAATATTAAAATGTTATTCAGTCACCAAGGAACCTTGTTTTCACAAGAGATTAAAAATACAATCCAGTCTTCTCATTAAAACAGGAAAAAAAAAATATAACAAGCAAATAAATAGCTGTCCCAGATTTATCTCAGGAAGTACTGCTATAAAACAAGACAGTAATACTGCTAGAGAGTCCAGCCATTGCTAGATGTCAACTCCACTCCCTAGTCCCTGTGATCTCTTGGCCTTATCTACATTATAGCTTAAAGAAGCTACAAGCAACAGAACTTAGTGTTATGAAAAATTACATAATTAATTAGTAATTATAACTACATGGAAATTAGCAACAAATAAGAAAGAGAATTTTACCAAGCACACAAAAATATAATTCCACAGCAATGCAGGCAGCTTTAAATACTAGACTTCCATGATGGTATTCCCTAAGAATTCACTTTATAGGACTTTGATAATGCCTAGAAGATTGCTTTGCCAGTTTACAGTGTTATGCTTACAGGTTGTAGAGCCATCCACATCGGCAAGGAAATGAGCTGCTGCACCTGACCTCTGATCAAATCCACTTCCTGTTAGAAATTTACAGACAGAAACCATGTTTTTAGAATTCTTATGTTTTCTGATGCACCTATAATACAAAAATACATCAATGTACATTACCATTGCACAAAAATATTCCACAATTGCCTAACAGGAAACTGCATAATAGCCCTACCCAGTAACACTTAAAAACTGTTGACGACTTTGGCATTTTATGTTCTTTTCACGGATTTTCAGTTCTTAGTAATACTTCAGCAGCAACCACATTCAGGTAAGTATTTTTAGCATAGAAGTTGACGAGAACTGATGTTCCTTCTTCAGTGATTTCTTATTCTTGGCCTGAGCTTTCTTACTGTGCTTTCTCTATGTTTTTACTCTATTCTTTCTCTCCCAAAGCTCTTCATTTATCTGGTTTCTCCCACTTCATCTACACTCTTCCCATTATCTGAAATAACTGAATTTCCCCTATAATTTATGTAATGTCAACTGTTGTTTCAAATGTTCCCTCTCCAACTCTGCCTGTGATCTGGACCCACAAAGTCTTTCTTTTTTTCCTAAACTACTGAAAAACTTCCATCGTCATTTTAAATATGTCTTTACGGACAAATACTGAACGCTCAGCTTTCTGAAACCTTACACTTCAGTGCTCCTTACTTACAACACTACCGCGACTACCCTGTTCTGCTTATCATAAAGGGCAGCTTCTAACAGCAATATGCTTTCACGGGCACTTTTTTACTGGCTTCCATAAATGTTATATGAGAAATGCCTTCTTTAAGTAGGATTCCATATAATCACCACCAAACCCTCCTTTAAGATTAAGATCCATTTTACCATGGCCACTACAGAAAAATACGGCCTCAAACTATACGCCTAAAGTTCAGGATGATTACGGGCTCCAGTAATCCTTCCTAATTCCAAAATCAAATACTAGACTTTCTAAATTGTTTTGTCTGAGACACATGATTTTCTTCTTTATTTGTGCAAACCTTGATACATCCTGCACGCAATGTAAGTAAAGAAAAAGCCCAGTAGCAAGAGAGGTAACAGACTACTGTTTCATACAACAGATAATTGTAAATTATTCTCCATACTCATTAGTTGGGATCTATAACTGTGTTTTAACTGTAGATTGGGAACATAACTTGGTCAAATGCTTTGTTAAAACTAATGCAGAAGTGCAGATAGAAATACTATCTAAACCAGGTTTTAAAAGCAAAAAAATTACTGTCTTTCTCAATAGTTAATGGAAATCATTTTGTGCAATTTCACAGACAAACTAAAAAGAGCACAGCAGTTATGTCATCTGATTTAAGTGTGAAGTGCCTTTAAAAATATAAATACATATTATTTTTAAGCACCATTTAAAATCAAGTCAAAATACATGCCTTTCAACTGCAGTAAGTGCCAACCCTCCAATTTCAAGTCTTTTCTATGACCTTGTGTTAGAAAACAGCAAACATGATGACAGAGATAAAGCAATAATGAAAAAGAGGTAAAAGCCCTCCACAGTACCATCTTTTCCTTAAGCGGGAATTTTGCTTAATCTGTCTCTTAAGAAACTGCTCAAACTAAATTGCTATTAAAACAGAACAGCATAAACACACTGGAAGTATTAGTTACTTTTAACGTACCAAACTATTGAAGCAGTGATCAAGGAAAAGTAGCAGGACTGTCTGTTCATGCAGAGAGTATTCACTGTCACTTTCAACCAGTGATGCTTCCAGTATGCATTTGAAAAAGAAGGGAAAATATTCTGGCTTTTTTTTGAATGTCTACAAAGAGAAGAGGAAGTTGATTTTGAGTCAGGTCAATACAAACCATTTCAATCTTCATTCACATAACACAGTTTAAGTTCTCTAAATCCACTTACATCTATAGAAGGAAGGATTAGTTTTTCTCTTTTTCATTTATTCTGACCAAGCAGCACAAGAACAGACTTAACAATATCCTCACACTGTGGGAATGCTTTTAGTGGGACTACTGCCTTCTGCACAGTCTAACACAAGTGATGCATAAGACAAACTCAACAAGAAGCACAACTGGAGTAGATTGTGTTGTGGGAATCACAGAATCATTTAGGTTGGAAAAGACTTTTGAGATCGTCGAGTCCAAAATGTTCAACTGGTGATCGCACAGAATTATAATACAATGACACTGGTTAGAAGAGAATTGGTAGATTTTGGCCAAAACTATGGCAGCTGTTTAGTGATTTATAAAAAAGCAAGCAGGTAAAACCCACCAGAGATTAATCACAGTTGCGGAACCCCAATTCAGCTACTTCAGCAGGAAACAGGATATCATTGAGACAAAACGGTGTCTTTACAAGGGCAGCCATGTACTAAACAACAAATTTAATTAAGCTGTTTGGAATGTAACAGACACGTGTCACTTTGCATCTAGTACATATGCTAGAATAAAGACAGACACAGACATCATATGAGCAAGTTACTAATCCTTTGGCTTTGCCAGCACCAAAGTAATAGCACTACTATCAGAGTAACTGCACTTCTGAAATAATGCTTGCATAGCTCTTGTTGTTGAGATGGCCTGTGAGGACTGGACCGTTTGCAGGAACACTTAAATAATTTCTAAACCTATTATTACAAAAAACAGTACACAGAAAAGTAGAATAAAAGATTATCTTACTATAAAATTTCATGCAAAAAAGCTACAAAAGCATATCCACAGGTTTTAAGCAAGATGCTACTGGATAGTATGTTAGACTTCTAGCGGTGCCTTCTTATATCCACTGATACAAAAATCCTTTTTTCTTTCAATATCAGAGCAAGAATTCTCTCCAAATGCCTGACTTCTGTCAGGTGCCAAAAAAGCAAATGATGATGATGATGATGATGTAAAGGCATCACACAGCAGAACAAAGGACTCATGCACTAGAAGGAATCGGGTGATTTTCACCAGTCCATTGCTTCCTCCAAAAAGAATACACACTTCACCACATGAGACATTCCAGCTGAGGTACCATTTACTTTTAACACTACAAGCTTTGCTACTTTCTGTCAGTATAAGTGAGCATACCACAAAAGCTGCAACTTGCAGATCAAAGTCTATTCTAGCTGTAATTGAAATTGGTTACCTCCCACGCAGGGACATTCTCTCTGAACTTCTCATTCACCATACAGCAGATTGACATTAAATATGCCTTACTGGACACCTCTGGAGAATAATTCATCCATAGGTAATTTTCAAGGTACTGGCTGTGAAGAGACAAAGAATATTTCATTAGATGCTGCCACCCACACAATCTGTCACTCATTTAAGAGCGCAGTTATCCACAGGGGTTTTTTCCTCCTTCTCCTTAAAGCCATCTTTTATAGTTTGTGAGTAGTTCCTGAAGTTACCTCTCATCTAGGTCGCTGCAGCAAAACTTTAGTTAGAGTCAGTAACTGCTACAAGAGGCAGAGGAGTTTCTTACCGGGAAGACATACTCACCAGGTTTTCAAGTGTAACAAGTAGCCACAGCCAAGTACAAAATCATAACATGAATTCATATTGATTTTCCAAAAGGAGAACAAAATAGAAAAAACTACACTTGTATAAAGAATGCCACATGCAGCATTTCCTAGCATAAGACACAAAGGACAACTACTGCATAACAGTATTTGTATAATTAAATAACCTTTCTTGTAAGAAATTAGGTATCATCTAGAAAGATTTTGTGCTTCTTATCATATAAAGGCAATAAACATAGTACATCACTGTATGACTAAAATATTATCAGAATGATTGTTTTCAAGGTGAAAAAAAATTACCGGACACTGGAAAATAGCAGCTTTCCAGCAATGAGCATTTCTTCTTCATGAATATGGCACACTTCTCATAGAATAAATTCTTAAAAATAGATCTTAGAGACAACAGACTATTTGAACAAACAACTGTCTCCCTCCTTTAACTTCTTGAAGTTACGCAGGATAGTTACTCCCGAGGAGGCAATCCCTAAATCCATCATTCTCAACAGCACACTTTCACCTTGTTCCTGATGTCTTACAGTAAGTTACTTCAATAGTTTCACATAAGACAAGTACCAGAGATGGTGGTGAAAAAAGGCAGTGAGAGTTGTATGTAACCAGAAGCAAAAGGCTAGCTAATGGTCAGACAGGGATTTATACCTTCTGGGAGCTCAGCCACAATGTGCAGCTTCAGATGGAGCTGAGACACATAAACAGGCATATACAAGATAAAATACATACTGCTTCCCAAGAGCCTGGATCTGCCAACAGGAGTGGGGAACCCCTCCCCCAAAATCCACAGAACTCCACACATCATTTCACCCCAGAATTCCAATAAGCTTACATTTTAGTAAAAATACTATTATGCCTCCAAGTGAGGATAAACATGAAGGACAGGAAAATACCATGTGTGTGAAGATAGGAGAGCTTAATGGACAGATCAAGGGTGGGGAGAAAATCACTTACAGGACAAATGGCAGTAGATGGGGCTATAGACCAGTAAAGTACTGAAGTTACATTACAGGCTGGTAATATTAAGAACGTTCACAAAAACAATAAACACCTCTAACTCCATGGTATTGCTGGCATACAAATTCTAAAAGTCTTGCTACCAGCATGCCATTTGTTAGTCTCAAACCATAGTTTGTTTTTTCTTCTGCCTTTTCTAATAAAGAAGCAGGAAACAGAGGAAAGTTTGTTCTACATGGTACTACTCACATATTTCAGCCTTTTGAAATAAAGAATCTATCTCAACCAAAAGCCATTTCATTCTATCTGCTTACAAGACTTGAGAGATAAAACAGAGACAAACAGAACATTAAATAATGTGGTTTTAAACATGTAAATATTGCAAATATTAATTTTACATCATTTTAGACATTCTTTACAAGTTCTTCCAGTAAAGTCTGAAGTAGCTGTAAGAATCTTCTAAACAGATTTCCATTTCAAGTGAAGAAAATGTTAGTAATGTTGCTGCAGCACAATTAAAGAGTCTTACTCCAAAAACTTCCTCTGACTTCAGTCAGTTCTGATCTAAGGTTTAATGACACATCCCAAATTACAGGTCAAAACCTTGGGTCCAATTCATTCATAGTTTCTTCTTCGGTGCTTCACTTTCACTAGAAATTCAGAATCATAAACCAAGATACTCTGATATGTTACTTATGCTTATAATATTATTTCTTCCTTAAATTAAGCTCTCCTCATGTAATTTTCCTAGGTACACAATTCAAGGCTTGAGCAAGTAGGAACAAATGAGTATACTACTTTCAAACTGACTACATCTGCTTCTCATCTTTACAGGTTCCTATCAAAAAATAGCCTAAAATTTCACTCCAATTAGCTTACCTGAATTCAAGAAGCATTATCTTTCTAATAGCAAACCTAAAAAAAACCAAACAATCAATTAACACAGGAAAGAAAGCCTCCCATACACACCTTTGTAGAAACATCTAGGAATTATTTCTGCTCCCCCCACTTCCATGCAAGTGCAACCACTTGAATGCAGAAGCAACTGCTGGGGAAGCTAAAGTTCACATGCTTCATTAAGTTCATTAAGCAAACAGATTTACATTAAAAAAAACCAAACATATAGATCTTCTAAATATGAAGACACTGCTTCCAATAGCCTTGAAGAGATAAATTGCTAGAAGCTGAGAGTGTCTTCTGGAAAACTACAACTATATATTTCATCAGTTTGTAATAGTATCTCTTCTTACTGACTGGAAATGAAAGCTTGTTCTGATCCTGTATGGCAATTCTTTAATTACTTTCATGAAGGAATAATAAACAGAATTCTCTCCAGAGCTCAAACTCTCCCAGAAAAGCTCCAAAGAACTACAACTTTTCTGTACACAGCTATAGAACGCAGTTCATCTTGAATTCTTTGTCTCTTCCATCTAACATTACAATTCACTAAAATGAGACTTGCCCTTTAAAAACCCAGTAACAATAATCAGGGAACAAGCGAAAAAACTTGAGGCACCAACTGCTCAACAGATATTTTTTTTCCTCTACACACCTCAGTGACAAAAGAAGGGATCAGTCTTCTACAACTATCACAACAAAATCAACATAAAACACAAAAGATCACCAGATCAAGGAACCAAACAATACTATGTCCACCCATCACATTTAAGGATTATGAGCTCATGAACTTTCTTTTTGCCACATTCAGACTTTGAAACGCCATAATGATTAAATGATTCAAACACACTCAAGTAATTTTCATCTGCTTTCAACATGTTAATGCATTTTAAAATATTTTACAAAACATTAAAAACCACTTCAATGCAGAAAATGTTGGAATGTTTGTTTATAAGCAAAAGTGACTAGTGTACTTACTTTGACCTGACAATTTCTTTTGTATACACATCTTCAATAACCTGTGGGAAAGAACATTTCCAAAAAAATGGTCAAGAACTTCATGTACTTCATAAAGTGATTAGAAATGCATTAAAACATCTTACGCACTCAAAGTTACTCTAAATTAATTACTCTCTGCTTACTGCTATTTGACCAAAATGCTGTAACAACTATGTCTCAGCTCTGAAGAGTCCTAAAGCTTCATAGACATACACTCTCACAAAGGAAGTTAATCAACTTAGGAGAAGGCATACAACGATAGAAAACTGACAGGACCTTCATTCAAGTTATTCTGAAAGAATAACCTACACCTCACTAAGATTTTTATACAAACGTCAAAGAGATTAAAACTTTTTTTTATTTTTAATCTTTGGCTTACTGTTGAATTGACATTTAACCAAATCCAGCCATTTTTACTTAGTGCAGATTCTTTCATTCCTGTTGGAAGAACTATCTGTTACAACAGATACATTCTTACATCACATGACAATCCAGCTGCTTATGTACATCCTAGTTCTAACAATTGCAGACAAACAGTATCACAAATACTACAGTGAGATTGAGTATACTGAGGCTGGAAAGGAAGGGTTAGCCAAATAACCACCCGGGAAAGAAACCTAATGCTTAAGAACCCCACATGATAGAAAACCAACACAAAACCAAACACATCATGCCAAATTTTAAACATTCAAAACACACACATCCACCAGAGCAGTACTAAAGTTACCTGATCAAAACTCTCTGAGGAAGCTTTTAGAAAGAAGTACATAGTTTAGTAATACCTGCATCTTTCATCCTTCTTTGATTTCTAAGAGGAACACCTCCTCAAATATCTTTTAAGCTCAAAGGAGGTGCTCAAAAATCTTGCATTCTCCTACGGTCTTGGCCAAAATAAACTGAACAAATCGCATACAAAAGAACTGCAGTGCTATAGCACACCTTTATAACAGCACCTACATTTATAAACTAAAAATATATAAATACAGCGTGTTAAGCAACTGTTGACCTTACAAGCAGTCTTCTACACTCTTACATTAAAAAAGCACCATTGGACGTTGGCACATCAGAAAAGGGTTGATCCTCATTTTTTTATATCCCAACACAATTCCAGTAAAATTATTTACCTTTGAATCAAAAGACAATTTTTTCTTCACATGTGGAGCCCAGTATTTATTTGCTAACTGCATGGAGGAAAATATATAAAAAAAAAATTAAATATATACATGTTCAGTTGTAGCGATACAATAACTCTGTAGCACATCTCGTTCCAAAACTTTATTTCACTAGTACCTTGCTTCATTTCAGCTTACGGTAACTGCAGGTTACAAAATTATGTTTTCCAAGAGCAATGATTCTCAACCACGTAAGGTTTTATGCCCAACCCAACAGAAATGCAAGTCCCTGTAAAAATTTCAGTTGCATAGACTGGTATATAATAAACACCTTTTTTCTTACATTACTTCTAGCAAATCCCTCAAAAATACCCCATGATCTTTCAGAGATTGCAAACCCGAGGCTGAAAATTATTACTCTGCCACTGAGAGATTTCAAGGAACTAGAAGCTATATATAGATCTAAAATTTCAAGGCTATTCACTGTAGCCACCACTTCACCAAAACTCCTGAGCCAGTGGCAAGTTTCCTAAGCAACTTCATTCAACCTTCCTCATGCTGTAGAACAGGAAGGAAAGTGGCATTTCCAGCACAAAAGATGAATACTTGTATAAAACGACTTAAAATGTTCAGCAACGGGAAACTCTCAGCAACTTTCCACGGCCTGGAACAAACCTGACTGATGTTGTAGTGCTGCCCTTGTAGATTCCTCTGGTCTGGAAACGCGGAGGGCAAACACCCCCTCACATGTAACCCTGGTGTCAAATCTTTCTTCATTTAGGACGAGCCAAGGCTCTTTCCCTCACACCCACCGACGGCAAAGACTATTAAACACGGAGGCGCCGCCGCTGCCGGCCGGGCCCCTGCAGCAGCCGGCCCAGCCGCGGGAGAGGCGGCCCGCAGACCCCCGCCGGCCCTACCTGGGTCACGTACTCCGCGTTGATCTGTGACACCGTGGGCGCCACGATCTTCTTCGGCGGGGCCGAGGCCGCCGGCGCCGCCATGGTGTCGCCGTCCCGAGCCGCCGGGCCGCACAGCCGCCCCCCGCCGCTCGCAGCCCGGGCAGGCCCCGCGCGCAGGGGAGGCCGAGCGGAAGCACCGTGCACGCGGGGAGCAGCGGAGCTGGCAGCGCTTCCGGGGCGAGGGGCGCGAGAGCGGCGGCGGGGCGGGGCGGCGGCTGCGCCACCTGCCGCGCGCTCCCCGCCACTGCAGCCGGCGGGCGCGGGCGCCGGGCGGCGAGGCGGGTTCCGGAGCCGGCCCCGGTGGAGGGCTGCCCGCCGGCCCGGGCCGGCACCGGCAGCACACCCGCCCTTTGCCGGGAGCGCCTCAACGAGCCCCTCGGGAGCCTGTAAGAGCCGGAGGGCTGAGGGGAAAGAAGAGGGAGGCGGTGAAGGCACCAGGTGGCCTCTGCCCTCTCCCTTCGCTGTAAAGCCGCAAAGGCTACTCCTCCTACGGTGTTTGTCCTTAAGGGCAAAGGTTTCCGTCACACCAAGCGTGGGCCGAGGCCTGGGCGTAGCTGCCCGCTCGGTCTGACAGACACCCCTCCCCGGGGGTCCGGGGAGGAGAGGCGAAGCAAGAGGGAGGAATCAGAGGCTCACAGCAGTCTGGTAACGACTTAGAGTGGTTTGCGATGAAGTTACTCTATTTGGTAAACAGATTAATTAAGGAGGAAATTAACGGACTCCCTAGAGAAGTCCCAGCGCTTTGTTTCTGTGCTCATTATCCAGCACCTGCCACTTGAGTGCTTTCAGCTTGCAGGCAGGTACCATTGAAGTCTGTTTGAATATGACCTCCTTTGTTTTGATATCAAGGTGATCTCTGTTTCATTTCTTCAAGCAGAGGTTAAACTAAATATTCTTTCTGAAGTTGAATTAGAATGTACAGTGGGAATGGAAAAAGTAATGACAGTACCTTGAATAGGATCAGACAGTGGCAGCATTCAAATAAATACACCTGCTGCAACCCTTTGCTTTAAAAGATCCAGAAAATTTGTGTTTCACAATTAGGTTGTTCTATATTTGACTGCCTCAGAAATCAACATACATAGCTTATGTTTGCATGTATCAGAACAAGTAGAAATGTAACAGCTTGTCAGTTTGGCAAACAAACAGTACTTTTACTATCAGAGTAGACTAGAGAGCTAAATGGCAGGAAAGGAGAGAACTATTGAAGCTATGAATCAGTAATATAAAAGGACAAAGGAATGTAAGATCATTACCTGTAAATATAAGCTGAAAATAGGAAAGCTTCTAAAACTAGCTTTCAGATGGGAGCTAAAGGTTTGATTTGTGCTTAAGTGGACCATGGGACAATTAGGAGAGGCTATGATGATTTCTTGGGATCAGAGGTGACAGTAATTGATGACCTTCGATTTCTTGTCTAGTCCTATGCTCAAGTGTTACCTAGAAGGTGACATTTTTTTTAATTATCCCTATATCAAAAAATAGGCAGGCAAGTAGATTTTGGTCTTGGTAAATTGTCTAGAACAGCCTTGCAAGGCTGACTTAAACCTTCTGACCTCTGCTTATGATAGATCATCAGGCATGTGTCAGAACCCACAAATTTCCATAGGATATCAAGGCTATGAAAGCTCAAGGAGGAATCCATGTTTACCTAACTTTTGGCACTTGGGTGTCCCAGTGAGGTCTTAAACGCACTACAATGTGGTGACAGAGGTCCTTCCAGAGGGCAAATGAGAACTAATTTAAGTGCTCTGATTCATTTTCTGAAGGACCTTCTGATATCAGAAACTAATATTAGATGCCTAATGTTAGGCAATATGATTACATCCCTTGGTGGCAATGTCAAGTAAAGTGATAGAGATCTCCTCCCTATAAATAATCATTAAATATTTCTCTGTAAGGGGTGTTGTTTTGTTACAGAGTGCTGGGACAGTAGGACTACAAATGAATAGCGAAAGTAAATTAGCACTTTGCCAAAATAAATCACTTTCAAACCTAAAGAGCACCTGAACCTTTAAAGAGAAGTTGTGGTGAGACCAGGCATAATGACACACAGTGTTGTACCTGTGTACCCATCTGCAACTCTCACCCCAGCTCACAACTGTCTATTAAGACTGGTTTCTTGAACACTATGCTCAGTTTCCCCCTGAGTGGAGGCACATCTGTCACTTTCCACCCCAAACTGTTTTGTAGTCAGGGGAAAAAAAAAACCCTGCACCCCATCGTCCCCACAGTCTTCTGTGAAGTTCTCCATCTTTCAGTACTCATTGACTTAACATGTCAAGAAAATCAAATATTCTTTCTCTTCAAAAATCTGTTAATTCATTCATGAAGACATGTATTATTTAAAAAGTCACACATTTGAGTAGATGCAGTTTTCAAGACTATGACTCATTTCTAGGCTGCATACAGTCCTGGTCAATTTATATTCAATGCTGCTTTCTTGCTTAATTAGCTCTCCTTGTTTTGGATGCTTGCCCTTAAATATTATTGTAGCCAGGAAGAATATGCTTTTCTCCTCTTTTTTGTATGCTATATAAGCCAAGGTCATCAATAAGCTGGCCACTGCTTTTCTCTCTGTGATTCTCTCCCGAATAATCAATGGGTCAGGAAGTATCTAGTGATAATCAGCAGAGGTTGATTCTATGTTCTGTCCTGCCTACCTTTTAGATTATTTTAGGTTCTACACAGTTATAGAAATTATTAATTTCTAGCAATGAACACTCCAAATAATTAATCTATAAGGATTTCTAATATTAATTGATTTTAAGGTTTGTTATTGGTTTAGGGTCTTCAGTAAGACGTGACCAGTGAAACTAGATTCAGTGGCTACATACTTCTAATATAAAAGTGTTTTCATTTTTTTACTGTTTCTCTTTCACACAAATATAGAGATTTACCTTTTGAATCTTTCATCTTTCAGCTTCTTAGATGTAAATAAACTCTGCACTGAGAGACGGAGGCTCAGTATGGATACCATCTTGCACCTATGTAAACTCTGGTGAGAAATCTTTGTTCCACAGCAGGTAACAAATGCCACCACGGTGCTCAGGGTACAAAATGTCATTACCTTACGCATTCTAGTCATCGGGTTCCTTCAAAGTTATAAATGGGCATCAGGTGACTTCTCCACACAAGCAGCGTGCTAGGGACAGGTATTCCCCACATGCCTCAGCCTGGTCACTGCAGTGCAGCAGTTACTCCTGGCTCTTTGATGTGGAATGACAGAGTGGCTACTATCGCAACTCTGCTATTGCCTGAACTCCCAGTTGCCAGGGGATCGAAGGTGGCAGAGGTTCCCCTAACATAAAACAGAATTGAAGATACTGAAACCTTGCCAGGGTGGGGACTCTGCTCCCTTACAGCTGAGGGCACGCTAATGCTGCTCTGATGAAACCGATGAGCAGCTCACTGGCAGCGTTGTTGTCCTGCTCCATGCTCTCCCACCCAGGGGTTGTTTTCCTGCTGGTCAACCAATGTGATTTCAGGCTAGGCCTAAAGCTCCAGTGCATGATCAAGGCTTTGAGTCTTTGATCCGCATTACTTCTTGAGAGATGCCGGAGCCTCTTATTCCTTCCAAAATTACCGAATGAGGCTGTACTTCTGCTTACAATAGCAGTTTTTACTCTTTTCTAGTATGTTGAATACCGTTAGTGTTTCTTGGACCTTGTGGCACATAACTCAAGACACCAAGGGAAGTCTACATTACATTTTTCAAAAGTGAGCTGCGACTGTTCTGACAGCAATGTATGCAGAAAGTAAAAAATAAAAACTTTACGTCCTAAAGGGAGATGGCTGAATTGTGCTTTCCCTTTGCAACTTAAAAATACCGAGGTGGTCCAGGTGATTTTTAATACAACTATGCTTCTCAGGATGGAGGCCTAGATACCTGTGTGCATCTCACTGCTGTACGGGAATTTGTTGTCTGGCCTAATATAATTACATTCTATTAAATGCATAAGCTTAGCTTTGCGGAAGTACCTAACTACACACTGGATACCTTAACTTAGGGCAGATGAATCCCAGCCCCAGGGACATTAAGCCATATGTTGGGTAGGCTTTCTGTGAAGCAAGGCTGTAAAGCTTGGGAGACTACATCTTTTTAAAATCAGCTTTTATCTCTAGCTTGTTGACTTTTACACATAAACACAAGGGGGTTTGAGGCCTCCCTCTGAAAAACTCTGAAACAGAAAGCTTCAATCGTGAGAAGTTCAAGTCTTATCATGTATATGCACAAACTTGCACATACAGCTTTTCTTCTAACCAAAGAAGGAAAGTGACTATGAATATGCAGCACTTTTAAATATTACTTGCGAAGTTATAAGAAATAAGTTTTTGAAAGGGTCAGGGAGATGAATGGCATAGAAATGGAATAATTATTTATGGAATAATGCATTATTCAAAGATGACCAGAAACCTCCTGTGTATCTTACATGTTCAAATGATAGAAGAAACATACTGATTTAACCTGATTTCAGGTAAATAAATTTTTGAAAAGCTGCTCAGAAAAGATCAGAGGAATCTTTCAACGTGTGAAAAGCTTAGGCACAATGACTGGGGTTATTCCTTTACTTATAGCTTATCCTTCATAGCAGTTAATAGCCACATAAACTAAATGTTGAGCCTGTTTATTACAGTTTTAATTCAATCACATCTCATTGCTTTTACTATTTTATGTGCATTCTTCTAGTCCAAGACTTTGTCACTGTGTTAATCTCATTAAAGATGGGTACTCACTCAGTAAATATGTGTACTTCCACTCAGTAAATATGGGTACTTTCAAAAATGATGCCTCAGTTTAGTAACAGATGCTTCTTAAAATATTTAGAATTTTGAAGTGTAAAGAAGCCGTCAGTAGCATTCTGATTTGTGTATAAATATTTATTTAGCACACATTCTGGCCAATGTACTGCCCTTGATTTTTGTGCAAAACTTACAATAACTTCAGTGGAAATTCTGAGCTCATGACTAGAGAAAAATATGGTTAATTCAGCAACCCAGCTGTTTTTACATCCCAGAATAGCAAGCAGTGCCTCTAGTGAAAGAGAAGGGGAAATACGGGAGTTTATCATCCTTTGCTTTCTGTTGCTGGGCACACATTTGGGTAACTGCTCAAGTTAGAGCGGACTCTGGGCTATACTAATTCTCTGCAGAGAATTTTAGTTAGGTTCCTACCAACTGGAGCAGAACAGTGGTATGAAGATAAGAGATCAGTAAAACTGTAGAAATATTGGCTAGAAATCCTGCAAGAGGCTGTTATGTGATACAATTTCTATGGGGCGAAAAAATAATGTGAGATAAATCTGCTTGATGGAGGAGCGTGAGGCCTTCACTGAAATGAGACTCCAAGGAAAATAATTTCCTTTCTGCTAGTGCTAGCTTAAGAAATGTTATGGAAAGTTAAGTCTGTTGCAGCATCACTGTAAAAGTAGATTCTCGATCACATATCCTTTTTCACAATACAGAAAAAAAAAAAAAAAAGATCGCAGACAAAACTGAAGCATATCTGATACGCAGCACAAAACTTAATCAAGAGAGAACAACCCGTAAGATGCTGAGAGCTAGGTCCAGTCTCCTAAAACTTTCATCCTTGTCTTTCTCCATGTTTTCTAGGCTTTTAGTAGACATTTCCATTAGCATGGCAGGATTTTAAGAGGATAAGATGGCAATTAAAACAGAATACCTACTGAAAAGAGCAAAATTCACACTGGTATTAATACTAAAAGTTAATAAATTATTTTTCAATGATTCCTTTTACCGAAAAAACCCTTCTACTGTGATATAAACTAGAATATCACACAACAAATGATTTTAGCTTATTGGCAAATGGACATTTTTCCTCTGCTAATTGCACTAACATCAGACACGTTATTTGATGCCTGAGGGAATTCTTACAAAGTTATTCTCACTACCTAAGTACCTGCTATTATTAAGAACCAGAGTACAAAATACAAGATAAACTGCACTACGGCAAACAAGGTTACAAGATACTAATCCAAAGTTACTCTCAATGTCATGAAAAAATCATAATATGAGCTTAAAATTTATCCTCAAGTTGACTGATGCACTTGAGGTGTCTAGATGGCTTAGCAGATTCCAACTTGGTTTAGTAGGACTGTATTGTCACTAACAGGAGTATCTCTGCTCAGCTGTATTTTCCAGGGTCCTCTTAGAATCAAAATAAAGTAGAAATTGAGGAAATCATCTGAATTTCTGTAGCTCAGCAAGCTACTTTTGCAAACACATACTAAGCATTAAAATGTATGCTCTTTAAAAAAAATGCACAAATAAAATAATGCAAATTTGCATACTAAGAAGATAGCATGTTCCTTGATGGCAAGAGAAACTGAGTGCAATGCATTAGCTGTACAAATGGGGGACACTACGCGTAGTTTGTTTCTTTAGCTTATGAATAGAATTTTATGTTTTATACAGCAGCAGCCACATAATTTTCTGTATTCCCCTCCTTTACTATGTCAGCAAGGCATGTTTCAATGCCACATCCAGTGAAGCAGCCATAGGCAAAGCTGGACAGCCACCATTTCCCTGTGCTCTTATTACCCTACATACCCAGACCACTTTCAGTGGAGAATGAGAGACCCCAGCCCACATCATAGCTGGTCAGCTTCTCACATCTTCATGCACTCACATCCTCAGGCGCCATTTTGCATGCCACAGCAGCACACGTGCAACCACCATCTCTGTGACTCTCTGTAAGTCACATACAGGGTTTCACAGATCCATACTAACTGGGACCAGGGACACTGGAAGGATTTCAGTGAAAAGGAAAGATTTCAGCTGCATATCCAAACTACGTCAGGTGTATAGCAGCATCAAGCCATGCAGAAACATATGCTGGAAGCAAACAAGAACTGGAATGGCTAAGTACAGAAGTAAAACAGCATTCAAAGACTTGTGATAACTCAGGTCACACATAGTGACACTTTCATGTTAGAATGGCACTTTCTGAACAAGCAAATGATCAATTTACTTGTGAGGGTTTTGTTGGCATAAGGCTGATTTCTCCTTCACTTGCATGGACTTTGAAGATACACTTTTTTAACAGATACTAAAAGAGATGCCATTTAAAAGCTGCTTGACAGAACCAGTTAACATATGGAGAACAATTAATTTGCTCAACCTGGAGCAAATAAGGTATATAAGAGCTCTGTAATTTCAATTTTCCTTATGATAACTGCCTCTCAGACACATCTCATCCATAGCCATCAGACCATAAAACTAGGCTATTAAGTTAAAACTTGCACTTTAAAAATCCACAAAACCTTGCACTAAGAACATGAACCGTGACCCCTTTAGTTATTTAGATGTAGACATTTTCAACATTATTACAAGGGGCCATTAGAAGGACCAAATCCATGGTCTTTATTGATTTAAGAGTCATCCAGCTGTACTTATCTGGGTGTTACTCAAGTGAGCTACTGTTGCAAGATTATGACTGAATTTTACATTTATACTAGAAGGCAGCCAGCAAAACTAAACATTAGATCCAGCATCTCAGTTTGAAACCTAAGGTCTCATTAACTTCAGTCTAGTTCCTTCTGTGTCTATCTCCTATTTGCCTCATAAACTTTTCTTGTTGGCTCTGGGTATAACAGTGAGAGCACATCACGGACAAGTGAGAAACCACTCAGTAAGAAGGAACTACAAAACTGATTAAACAGGTTTTCTGTAGTTTATGATGGCTTTTTTCCTTTTTGAATTTTTCCTTAGAGATATATAGGAATACTTATATATATTTTGCAAGTTTTGACTTTCTGCAAGCATTGCAAGGATAGCACAGCAATCAAAATCATACACATTTTCATTTATCCGTAGCCACACTTCCTAAATAGAAAATAGATGTGATCAGTTAGCACTACAGTTCCAGTGAATTTAGTATACTTTGTCTTTTTTAAAAAAATCCCTTTTACCTTTTTCTGCTTGTTTTAAAATATTTGACCCTTCTTTTATTCCACACAGAAATACCTCAAAGCTGAATACAGGCAGTTCGAGAAGTTCTCCTTGAGGGGAGCTCAATATCAACACAGGAGGACCCACTGTTTTCCTGCTTACAATGTGCTTTCGTTCTGCATAAAGTCTTAAAAAAAATCCACAAATTCAGTACCATGAGACCACTACTATTAGCCATCAGCTCATTCTAACAAAACCACAGGCAATGTTTCTGCCACCAAAGATACTTCAAAGATTAATGGCTTGAACTTTCCTTGAAGCGTTATGGAAAATGACTAACATACTAATGAGCAACACAAAATGTCATTGTCAACACTGGGAGAACCATTCTAGCTCAAATTCTCAAAGGTACTCAGAGGATTTTACTGTCAGCTTCAAAGGGACAGGATTCCAACCTTAATATTTTTTTCTTCTGATTCTTTAGAAACCGCTTTACCTGTTCTATTTGGTTTATGCTATAATCCCCCTAAAATTCTGAGTTTATACTGACAGAAAACTTTTCAAAAAGGGGTAGAGAGCCAGATAAACAGTGGCCCTTGCTGCCCTTCTGAAATCCCATTATGGCCCAATTACGTTGGTTTCCAAATTAATCAGACTTCCCACATACGTCTATTCAACCCTGAAAAGCAGCTTTCTGTATTACCTTGCCCTCATTTTACTCAAATTGGTATTTTCAAAACATACCAAGTTTGGTGTTCTCTAATCATTCCTCTCAAACATAGCATTTTGTAAAATAACTGTGACTCCTTAAGAAAGATCATACTATCTTTGAACGTATTTCTATTTTATGACAAAACAAGAGCTGAAGCAAACCCTATTGTTTTAACATGCAAATTTAGTTACTTTGATATGTAGTCTTAAAACTTTTCTGCATAGTGAAAGTTACATCGTTTCAAAACTCAGCTGCATGTAAACTGTACAATAAAAGTACAACATAAACAAAATAGTTTATTACAAGTATTTCAAGAGCTCTACAATACACTTTCAAAACACTTTATACAGTATTCTCTTTCAATATGAAACAATTCACATAGGGAGAAAAATTCTCAATATATAACTATAGTTATTATTAACATATTGAATTCATCTGTCATACAAAAATCATAGTAACTACAGACTGTTTCCGACTATCTTTCCTGGTTTTGTTCTCTCTGAAAATGAGAAACAGTAACATGTACAAAAATAAAATAAAAGTTTTCTTCACTCTTCATTTATACCAAATACTACAAAGCTCATGCCACAACAAAACCTAGATAAATAATTTCAAATTTTTTTTACAAAAATCAAAACCATTTTACTTAAATAAATATAGATCTATTTAAATCATGAGAAGAATGTCATGTTACTTACAGATATGTTAATTTAGAAATAGGATTAAAAACTTCATGGTTCAACTATTCAAAAATTGCATAACAAAGGAAAACATCCTAAAAAGGTAGTTTTCAGAGGAAAAAAAAAAAGAAACTTTATTCTTGTTCATAATTAATAAAGCTCCATTGCACTTACGCTTTTTGCCAGCCCTACAGGCACAATGGGCAAAGCTTCCTACTTACCAGAAAGTATAACTACTGATTCTATTAATACAAAATTGGAATTACTTAATTTGAGCTAAAAGTTATTTTCAGTCTCTTATATTTAATGTAACAAGAACATGACTTCCCAACAAAACTGCTCATCTGAATTATTACCACATTTTAGAGAACATTTCTTTTACTGGTGCAACATGTGTGCTAGACAGGAGACTGGAACAGATAGTAAGCCCATTTACAATGTTAATGATAATTTCTTGTCTTTTTTTCTTGCAGAAAAATAGTTTAGTATTGCTTGAACTGGCCAAAAAAGCTAGAAAAGGCAAGGGATACACAAAGAAGTGGTAAAGTGGATTAACTGATTAGAAACCCTGCTATTTTAGCATTATCTACTTATATTTTATCATGAAAAGGGAAAAGATCCAATTCATCCACAGATCTCCAAGCACATTACAAAGCAGGTAACGTTTTTCTATTAACTCCTCTATAATGCCACATCAATATTTTTTTCTCATTATTTTCCCCCTTCTCTAGTTACTTATTTTCTGCATCTTCTATTTTTTTTATTTTTTTTTTTAGGAAGTATGACTACAGCAACTGTCCTTTGTGTGCAATGTATAGGGATCCAGAAGAAAGTAAAAGGACCGTTTTTTCTCTATTCTAGAAGTTAGCTTTTTATCTTTACTTTTCTGGTAGTTATAATTGGACAGCATAACAAAATCCTGTACAGAAAAAGGTGTAACTTTTAAAATATATGACTCATGGAGCACTGCAGATTGCTGCAACACTATTAATACAGTAAGAATCTGTACTTATGAATTAATTTAGGAAAATAAATGCAAAGTGGCTTTTCTGTTGCAAGTTTTTTTTTGTTTTAAACATCTTCCTACATTCACCACAATTTATATCAAGTAGACAGTTCCAAAGACAGTAAATTAACTCTTCACCTCCATAACAGAATAGTCGTAACAGTCATCCCCATAATAGAAAAAAGATAATCCCATTCAGCCAATTGTTCAGTCTAACATAAGCCTTTTAATAATTATGCAACCAGATATATAATTTCATAGGACATTATCCAGTTTTGATAAAAACTATGTATTCTTCAGTTGTTGCGCAGTGGAACTCAGGTTTAAGCTCTCTTTAAAGTGAATAAGGTGATGTCTTTTCAAATGTGGGGCCTGTCTGAAATTTTTACCACAAACTAAACATTCAAATGGCTTCTGTCCAGCATGCATTACATAATGTCTTTCAAGCTTTGAAGGAGACTTAAAAATTTTAAAGCAGATACTGCACTGATACAATTTGTTAACATCTTCATTTTTTTCAGTATCTTCAGAAAAGTCATGCCAACAGCTGTAACAGCTTTTCTCTGTTTCCAACAATTTACTACCCAAATACGGCTCTGTGCTTCTACTGCTGGTGTCAAGACCAAAGTCCCCTGACTCGATTTCAACTTTGATTTCAGCTGCATGGTTTGACTGAATCAGCTCAAATTCTTGAAAGCTAGATGCCTGTGAAGGTGTTTGAGAACAACCCGAATAACCCACAGGCTGAGAACACTTAAATTCAATGTGATCTCCCTGATGACTGAAAAGTTTGTTCAGGTTTTCAAATTCTTCCTGGCAAACTGGGCTTTTATAGGGTCTCTTTTCAGTATGGGTGAGCTGATGTCTTTTTAAGTGAGCTGACTGTCTAAATGTCTTCCCACAAACATTACAGCCAAAGGGCTTCTGTCCCGTGTGTATAAGATAATGTCTTTGAAGTTTGGATGAAGATGGAAAGATTTTTTCACATCTGTCACATTTACACACTTTGCGTCTGTTACATATATTTTTAGCAGAAGCTGAAAAAGCACAGTGAGGTACTTCTGAATTATCAAAGAAACCATCATCTGATGAACCATAAAAAACATCTTCTTTATTATCCACTGAATCATCAGTGTTTAACCTGCTTTCACCAGGAAGCATACCTTCTAAATTAATTCCAAAGTCGTGAGGTTGCAGGTGCTTCTGCCAAGGTAATGGCACAGCTAAGGTTCTTTTCATCCGATTACTAAGTACCTTGTGCATGTCAAGCTTGCTATGGCAATCCTTGAAAGGTTTAGTAGAAGCATGCTGATCAGAACACTGATCTCTAGCTGCAACCAGGTCAGAACTTTTAAAGTGACCCGATTTTATTTTTTTTCTATCAGTCAAAGCAAAGTCTGTTGCCTTTCCTCCAGTACACTTCAGCTTCATCAGGATCTTATTTTTCATACTGACTGCATGGCTGCATGCTGTTGTACCATTATTTGAACTTTTGCCATCTCTTAAGTAACATTTGTGCAAACTTAGAACCTGCTCTGTTTCAAAACACTGCTCACATGCAGGGCACTGAAATGGTACAACATAAATTGAGTGAACATCAAGTGGGTTTTTCTCCTGTGACTCGTAAGTGTCAGCATTCTCAAGGCTATCCCTCTTTCCTTCGAGCAGGTTGTGAGGTCTGGCATATTTAAGAGTCTTTGCTTTGTATACAATATTGGGGAAAGTCTTATTTCTGGCATGGAGCTGTTTGTGCTTCATGAGTTTGCTCTGTATTTTAAACCCCTTCTGACAAAAACAGCACTGAAAAGGCTTTTCTTCAGTATGTGTGAGCTGATGGATTTTCAAGTGCGTTGACTGTCTGAAAGATTTGCCACATGAAGAACACTTGAAAGGTTTCTGGCCAGTGTGAATAAGGAAGTGTCTTTCTAGCTTAGATCTTGATGGAAATGTCTTGTTACATGATTCACAAGCATGACTTTTCTTTCTCCTCCTGGCACCACGTAGATGATCTGCCTTCAGACATTGATGCAGTGTCCACCGTTCTTCAGCTGTAAAAGATTTCCAGCACGCAGAACATTGAAATATGCCACAAGTGACCCTGTCTTGCTCAGAATCCACAGAGTTTTCTGCTTGCTTCGTATCATTCTGATAATTTTCATTATGAAGCTGCTGATGCTTTAAGAAAGTGATTAAGTTTTTGAAGTTTCTATAACAAACAGTACACTTAAAAGGCAGCTTATGTGTTAACTGATGCCTCTCCAGGTGGACTAGCTGCCTAAATGTTTTATGGCATACATGACATTCAAATGGCTTTTGACCAGTATGTATCAGATAATGCCTAGCTAATTTGGATGGAGTTTCAAACTGTTTATAGCAAATGTCACAAATATATGGCTTTCTTTTGGGTATCCTGTCAGCTGTTACTTTTACCATTTTTAAAAAGCAATTACACCTCGCCTACTGTTAAGTTTCTTCAGATAGGTATTTCAAGTGAAATCAATTGCATGCTAAGATGGAAGGATGTAGAAGAAGCAGATTTTCTTAGATGTTCTTAAATCCCACAGGTCCCTAAAATAAGAGAGAGAGTATTATTTTAGCCTACATTAATATGTAATTGTCTAAGTTTGCCTCATTTTCTACATAAAAGACCAAAAGCATCTAGATTAGAATACTCCTGATTTAACTTAGCTTAAAAGGCTTTTCTTCTAACAGAGTAATCACTCGTTATGTTACATAATATGGAAAAAATAAACTTGTTTCTTCCGGAAAGTAGTCTAAGTCATCTGTGCTGTGAACACAGCTATACTTCCACATAATATTCAGTTCAGCTACCTTATGATGTTTTAGGTTATTTACAAATAAAGCATGTTCTTAACAAAATATACAAGAACCTACTGAAATAAATTTCTCCCCTACAGCACTAACTAACTCCCATATATATTTATGAAGATGAGAGAAAGAGAAAACTAGGGATTCTTGGGCATCGAAAATAAGAAATTAATGCAGTGTTAGTGAGGAGTAAAAATACTTAGTTTCAATGTATTGTTAGTTACTCTTCACATTTCTACATGTTATGAACTGTATCCAGTAATAATTTTTTTTTTGCTGACTGGTTCTGGTGTTTGCCAGTTTGAGATAAAGCAAGATCAACACGCTAACCATAAACTACAACCAGAATAAGGATAACCCCCAAAACAAGGATGAACACAGGTTTATACTCACTGTCTCACAATACAGCTAGACTATCAGTGATACCTAACCATGCATATACTCTGAAATCATCATAAATATGAAGGTCGTTACCGTAATTCATCATAATGAATGTTTTAGTCTAAACCAAACCCATTAAATAGGTTTAATTTTCCTTGGTTTATCAACAGACTGAACACACTTGGGCAAGCTACTGTGTCTCAGCTAAGGCATAATGACTTACAAACAAGAAACAGAAACTTTGTAAGTACCTGAGTGCATGAAAAGTTATTAAAATATTCATAGGAACAGCTAAAAATCACTCCAAGTAACCATTTCACCCAAGCCGTCCACTGCGAGGCCTACTCATGTCTAGACAGCCTCCAAAGTGGTCTTAACTTCCTCTGAAGGAGGTTGCTTAACCTCAGCAGAGCTCCTACTCCAACATCGCACCCTCCCACAAAGCTTTTCCTGGCACTCAGCTATGCCTTTCTTTACTACAAAGTTATTTCCATTCTCCTGTGAACTTGGAAAATAACTGCTCTCTGTCACAACTTCATGTATTCTAACTCTCCCTTTTTTTTTTTTTTTTTGGTAAACTGGGAAAATTCTGGGTTTTTTTTAAGTATTGCTTTTAGTTCCACTAAAAAAAACCACAAACACAACAACTTGCAGCATCTAAGGCAGATTAAGTCTTCCAGTCCACAAGAGCAGTACAAACAGCAGAATAAAAATACCTCTATGGTATACCTGTATCTCCTTATAAAAAAAAAAAAAAAAAAAAAAAAAGGATGGAGGGAGCAAACTTTAAAGCAACCACATAATAATTAGGACTTGTAGTAACTTTGAGATACACAAGACATTTCTAATAACTATAATCGCTGATATTTTGATACTATAACTCACAAGTTTTATATTCTTTCTACATAACAGCAGAATAATAATAAAAAATCATTTATGTCCGTAGTTTTTAAGAATTCAGAAATACTTGAAAATTCCATTCAAAGTCACTGCCAAGAATAAAAGCCTACTGCAATTTAAAGCAAGCTACAATGAGACTCAAAAGACTGAAAATACCTGGTAAATCAAGGTTTTTCTTACGCTTAATGGAAAGAAACCTGGCCGTCTGGTAGGATCATTCTACCTCTAACAGATATGTTGCTGTATGATTGTGGGCTTTATTAAATAACATTTGGATCTATGCCTTATATATGCATGTACAACTGCAGTTGTCACTACACTGGAGTTACCTAATGACACTAATGAAATAGTTCAGGATAGGATTTATCAATGCTATAAAGCAATTGAGAAAGTCAACTTTTCCTCTCCTATTTCTTTTCCTGTATAATTTTAACAGCTACTCAGTTTCAGCCGCCTTTTGAAGATGCAAGAAAACACAACACTCTTAGGACACCTCCTTTTCCTCCCAGTTGTCACACCATGTAAAAGCTGGGAGTTCAGAGAGTGTAAGTGTGTGACACCAAATGCCTTCTAGTTTGTGCTACTGTGAAGCTCGAGACAGGTAGGCTGAGAAAAGCTGCTCTGCTACGCTGAGAGTTTCTGTACAGCTCAAGGCAGCCTCCGTTAGCAAGGAAGGAAAACCTCCTGAGAAAGAACTGTAAAGACTGATGAATTTTAGTTAACATACTGTCATACAGCTCTAATTTACGCATCAGGAAAATGCTCAAACAGTATATTGACACGCAAAGAAAAAACAGTCCTAAGTAAGAGACAGCTGTGGCATATTACACAAGGGATTTTGTATTTAGCTTATAAATTTTTTAAAGATTTTATCTGGTGAATGAGGAAAATGCTCTGTAGTACAAGGTGTCAAAAGCAGACCAGAGCTTCTTGCTGGGGTCGTCTTGCCCTGTGAAACACTAAAGGCTCAGATGAGGTAAATTTAGGGGATGCAGTGGAAGGAGAAAGAAGCTAAGACAGGCATTATTGTGTGGCCCAAATACATTTTCAAATCCTATTTACTAAGGACGGACTTCTCCACATCTATTCAGGGTGCTCTGTGCCTTGCACATCTAAGGAGTAAACATGCTGCTGCTAAAGATCAAAGAGCAAAAAACAAACTTGCAATATTGTCTCCTGCCAGCCTTGGAAGTACACAGGCTTGTCCTAATTAAGAGTCAGAAAATGTACTTTCCTGTGTGATAAAGATTTAGTTTAGGTCCAATTCAATATTAAGTTGACATTGCTTTTCATCTTGGCTGCAAGCAGAAAAATATAATCAATAAGATCATTAAAGGTCTACAGAGGACCCTCCTAAATCTAGCATTATTTAATGATTAAGTAAAGATTTTGTTTATTAATATTACAAAGGCAGCAAGCTGCAACAAAATGAGAACATGATAGAAGAAAATTCTGAGTTCAAACCCAGTCTTTACTAATCAGAGAAGTTTTCTTTTTTAAAAGGAAGAAAAAAAAAGATGGGAAGGGCACTTTAATCAGAAGAAACGCAAGATCTTCAATTTAGGCAAGAACAATCGAATGGAAGGGAACAACTTACTACGTTATAGTCATGCAGAAAAGACCTGGAGCCTAAGCTAAAACAGAAGCTGAATATGCCAATGGCATGCCATCCATACCAAGATGTGTAAACAGAAGTAAAGCTTTGGTAGCATGTAACTGTTCCATACTAGTCACTCCTGTTTAGAATTCAACTAGGGTGCTCTATCCAGCTTTGAATACTGCCCTTCAAATTAGTCAAGTATATGAATTGGAATGAATTCAGAGAAGAGGATCAAGATCGATCAGAGCTTAAATGCATAATATACAGGAAAAGATTAAATTAACTGGGCTGTTTAACTTAAAGAAGAAACCTGATTATAAAGAACACAAAAAAAACAAAAACAAAACCAGAAGAGCCAGCTTTAAAGAAAAAGACTTAAGCCATTCCCCAAGCCATTTACAGTTGTGACTAGAAATGGTTTCAAATTATAGCAGAGAGGATTCAAGTACATTATTGTCTTTACAGTCACAGTTTTTTCTTAATGAGCTTATAAGTATATTATGCGTGGAGATCGCTCTGCCCCCAGCACCAGAGGTCTCAAAAAAAAGAAAACCCCAAAAAAACAAAGTTGCACAAACATCTCTCCAATTCCCACACCCATATAGTTGGCCCTATAAAAGATAAATATTTTGGCTTGTTTTCCTATGACTCAAATACAATTCAAAACAAGCCACTTAAAAATTGAAAATTCAATATATTTCCAAGTTTGCCACTGAAGGACTCCTACATTATTATTTGTATACCCTCAGGTCCTTGGAATAAGCTTATGCTTATAGCTTTCTAGACACAATTATAAGAAAATTGATTATAATAATTAAGGTGTGTACCGTGTCTCTTGTAATGTTAACTACAAAACAGACAAGTGAAAATCTAGCTGCTGATGTATGAAACACATAGCATGCAACAGAGATAGGAACCTGAGCTCTGAGGCAAACACACTGCACGCTGGATTTCCTCACCAGCTTTCCCTAGGGAAGCATTCAGATCGCTGCGGTGGGGGCACAAATACACCAGAAATGTAACCTTCACCTGCAAGTTGTACAGAAATCCACATCACGCATTACGGCTCCTCAAAGCTAGCACCTCGCATTCCCCCCTATTTTCAATGTATTTTTCAAAACACTTTCTGAAGCAAGAAAAAAGACGTATGACGCTGAAGCACGGCTGGTTTAAGACCAAACCTAAGTTCTGCTGAAGGGGCCCAAGCCCCCCGGGACCGACACCACCACCACCACCGCGCCTCCCATCAGGGCACACTTCAATCCAGTTACAAACTTTAACGCCGTTGGTGAGCCGGCCCTTCACCGGCGCAGACCGCGCACACCCCACGGCGGGCGGCTTTCCCGCAGCGGAACGCGGGCTCCCTGCTGGGGCCACGCCGGCCCGGCCCGCCCGTCGGCGCCGCGACTCCCCCAGCGCGCCCTGCCGCCCCCGCCCGCCGCCTGACACGACACGGCACGGCACGGCACCCGCGGGCTCTGCCCCGGCGCGCCGCACTAGCGGCTGGCAGGGCCGCCCCGCGGAGCCCTCAGCGGCGCTGACCGCCGGCCGAGGGAAAGGGCGGCAAGCAGGGACCGGCGGCGAAGAGAGCGACCTGAAGAACCTGCCACCGCACCTCCACCTTCCTCATCCCTCCCGGGGTTGCTGCCGCCTAAACGCTTCCCCCCGGATGGCACCGAGATGCCGGGACGCCGGGAAACCCGGGCTGGAGCTTTCCGTTCCCCCGCGCCATCCGGCCCCGCCTTCTGCCGGCCAGGGCGGGCCGGGCGCCCACGCCTGTAGTCCTGGCCGGAGGGGAGATGTCCCTGGCGCTGGTGGTGAATTATTAGGCGCTGGTGGCACGTTATTCCCTACCAATAAGACACATTTCCTACTTCATCCTAAAAGCAAATAACTGATTCCCAGTGGCTGCATCTAAAGCATGCTGGGGGGTCACTCTGTGACACAATACATGTGCCGCAAGGCCCAGTCCAGCGACCTAAAAGGCTGGGAAGCGGTGCCAGGGAGGGAGGAGGACAGGGGAATTTCCCTGGAAAGTCTACAAAGACCTTCAATAACATGCACGTGAAAGTAACAGTTTCACAGAGTTTTGCCACCTCCGCAGGAAAGCAGGATCAAAACTGTGCAGAGCTCATGGGCTGGAGGCAGCTGGAGCCCCCTTGGTGAGCTCGGCTTGGCTGAGGTTACCTTAGAGGCCCAGTAGGCAAAGGGCTGAAAACATCCCTGAAAAGACAGAAAAGCGTTTACAGTTGAGTCCTGCATCCAGTTCTGGAGTCCCTGGCACAAGAAAGATACGGCCCTGTTAAAGCGGCTCCAGAGGAGGCCATGAAGATGGTCAAGGGGCTGGAGCACCTCTCCTATGAGGAAAGGCTGAGCGAGTTGGGTTTGTTCAGCCTGGAGAAGAGAAGTCTTTGGGGAGACCACGTTGTGGCCTTTCAGTGCTTAAAGGGGGGCTTATGACTTCTTGCCAAGGCCCATATAATGACAGGACAAAGGGCAACAGTTTTAAACTGAAAGAGGATAGATTTAGATCAGATACAAGGAAGAAATATTTTACTACGAGGGTGGTGAGGCACTGGCACAGGTTGCCCAGAGAAGCTGTGGATGCCCCATCCCTGGAAGTGCTCAAGGCCGGGCTGGATGGGGCTCTGAGCAACCTGGTCTAGCAGAAGACATCCCTGCCCACAGCAGGGCGGTGGACTAAATGATCTTTAAAGGTCTTTTAACCCAAACCACTCTATGATTCTGTGATTCTGCCTCATAAAAGAACATGCATATGGCTGAGCAAAGGTAAGAGATCCACCATAAAAGTCAGTTAATAGAACAGATGAGGCTGGTTAGGTTGTAGTCCTACTGGGACAGTCACCTGAGTTTTGACTCAGCCCAGTAAGTACTTCATTAGTCAAATCTTAAACTCTATATCAAAATTTCCCCATAAAAAAAACAACCTGTAGCTTTTTGCTTTTTTAAAAAAAATGTTTTCTTTTAAGAAATCTGCCCTAGCCCAGGAATTACAGAAAGCCAGTAGAAGGTGTTTTTTATCTTTCCTCTTAAAAAAAGCAACAAAACCTACAAAATTGCACCTTCTTAAAAATCACATAATTCATTAGACAGCCTTTGTGAGTGAATTTGCAAGACTGAAGACAAAATAAGTCATTCTATTAGATAACACTCCATTAAAGGTTTATTTTTTTTAAATATAGATGCATTTTCCTAAGAGCTTTGCTTATTTTCTTTCTTTTGTTCATGCAGACTGGAATTAAACAAAAGTAAGTATTTTCATGTGCAACATTTATTTCTCAGAAAAAAAATCAGGAGTGCCAGCTCATTCATACTTTTCTTTCAGCTGTTCCTTTTTTTAAGATTACGCCTCTGTGTGATGGGTGACGTTAGAATCTGACTCCTAGCAGGAGGAATGGAAGAGGGCAGAACAGAACAGACAACAAACCAAAGATTTAAATCAGTGGAAGGCTGGACCCCTTGATGTAATAGGGAGATACACCCTAGAAACCATCCTAGGAGGCAGCAGTCTTGGCACAGAACAGCCAGTATGTCTCCACTGCATTTCTCCAACATCCAGGAGAAGAGATGGCCACAGTAATTTATATTGTCTCTCTGCTCTGTGAGTGGAGCCCTACTGGAAATTCAAGAGGCAATCATGTATGCTGAAAAAACTCCTGACAGCATGGCTCTTTCAAAACTGGATAAGCTTGCTGGAAATCAGGCTGTAAGAAAGCTGAGAACAGGTGGCAATGAGGAACTCTGTTAGCTTGCAGGGTGACATTTCAGCTTTCTCTTCCAACAAAGGCATGATCCACATCCTTGCTACTCACAAAGTAGTTCAGAAAAGATCTGGCCACATTTTGTCTTGTGTCGACACTAATGCAGAGAAGTTTTCATCCAGATTGCTGGGATATTTTGCTTGGTTTTGAGCTTTTAAATTACCTTTGGATTGCTAGCAGACTGCTTTAAACAGCCCCAATGAAGCATGTAGGTACCCAGCTGTCACTTGCCTGATCCTATGCTCCCCACTCATAGAGTAGAACTCTTCCTACTTGTAATGAAACAGACACAGGCAGAATCAGAGTAGTAATTTACACCTTTCTTTTTTTTCAAGAATGAATTAACCTGAGAATCAGTCCTCTTTCACTGACGCATAGCTTATTTAACACAAGTCATTGCAATGTGATGCCAACTGATTAAACAATAACAAAACATAGAATTTGACAGTCATAATTCTTAGTTTGGCTAGAAGATACGCCCAATCACCTCTCCCTCACTGATGATGAATAAAGACAGATATCCTATTGATATATTAAAAAAAAATAAATGCTTACTCATTAATTTTGTGTACATTAATGAAAGAGAAGTTGGTAGCTTTTACAGGCCTAAGCATAAGATAATTTTGCAGGCCCCGGTATCACTACAGAACTGCCCTTGAGATGTATTTTTTAATATCTAGGAACAACTGTCTGTAGAACAATTACTGCTTCTTAGTTTAGCACTATTGGAAATCAAATCAGTCTCATCACCAGCGATACTAAATAATATCTGACCTAGTCTGCAACACATAAGCCAAATTTTAACACTGCAGAACAAGATTTATTTGCAGCTAAGCTTAAAAGCTCCAGAAAACAGCTTAAATAGTGTCGATCATTACTTCAATGGCATGCAATCTTTTATTAACCTCATTGAAAGACTGCCAAGTCTTACAGTTAAAATGGGGATTGGAGCAGCATATAGCTGAAGGCTTGGAAACACTATGTGACCACAGGCAAGTGGTAGCCTTTTGTTACCAAAGTCGGGAATAAAACTCCTTAACATCACGTGGCATTAAGAAGCAGGCATTATTTATTGCGGCACAGGATGCACAGTGGATCGCTCCACCTGATGTGCATGCTGAACTACTTCGTGAGTCCCATTTTACGTTACATAGCTATAGACATTCATCACATTTCTCTGGGTTATTTACATATGTGTGAGCCTTCTCGGGACTTCCATTAATGTCCTTTTATGCCTGGGCAGTTATGCCTCCAGGTGATTGACTCGACGATCTGATGGTCCTTATCCCTTCTTCACTACTCTTCACCCCATTGTTTGCCCCACAACTCCCCCAAAGTTCTCGCACAAGCCCCAATACTCAGCACTCCTCCACAAACTGCAGAACCAGCTCGGCCTTTTTCTGCTGCAGATCCTCTCTTATAATTGTCTGTTCTTTGTGTCCTGCGAGTGAGTCCCTTGATTAGAAGTCCTTTCAGTCATCAGTTTTGACGACTTGAGATGGTGGGTTCTTGAGCATTAAGGATTTGAGAGGGTGGGTCAGCTTGACCTAAACTTTCGGCAAACAAAAATTTTGAAATTCCTGTTTAACTAAATCAGAGTTGGGTAACCGGGAAGTTTAGGCAACGCTTCTAGATGTCAGTTTCACAGCTATAAAAAGTGCATAATATTTGCCACATGAGTCTCATAAAGCTATTCAGAAAATTTATTAATCATTTAATAATTGCAGATCACCTGATTATGTATCTTTTCCTTTTTAAAGGAATATATCCATTCTTAGCAGTCTGTTCTTCATGAAACGTCTGGTCTGAAGCAAGTGTGCAAGCCTAGTGCCAAATAAACTAATGGAGCAGACCCACAGCTGGTGTAGATTGTTGTAACTCTTGATTTTAAAGAAGCCGTACCAATGTATACCAGCTGAGGATCTCCTTGTATAGGCCTGGGAGTTAACAGAGAGTGTAATGCAGAAATACTAAATTCAGTCTTGGTGCAATTATAACAAAACAAGTGAATTCATTCAACAGGTTTTTGTAGAAAATGCTGCCAACACATGGAATCAATGATTGGCTTTTATGGTGCTAACGAATAAAATATGCACCGTTTGTAGGAAATAATACTGCAACATTGTAGCAACAATGCAAGCCTTCCTAGGATTTGTAAAGCAGATTTCTTTTAAATCTAAAATGATTTCAGTCATTCACTTATACCTTCTTCCCACATATTTGTTTTGGCTATGTCTTTTTGTAACCTCACTGATTATTTTCACCATCCTGTCCCACTTTGTGAAGTCATTGGAGTTTACTCACTGCCCTTTACCTCCTTATCTGGGTGTCCTGCTAAACTGTAGGTAAATATGTCCTAGGATCTTGATAATCTACTAATCTAGGTGCTATGAATACAGGCCATTCTTGTAACTGTTCTCCAGTTGTTTTTTCTTTATGATGCTTCCACACCTAGATACTGCTATTCATTCTCCATGCACATTAATCTTAAAATTTCTGTAACAATTCTCTACATTCTGAGAATGTGCAGAATGTGTGTGTTTTGATATACCCTTATTTTGTGAAAGAAAACTTTATTTCCCACTTGCTGCAACAACATAAGCTATGTACTCTTTTACCCTACTATTCTAAATGTGTATTACTTCTGTTTGGAATAGGTATTAGCATCTCAGTTTTAATGTCAACAAAAAATGGGTGACTAATCTTTTTGTGGGTGTATGCTATAGTATATTGATATGGAAAACCACACCTCATTAAAAAAAAGATTATTTCTCTTTAATTTTTAGGAATTATAAGAAAGTTGGTGATTCAAATACATGAGTTGCAGGGGCAGTTTGTGGTTAACTGCAACATGTTGTTATTAATGTGTCTGCTTCTGTAAGGTGTTCCCTACTTTAAACATGTTCTGTATTTGTAATGTGTTGCAGTGATTTCCCTGGTGTTATTTATATTGAATTCTAGGCTAAATAGGCACATAACACAGTATATAACTTGCTAATGTGTCAATTAATGCCACCTCAGGGCAGAAGTAAATTGCAAAGACTTTTAAAACTGTAAATACGCATTTCATGCTAGTCCTAGGTTTCTGCCTTTTTCTCTTGTCCTATTTTCTGCCTTTTTTTTTTTCCCTAAACAGTCCATCTTAAAGCCCTCTGGTGCATAACAGTGAATAGCCTTGAGGGGAGTTAGTTGTTTAATGAATCTCAGAAATATGTATTCTACATGTGCAAGCATCATACTTTATTTGTTTAAGCACTGTGTATTGCATAAATTCACTCTATATGCTCAAAACAAAAAGCAACTTCTAATGACATTTTCAAGAAAGGTAAACTGGACTTATAAAAAAGAGCATCATATAAAAAATGAGAAATTTTTAAAGAATATGACATTTTATAGGCAACACAGTTCTGTGAAACGTAAGAAAAGATATATCTCAGTACCTGTAAGATGTGGTTGTGCCTGACTACAATCACTTCCATTAATTCTGTGGCTTTGAATAGCAATATATTTTGCTGTGTCTAGCAGTATATTTAAGGATAAATTTAATATCTGGTATAGTGTATTTAAAACCGATACACAAAACAGTTTATTTAATGTTCATTTGTTGAGTAAAAACCCCACAAATTGCTGGCTCACAGTCCTTAATCTCTAGAATCCCTTAAGAAACCTGCTTTGAAATTAGTTGCAGGGTCTATCATTATATCTGTTTAAATGGGCAAATTTAATTACTACAGAAGAGCAATTGATTTTTAAATTACCACTGATTGCACAGTGGGTATCTCAGTGGGAAGACAGGTACATGCAGACTCTCAAATGGAATCAATGTATTAATTAATGTACAGATTGACATACTCCATAGAAAGTTTCCCTTCACCTGCTTCCTGAAGATTCATTTGTTTCAATTTAGAAGGAAGTTATGATGATCTAGAATTGAAAAATTCAAATGCAACATAAAATTGCCCATGCTGTGTATAATATGTGTTTGTTTCTGACTTTTCACATTCGGTGCCATTTGCTAGCCTAGGTGGCCTTTCAGTGATAAAGCATTCCTTACAACACTGAAACATTAAACTGTGCAATATCATGTATGCAGGAGTGGGGCTGAAAATGACTTTATGTAAAACAGAAATTAATTCCTATCATGGAACCAGTAAAATGAACATAAAAACACAGCTGGAGAAAACAAACATGTCCTCAGTACTGTGTCCACTGCTGGGCTCCCCAGTACAGAAGAGAGATGGGCATACTGGAATGAATCCAATGAAGAGCCACTAAGATGATTAGGAAGCATCTGTTATATGATGAGAGGCTGAGAGAGCTGGGACTGTTTAGCCTGGAGAAGACTTAGCGGTGATCTTATCAATGTGTATAAATACGTAATGGGAAGGATTAAAGCAGTTGGAGCCAGGTCCCTCTGGGTGGTGGCCACTGAAAGGACAAGAGGCACAGACTGAAATACAGAAGTGTCACCTACCATGAGAAAAAAATTTTTGCTTTGACAGTGGTAAAACACCGGAAAAGATTGCCCAGAGAGGTTGTGGAGTCTCTGTCCTTGGAGATACTCGGGACCTGGCTGGACCTGTCCATGAGCCAGCTGCCTGTTCTAGCTGACTGCTTTGGGCAGAGGCTTGGACCAGGTGATCTCCAGAGGTGCCTTCCAGCCTCAGCTGTTCTGTGATTCTATGGGTGTTGCTATCAGGTTTAAGGTTTATGTAAGGGACTTGTAATACTTCATTTTTCAATTTGCTTTCTAGTCATGAAGTGTGTAGGTTCTTATCTTCAGAAGTAGTTAGTTTCTGAGGCCTGTGTAGTTAAGGAGGCATAACCATCTACCTGCTTAGTAATAGTGCACTTTTAGAGTAAGACACTGAGTCCAGCTATAACTTCTTAAGCCCGTGGTTTCACTGAGAATCTTGATCTAAGTCTACAAAGGACTTGAATTTTCTTGCATTGACAGCAAGTAACTTTTATATTTTTTTCAGAGCAGAGCTTTTTATTTGTCATTTAATTTTTTGGAATGGTTTTCTTAAAGGTTTGAAGAGCATTGGAAGTAGTACAAGGGAGAAGAAAAGAATCACAGTTGGGGTGGATGGAGGCTTGAAAGACCAAAGGAACTAGCAATTAAACATGCTTATAGTTCTGTGGGACCACAGCCTAAGTTAAGGAGAAATAAGTGAGCTGGGAACACAGTAGTCAAAATTACTGATGGGACAGGCTGGTTTCCATGCCACTCCCAGGGAAACAAGTATCAATAAGAGTATTTGGAGCCAGTTATTCCTGGATGTCACAGCCAATACTGAATGATTATTGAGTCAATTATAGGTGATTATATTTTAGAATTAATTTACATTTGGTTTTGGCAAGCAGTAAGTGCACTAAAGAATAGTTGGTCATAAAACCCAACCTTCTTTTAAGTCATCACATATAGATTACATTTAGATTAACTGGAGGATTAATAAAAGTTGGTGTTTAGGTTTCTTGATTTCAAAAGAAAGAGTGATCTTCAAGAAGTTAGGAGAATTAATTAAATCAAAGTGTGGTCAGCAAAGCAAGCTAAACCTCATAGATGGCAAGTCTAGTGGTGAAATAAGATTTGCCAAGAGCCAAACTTTATTAGTCATAAAAATATATATAGCAAAAGGCTCTTCAGCCATGTAAATTTAAGGGAACAGTACACTGACGATGAAGGACAACAGAGGATAAATTATGCATGTTTCAAAATGTATTTGAGTATTTTGCCTCAGTTTTCAATATTGATCACAATATAGGTGAAAGGGAAGGGAGACTGAAAATATGAAATAGCAGCAAAACTTGTAGGCTTGGTATGGGGCAGTTAGGAAAGCTGTATGTTTATCTTTCCAGAAATGTAGTAGAAGTAGTACATGAAACACCTGACCACGTGACAACAGAAAATTGGATTAAATGAGACAAGAAATCCTTTCTATTCTTAAAACTCCAGTTCTCCTGTATTGACTTGCCCCAAACCTCCTGTTCATCAATTCAGTTAGTATTTTCTACACCACAGAAAATCTTGGCAAATCAACTTATCTTGATTTGTAATATAAAAGTTTTCATTTAGATTTGATCTTCTAGTTTAGAAAGTATGGACACATCATTGCGTGTAAATGTAGTGGAACACAGGTGGTATAATTATTTAACCAGGGTAACCAATAATTAAGTGGTTTAAATTTGAAAATCAGGAGTTTAGTAACAGTCTAGACTTACTCTTGCAAGCCTTTCCACAACCAGATGCCTGCACATGTAGAGTCCTCTAAAACTCAGCTGAGCTCTCTGCAGATACAAGAATCTTCATCTTAAAGCTACTCAAAATCTGGAACTGAGTCTCACATAGAGTTACAAGTAGCCTGAGTATTTCTGATAGCTCAAGTAATATGTTGAAATTGAATAGATGTGCTTAATGCCAGCTAAAGACATACTGCAGGGAACATAAAATTATTAACTCAGGGAAAAATACACTTTTGGCTTCTAAGGATAGATTTTTACTTGCATAAGATCTGTAGGGTTGGATATTAATGTAAAAGGTATTTTCCATCTCACAGTGCTTCACCTTGCTGACTTCAGCTCTAAATTACCTTCTTCTTAACATGAGTAACAAAAATAGTTAAGAAAATAGAAAATCTGTAAATTTTACACACCCTTCAAGTCCTCCAGTTATGATGATATATTATGGGTACTCATGCCAGCCTACACATTTACTTGTGCATCCTTGACTACCCAGAATTGTCATGAGAGTGTAACACCTTTCCACTTAAATGCTAGCCCACAGCTGTCTACTGCCCTTTGCATTTGAGAGCTAGAAAATTCTGATTTTTCAGGCTCACATCCCTCCCTTCCACAGACTGTCTACCTTTTAGCATATGTTATTGAAGTTGTCAGCTTTCTATTTGGAGTTTAAGTATTCTTGAAGTCCTTTAAGCAAAGGAATATAGCTAATCCTAAGAGAAGTCCTTTAAGCAAAGGAATATAGCTAATCCTAAGAGCTCCATATGATCCTCATACAATATGGAAGTAGTCATGTTCCATTTTTGGCAATCTGAATTTCATCTGTTCACAAACCCTGTCTATCCTTGCCCGAGTGGCGATGTTGAGGCTTTTCTAGGACAAAGTCATCTGACATCACTGCACAGATTGATTGCATAAGCAAGCCGCCAGGTTTAGGCACGAAGTTCCAGCACCCATCTTCACATAAAGTACATCCTTGAGCTAGCCAGAAGAACTTTTCTTACTAGTAGTACCGAGTAGGTTGCCAAGTGCTACTACTGAAAACTTTCTAGTAGTTGAACAGTACGGATAAATAACATGTTTGGCTTCAAAACTGACATTGAGATTGCCTCTGCCCATAGAGGAAGAATCTGTGTCATAGAGGTGTTCTGAAAACCCTGATGCATTCCTTAGTTTGCAAATTTTTCTGCTTTATCTCTTACTCAGAAAGCAAATAATGTTATGAACAACTTCCTGGGCTCTGTGGTCTAAGTTTAGTAACTTTCCATTCAAACTCTTTTTTGAGAAAGTCAAAAGCTGAAGGTGCTTCACTCTGACGAGTCTTTCTTCAGTCTGCTGAAAGCATGACAGAATTTTGCCATCCTATGATAAATTCTAAGTTTACATAAGACATTTGTTATAAACCCATCCTCTTTTCTATAGCAACAACTTAATAAATTCAAAGAGATAATAAGACTTCATCACCTGTACAAGTTCCACCAATGAACAGATGAATAAGAAGACAATCTGTAGCACCTGAAAGTCACCTGGCAGAGACCAATACAATATATATACAATATACATAAAGATTAGAAAACAAAATACCAGTCCAAAGAGGAGGTTTTCTTTTTGTTGTTGAGTACTGATGACGTGTGGAAGGCAGATGGTTCCATGTATCCCTTTACTTGCCTTAGTACATTTTGGGAACCCAATGACCACAAACCAACAGAACCTCGTATGTTTTACCCAGGTTTATGAGTCAGAGAAAAGGCACTCACTCAGTAGTCTCAAATGTCTTAATTTCAAGATGAATGAATGATTAACTGGGAGTACATTGTCATGGTTACCTGCTAATTAGCAATATCTCAGAGCTGGCCAATTCATAATGGCTTTATTGCTCTTCACCACAGTCCTGCACCGTCTCTGTTTTTGTCTGAGTGGACTATAGGATTCTTCTCAGTCCCACTCAGTGTTTGCCGACCCACATCATCATTCGTATCTTCAGAATTTTTGTTTTAATGTCACAGCACAACTTCAGATATTTGTTTGGGAACCTATCTATATTAGTCACTCTAAAGAACAATAGGTCTTCGATGTCTTCTCCATGCCACTTACCAGTACCTTGAAAATGACACAGTTTAGGGAAAAGGAGGAAAAAAAAATAAAAAAGAGGACTAATGATGGAGTGAAGTTATAGGAACTATTTAGTTCACTCCTGGTCTGAAATTGTGTGGATTTCTGATAGAGATCCAATGATGCATGATGTGATAAATCCTGCAACATATGCAGTACATAGCTGAGCAGTATAATGTATGACCATGGTGTGCAGCACCTTTTTGAATACACTGAAGTGCAGTGTACTCACAACAGTGCAAGGGAAAGATGTTTAGATGTGTATGTATGGGCACAGCGGGCTGGGAGCTGGTGTTGCAAATCATCTAACCCTTAGAAAAATATAGGCAGCTTTCAAATGTGGATGTAACCCTAGAAAGGCCTGAAACTAAAACCGTAGGATATTATTTTGATGCATGCAAGTGAAGCAGAGGACACATTTCTAAGCTGTCCCACAGAATGAAATGTTCTCTTTAGTCTGTGTTGCAGCTTTTCGTTAGGTTCACCTCCAGAGCTGAGGGAGGAATGTGCAAACAAAATGCATGCTGCAATACAACTTGCTGGACCACTTTAGCATCATAGTCAGCAGCATTTATAAAAAAATACAACACTGAAAACTGTGTGATGTGTTTTACTCTTACAATTTACCAAATACATATGACAAACAACATCAGTTAATCGTGATTCATTTTGCTTGCATGTTGTTGTCATCTACTTTCCTGTCATATAGCCGGCTTGTGACAATATACTTAATGGATGCGATACAATTGTTTTAAAATTTGATTATACCCTTTGCACTTGAAGTGCTAAGGTTGTGTTAGCACTTCCATTATAAGCTCCTGTTTGCCAAGGTTTATGTCACAATCATAAAAATGTGCTTCTGACCTGGTCTGGCTACCTAGGATTGCTGTCTAAGGAATAATGAAATTATGCATAATTAAAAACATAGTTTTATGTGCATTTCCATACATTGGAACATAGCTAATAAGATTTTAGTACATAGATCAAAGGCTGCCTAATGCTCCTTTCTTTACAACCACCTATCTTTTTTTTTTCTTCTGCATCTCCTCCTATACTTAGCTGATAGAACTTTTCAGGTATTGTTATCTCCAAGATGATTCCAGTTAATTACTGAAAAGAAAAATTAAATGACAAGAAACTTCATATGTTGCTAAATATTCCCAGATGTGAAATCACAGATTCCTTTAAAAAAGGGAGAGGTTAAGCACTGCATTAATTTGCATGCCAGGGATTATGAAATTATAATGATACTATCAGGAATCTTTTTGTATAAATTTAATTAGTAATATAGGGCATTTATTCTTCATTTCCTTACATATTATAAAGTCACCAAATTAGTGTAAAGCTCACATAAGTGGAATTGGTCAAGAACTGCTTGGTGAAACCACCTTTTTATCAGAAATGCTCATTCACTAAAACTGTTTTTTTGAGCCATCTATCACTTTTAACACAACTTTCTTCAGTGAAGTTATCTCATGTCAAGCACGTGTTCTGATTGAAACTGGAAAGTGAGACTGCCCCTCTTCCTGAACAAACAAATAGCTGAGGCATTCCTAGGGGATGTGGAAAATCCCAGTTCAGATTTCTGCTCTGAATTTGGCGATGAGAATTTAAATGCATGTGTATGTATGTGATGTGTGCCTGAGGCATAAGGCTGCTGAGTGTTGCTATTTTACTAGTAAAAAAATCAGCTCAGAGTTAACCTACTTTACTGTAGAATCAGACATTTCCTGAAATCTGCTCAGTTCTAGATGTATGTCGCAGCTGTTGTCAGTATAAATTAAAGCACTGTAGTCCCATAAAATATTGTGCCATGTTTACGCAGGTACAAATGATCACACATAATATGAAGTAGAAAGGCTGCCTCTGAAGTGGTCAAACTCGCTTCAGGTGTGCACTACATATAGTCAGATCTAAAAAAAGAGAGGTGACAATGTCATTGAGATGATATATTAAAATTTTAAAAATAAAATTTAGATGCCAGTGTATGCAAATGGTTCAAAGTATACATCAACAATCTTGTATTGTCTGAATGTGTGCTTAGTGCACATACTGGAATCAGAAATTAGTTTTCAGGGAATTCATTGACAATACTGGCTTGAAAAATTCACATCTAAAATATACTAAAGCTCTTTCCCATTTCAAAATATAAAGCATATAAGCCAAGGTTTGTCAGTGGGCCATGTCTTGTGCTGTGCCCAGACATACTGTGGTTTTGTTTATGTTTGTGAAGTAGATGATGAATGTGGTTTTAGTCTTAGTGATGAAACTGCTGCCTTATGGTTAATGAAGAAGATTCAAGTAAAGTGTCTGGAATTTCTGCCTGTAAAGTGAACCTTTATCTGTAGAGACATATCAGAGTGAAGGTGGGCGTTTCAGGATACTGTGGTTTCTAGGGCAGCTTGTTATGTGGAAACAAAGTGAGATGAGAAAGATCAAAGCAGAAGACCTAATTTTTCTTTATTTTATTCTCTTTATTTTTCCTTTTTGTCCCTGCATTCTAGAGAGTGATTTATTTTAAGGGGAAGCCAACCATAAACCTTTTTTTTCCAGTTGTTGGGGCTGTATTTCCAGCCTTCTCCATGGGACAAATTAGCCAACTCACCTTCCTCATGGAAAAAACAATACAAAGAAAAGTTAGCTGATTTCAATTCCTCAGTTTTGGTCAGAAATTCAAGTGGGAGAAATGTGAGGAAGAACAAACTGTCTGCCTATTTTCATTGCATGTTTGAACTTCAGGGCAGATCCTTTAGTAATGAAGAAGTCAAACTTCCCCTGTACCTAAAATACAGTCTTCTGAAGATTATATTTCAGTTGGTTTAAAGCAGCATAAACATATCAAGTCTCTATACAAACTCACTTTCAACATATGGCTAGCAAAGGGTATGATGAAAACAGTGGCCTGAGAATCTTGAAAACCTCTGGCATAAGTACTTCAGTTAAAAATGAAGGTATAGTAAGAAGTATGGGGAACTTAGGAAACCACTTGGGGTTAATGTTCCAATAGAGAACATGAAAGATTAGTCTCAAATTAAAGGCACTTTTCATATCTCTAGTATAATTGAAGCAAGGAAAACAGTTGGTGAACATGTCACTCACTTTTTAGACATGTCACAGCTGTCCACGTGCTTGCCACATCACCCTGTTAAATTTTTAGAGTTTTTAATATGAATATCAATCCTTCTTTTCATAAATGTAACCTATAAATGCCAGGAATCCCTTAGGAGTTTTCTCAGACTTTATTTAATGCCCCACAAGAAAGGATATAAAAGAGACCTTTCTTTTGTAAAGTGATCCTATAATTCTGTTCAATATCCATCATTTTCAAGGCCAAGTAATCATATTTAATGGATCCTAAATTACTTTCTGTCAGGCAAGGATTCCCTTGATAATATTAACCAGTACAAAGGACTGACACTTGGACGACTGAAACTAAGAGGTTTTTTTATTGCAAGCAGCTTACAAGTACTTAGACAAGGGTAGCACTCACTAACCCTGCAGCAGGGAGGGGTCAGTGTTTCCATTTTGACCTGTGCTTTCAATGGGTTTTAGCTTGGCTATAAATACTTGAATTGGTTTCTGCCAAAAAGCAGTGCCTAAGGTGACCTGCAAAGGATTTTTATCGTTTGCTGTGTTTGTCTTTGTTTGTCTTCTAGTTTTTCAATCTCTCTTTATTTTTTTTTATTTTTTTTATTTTTTTTTTTGGAGGGCAGGGGTGTGTGTGTGTGTTAGGCCTGGACTTCTTATGGCATATAAAGATGTTAGGTAGCAGCAAGAGCAGGATGCTCTCTAAAGGAAGGTAAGCCACAAGCCAAGGGTGACCCAAGGCAGGTGCAGGGCTGTGGTTGCACTAACAAAGGTCCAGCCTTGCAGTACATGAAGAAGAAGAGCACAGCAAGTCTGGTGATGGTAATGAAGGTCAGCCAGCAGTCCAAGGGTTGCCAGACAATCTGTAGTGGTGAGACGGGTGCAAGTCCAATCTGGGAAGTCAAGTCAGTGGCTCAGGGTCAGGTCTGGATCAGTGGGGTACATGGGCAGGGCCCCTTAACAAGGGCTGAGGGCAAGGGCAGGGGTCTGAAAGCAGCTTCCATGCAAGGAGGGTACAGCCACCCCCCTTCCTGCAGATCTTTCTCACACAGCTCTTTCCTCAACAGTCTGAACCCAGATTATGCAGCTGCACTGTGTCTGTGTTTACTTGAGAACAGAAAGCCACATCCCTCAGAGCAGGGGCATGGGGCAGCACTCAGGGTACTGGTAAATGTCTGCAATTTTTTCCTACCTCCATTTTTGTTGTTTTTTTCATACTGATTAGCTTTTTCTGCTGAAACATTTAAGAGTCCAGATGAACAGTGTTATGTCTAGTCTTTCATTTTGAGTTAAGGTTTGTGTAGAGGGGAGGTTGCTGTACTGTGCAAATGGTGGCTGGGAGGAAATACATTCTAAGAAGCACCTAGAATTTTATGCAGCTTTCGCTAATTCAGAAGTTATGGCATTGATATTTTAACAATGGCACTCTTTTCCCAAGTATTCAGTAGCCATTTAAGCTCAACAAATATTTAATAAAAGCTACTTAAACTCATCAGTCAAACATTATTAAAACACTTTCTGTCTCAATTTTTTTTCTGTAAAGAATGATGCTGGAGAGTTCAGGCTATGAAAGCATGGGGCTGTATGGCCTGGACTGAGTTTGGTAATAAGTACATGATTTTCTGTGAGGTTAAATGGAAAATAATTTATTTGCTACTTCTATTGTGTAATTTACTCCAGCAGTAATGAGGGGATCTGCTCTGCATTATGAATTAAGGAACAGTAATGGGATGCACTGAAAACTTAGTGTTGCCAATCTGCTTCTTAATATGATGTACTCTAAGGATCTGGGTAACATTTCTTGGTTTGTTTGCTAAAGTTTTCTTTTCATTATGAACTAGTCATTTAAAGGTTGGTATTGCTCCCATATGTAATTGTTTACAAAGGTGCAGTAAATGTTATCAGTCTGATGAGAAATATCCTTCATCTTCCACATATAAATGGTTTCATAATCTAGTACAGAGAAAAATATGAATTCTAGACTTCCTCTGTGCTTCAGTTTGTTTCTGTAAAATGGAGAAAGTCTTTTCTTGAACAAAACACACTTTAAAATAAAATCTGTTATTACTTGTGAAGTGCTGAAACACCATGATACTTAGCATCACATAATGCCTATGAACAAACATTCCTGCTGCCTGGAAAATGTACAGTAGCTTCTGTCCGTTCTTCCAGAGTCACATTCCACAGACATATCTACAGATGGTGGTACTAAGTCTTAAGTCAAGAAATTTCCAATACTTCTGCATTCAAAGCTTTTTCTGTATCATTTCCGTAACAAATTAAACAGCTAATAAAGATCATTTCCATCTGCCAAATATCAGTCACGTTTCTTCAGAAGTTTCACCTTCCATTTTTCTTTTATAAATTCTGATTAATTTTATTCCTTTTTATTCATAGTCAAGTTCCCACACTTGTTTCTGATAACTGCTTCACACAGATCCTACAGAATGTACCAGAATTGTACCAATAGTCCTAGGAATCTAAACACAAGATGATCAAGGACTTTGAATGGAAAGGTTTTCCCATTATCCCAAACTACTGTGTTTAGGTGAATAAAATACTGTTCTCTATGTGAAGTGTGATTTCACAGAGATTTTTGTTATTTTTTTTGAGACTGAAAGAGAGGTTTCCTAATAGTTATCTATAGGTTAGAGTTTTAAACAGGATATGAACATTATGCAGAAATCTATGAGTCTAGGCATAACAAAGAAAATAACCTTTCCAAATGTCACATGAAGCACAATGAAGAAAATTTGGGTATCTGGAACTTTATTAGATTTTTTCCCCCCAATATTCAAGTAGAAACAAGTACTTTTGTGTAGAAGAATGGCTGCAGAAGCATGGCTTTAGAATCTCTGAAGATCTGCACAATCCAGGCCTGGTATTAGAATAGGCCTGTAATCAGAATTGTACTGAAGTTGCTGTGCTGAAGTTAACAAGAAAGGTAGCCTTGAGCTATTCTTGAATCCTGAGACTGAGTAATTATGTTGTGCCAACAGGCCGTGGCTGTAACAAGATGCAGCTGCTGGGAAAGCAGGTGCAGGGCCAAGAAAGATGGGGACCGGTATGGGAAAATAGGGAGTAACAAACTACAAGGCTGAAGCACAGCAACACAATTAGCTACATGGATAGAATGCTTATTTTAGTCATGATAATTAGGGGTGTGAGAACCGCACGTGTTTAGAGACTACTAACCAATTATATTTCTGCTTTACGAATAAGCATGTGTATCGGTTCTATATAAGTAGTGTTGGAAACTAATGAAGTTGAGCAAGATGCATAACTCATATTGAGCGTCTTCTTGACTCTGGCGAACCCTTCTTGCAACACTTTTGTTGGTTGGATTTCATGAATGACTGAAAGCAGCTAACTTCTTTTAAAATTATCTTTATTAGGAGATAGGAGTAGGAGAAGATAGTGCAATCAGTTGTGAAAGCAGCTGAAGGAGGGAGGCATTATGAATTTGCATGGCCATAGGAGAGAAAAAGGGGAATCAAATGAAGTTGAGCCACACCAATATATCCCACTAACAACCTCAGTTTCCTTACAGTCAAGGCAAACAAGGCAATGGGCAATCATTGACACAAGAGAAACAGGTCAAAAATCTTCTGTGAAATAAATTTTCTGAAAACATGTCCTTTCCTTGAAGATTTACACGAAGTCTTCTGGGGCTGATGGTTAGTGTATAGGCCTTGGATGGGGAAGACATTCAAATGTCTTTTTTTCTGATTCAGAGTGGCCAGGGAATAATAGTCGATGCTGAATGCAAAAGGCAAAAACCTGTATATCTGACTTTCATACCTTAGACCAGTACCCTAACCAGCAGGGAATGGGCTTCTTTATGGGCATTTCAGCACCATTAAGGTTTTAAAAAGTCTTTTACTCATTCAAAATGGAAAGGAGAACAAATGTAAACAATTGCTACAGAACAAGGAATTATTGTTATCTATTTAGCCATACCTTCTTCAGCCTCACATTTACTACTTTTGGCACATTAAAGCACAATTCATTTCATACACATTTTCCAGGAGAAAATCAATATGATACTCTAATCTGAGCTATAAGTTGTCGCTATACTGAGCAAAAAAAGTTGGATACACTGAACTGCTCAACCAAATAAATAATTTAGATAAGTGAGTCAATGGCGCTGAAAAGTAAGTCTTCATTAATGGACATCACTGAGAGAGCAAAGAAAGTGAAATGAATCATCAGTACATTGCCTTTAATAATATGATTAAAGAAAGAAGGTACTGAATTATTAAGAACAGTGGGGATGGAAAAGAAAAAGAGCAAAACCCATAAAGGGTACCAGTTTGCACAGTGATAATGAACTGGATACTCTTGCTATTCTGAAGGGGTTTGTTTTTCTTTTAATTTTTTAACTCTGAGAGCTGACAATTCTTTAGGCCTTGATTCTCCACCTAGCAAAATCACAGGCGTCTCCTTCCCCTCACTTTCATATAAGTCAGTGTTTTATGTGATTTACATATAAAAGTGGATTAGTGACTGCATCTGAAGGAGGTCCCTGAAGTAGTATTAAAATCAAGTCCTGTTCCTTCTGAGATTAGTGGCAAAACTCAGATAGACCCTAATGAAGACAGAAACAACCTCCAGAATTTTGAAGCTAGGACAGGAGAGTAACTTACGTAGATTCTCCTTTTAGAGACAAATAAAGAATGAATACACAAAATTTAATTCCATGAAAGAAGAATATTTTAGGATGATAGTAGTATGCTTTGAATCCACCTTCCAAATAATTACACAAAGCTAGTTCCTTCAGATACCTTGCATTCCTTCAAGAAAAGGCTAGCTTTCCTGCCTTTCTTTATTCAACTGTTCAGCTGTGTATTGTTCTTTATATATGAGCTCTTAACGTACACTTAAATGGGATGTACAGTTCAAAGATTTTTTGCATGCTGGACTGGCTTTTTTCTTACAAATGATCTGAGTCAGGTCTCTGGATATAGAATCCCTAAGTAATTATACATTTGGATTTAGTTTTAGATTTGCAACTCTTCAAAAGAATATTGTAAAAAGCTGAGGTAAGTCCTTGTCCATGACATCTGTGCATAAAGATTTGCTCAGATTCACTTGGTTATCTAAGTACGTGCTTTTTACATGCCATTAAAGCATGATGAAAGGGTATGCTGGGGATTCTATATTTTAATTTGATTTGATCAGTTGTTAACTTTTATTTCTTCTGAATTGAACGTTCTAATAGCAAGGATAACCTCATTTCGTGTATTACAGAGATCTCTGTTATTATTATTACTAAATTCCATTACATAAAAGACATAGATTTATTTTATTTTATTATCATAAATTTACTTTGTTAAATTTACATTTACATGCTAGTCTTTGCTGCCTAACCATGTAGCTGTAATGCTATAACCCTCTTCCAGCTGCTCTATGTTTTGGGTTTGGTTTTTTTAAATTTCATTTTGCTACATCATGTGTAAATTGGATTTTCAGCTCTCCTAGGAAGAACAGAGAGACTTCTGTGTGGTTTTGGTATGATAAAAATAATAGTAACTGAACTCATTCCACTCATAAATACTCTGTACGGTCCTGCCCTATATTGAAAGCATGCATTGTAAATTGTCTGAAGAAACTGCAGAAGCTGACTGCAGAAGGAAGTGAAGAATATGGTCACCAGCAGATGTGCTCAATGTATGAGCAGCCTAACAGCATCCCTTATCACCTGATAGGTACGTACCTGGGAGAGGAACTGTTTGATCCTTTGAGCAAGTTACCAGAAAAATCTCTCTGTTTTGATCCTTATTTAGAAGTCTGAGGTAAAAGAATGGCATGTCAGTAACTGAATTGCCCTTACAAATTTCACCTAAGCAAGGCACTCCAGCTCTACATTGTTGCTGAAGACTATACATGGATATTGGAATATGCTGCTTAATGCACTGCAGACAGAAGCTTGTGTACTGTAGTAATGGCCGTGGTATTGAAATCTCTATATGGTGCAGTATTCTGCAGTATAAATCATTACACATTCCAGAATGAGCAGCAGTGGAGGAGCTGGGTAGGTATCCACTGCTTATTATATCTTCTTGTGTAAGAAACAATGGCCCACCAGATGAAGCTGGTGACAGTGTGGTAAGAATAAACAAAAGGATGTGGTTTGCTTGTTTTCAGAAGTGGCTTACGCAGAAAGGACAGCAGATGAGAAATACTGTTTCAGTTTAAAATGTGGAGATCCTGTCACTGACTGGGACCCAGCAGATTTTAGTTCCAGGCTCATCAGGAGCAGGATATATCCCCACAGCAGTTTCTCCTTCTGCTTCCTCTTCATAGTTACATATATATACATACATAACTTCACTAGTTACATACATGACCATAGGGCTCCAAGTCCCTGATGAGTCACGTTGACCTGATCGAATCATTTAATGCCAACTAAATATGCTTTCTTCAACTGATTCCTTTTTCCTAACGTATGAGAAGTACAAAAAACCCCAAGGTATAACTGAGTGGCAGATGCCCATAGATCCACACAGAAGATAAAGGGCTATTATGTTGTCTGTTTGTCAGAGTTGTTAGAAATCTGCTAAATAAATTCTCCTCCCTCACTGTGGCATTTCTGGCTTGTTTCCATATTGGCAAACTGTCTTCATTGTCTGGCTCAGACAAGCAGCTTTCCCAGTTGTTGATGTTCTAACTGAAATACTTAGCCCATTGCATGGTAAATTTTAAAGAGTGTCCAGACCTTTGATTCCTTTATATCAGATTCACTTTAATATAGTTCACTGGACTTAGTTGCAACCACTAAGAAGGCTTCGGGGATACATGTTTCTAATTTTCCTGTCTTGAGTTTTTTCTGTGTCTCTTCACACCTAGTATTTTATGTGGTTGCACCCCTGAAGCTGGTTGCCATGAATTCCAGCATGTTCCTGATCATAGGAAATGAGGGCATTGGCCCGTAAGGCTTAGGGTTTAAAGCACAGACTGAATGCGTCTTCCTATACCTGGACTTTCACTTTGTGAAACTTCAGTGAAATAATAATAATAAAAAATTATTATCTCTGTCTACTTCAAAGACACGCTAAGGGTTTAGTGACAATAGTAGTTGTCAGCCTACTATATTTTCACACCTATTAGAGAAAACAGTAACTTGACAGACAGTGGTATGATTACAATTACCAGCAAACATCAAGGCAAAAAGAACAGCTAATTAAGACTGACATAAAAACCCCAATAACATGCCCTATTCAGAAATGTCCAAAGCAGTTAAATCCACAAGTGCCAAGCGTAGGTTTCATCCAACTCAGATGAGGAAGAATAAAAAGTGGGGAAATGGAGAGCTGTGATAAACTGGATCATCAGGTAATCAGATATTTGTGTTGTGTCATCTCTTTCTCCTTTAAAAGAACTTTTGCCAAAGGGACTTTACAAGCAATGTGTAGTTGGACGTAACATGATCTTCTAATTAAACATATTACAATGAAAGATAATTTGATTTTTGCACCTTGGAAACATTTTACTGCATCTAATAAAAACATGACCTCAGTGGTAATGTTACAGACATTTTCTGTTTTTCCTTTGGAAGGTCCATCAGTTATAGGAATAATTGTTTAGAAGTGTGGCTCAACTGAAATACATCAAGACTTCTGGTTATGTGTGTAACAGTCACTGAATCAATGTTTTAGGAGAAGTAGTAAAGCCCTTCTTGTGATTTTGAAAATAGATCATGATTTGAACTTGCCCTAATATTTCATTGTGGACTCCAGAGAATGATGATGATGACCAGCCGTTATTCAGGTAGTGAAGGATGCTGCTGACCAGCATCCCAAACTGAAGGTAGTAAAGTCACCAAAAGTTGTTAATATCTTCAGGATATTATTTGAAAAAATCATCTTGGCCTCTGTAGTACAGATGATGTATGTGTCCAAGTTTTGATTCAACTGCAGTTGCCAAAAACCATGTTAGAAAGTCCAGAAAAATGTGTAAGGGCAGCTGTGTGTCTGATGATAAAAGCCTTGCAGCGCTGAATCTCTGACCTTCTTTTGAAATCCTTAGTTAGCATGTGGGCTTGAAGGCCAAGAGAAAGTTATCTGAATCTTTGACTAAACAGAAGACCCGGCTTTTGGAAGTAACATCTCTTAGGAGTAATCTCATTTATACACACCAGGCACTACATTATATGAAAGGTAATTCAGCAGCGAGGATGTCAGAGGGGCTACAGCAACCTCAGTTTCTGTTAACTTCTGCAACCTTAGAGCCAGCTCATCAAAATTAAAACTGTCTGGTTGTCAACTTTATCATTTCACTCAAAGGAAAGCTGACAGCTTCTAGATAATCTCCTCTCTAAGTCCTCCTTCAGAGAGCACTCTCCCCCTGGAGCCTGGTGTGTGGTTTTTGGTGATTGCAGGTGAATCAAAACATGGACACACAGTAGTCTCCATTAGCTCTTCTCACCAAGTATTTAACAAAGTTCTGACAGTCTGGGTTTCCCATGGCTGATGCTCAATGATAATGTTTCTTCTGTAATGTCTGATGTAAAAAAATAACCACCTTTGTATAACCTAAGTGGGATTACTTGATCTAGTGGGCTCTCTATAGTAGCGTTTTTTACTTTCAGTCTGTCTACAGTGATAAAAATGAGCCTCTATGGATTCAACTTTTTTCATTTTAATCTGATGCCCATCAAATGGAGGCAAGGCATAACAAATATTCATGACAAAAAGGCAATAATCTGAGACGTTGAATTACTTTAGCAATTCCAAATGCTCTCTGGAAAACAGGGATGCCACTGCAATCATGATTGAGGCCTGATTCATCACATCTGTATTACTGACATTGAAAAATGTTCTAGAAAATAGCTTCCAAGGATATGAGTGTAAATGTGTACCTCTGTGTGTGTGTTAAGGATGGGGAAGTATTAATCTGTTGCAAAAAGCCTCTGATTCCTTTGAGGAGAGCTAAGGTATAGCAAACTACATGCAAATCTAGGCAAAAAAAGCGGAAAGCAGACATTAGACTATTATTGGACAAATTCCTATAATGTTGTTAGTCTTGCAATCCAGGACATAATTTCCACACTGTATTTTCCTAAATCAAGATTTTCAAGATCAGTAGTATTTTGTGATGTAAATAAACTTTTACTAAGGGAGACTAAGGCTATCAACTGCAAGACTAATGACTGGGCCATCTGTGACCCTTCCTGTCTTTCTCATTGCAGACTAGATATTAATGCTGTACTTTAAATATATGAGACTATTTAAATCATATTGAGCCCTCCTTAGGGGAATGTCAAACAAACAGGGAACCTGTTAACATAACATTTATCAGCACGAACACTGACAGAAACAGTCTCAGAGATTTTGATTAAATTACAGAGCTGTTTCCATCTCCTCATTTTTATTTTTTCAGAAGACAACATATATGGACAGATGACTGTCTTAAGTGATTGGTAGTAAAAATTTCATAAATGTCAGATTAAGGACAGAACTTACATGTTCAAGTAAAACTCTACAATGTGATCGATTTGGCACTCATTATTTATAAATATTTGATAGTATTTATATTTAGTCAGAATGTAAGACAATAGTAGCTAAGCTGTGCCTGTTCCAGACAAAGCTGAAAGAGTTTGGAGCTATTCCATCATCCAATATTATAATAATTTCCATCTTTTGAATATGTCTCAAATGGAATAAAACTGTCCAGTCATGCTGTGCAACAATATTTTCTCAAATGTGTATCAACTGTTTTTGGGACCCGTTAATTTATATTCTACATATTAAAGTGCTTTTCCAGAGGGAGGAAGTTGGAAGGAGTTGGAGAGCAAGGAAAAGAATCTTGTCCAATTATTTCACAAATTACTCAAAATCCAGTTAAGTGCTGTGTCTCTGTCAGCTTTCCTGACTATATTTCAGCCCTTGTTTCAAAACATATGCTGTTCCAATGCCTACAGAAGTCTCTACTGGTTGGTACCTCTTACTCCACCTTTGATCAAGTCACACGTGGTCACTCCAAGCTGTCAGGCAGCCTTCATTTCCTCTAAGAACCCATGCAGGTCAGGCCTGGTGGGGCTGCTGCTGCAAAATCACAAGTTTCGGGTTGGTGTTTTTTTTTGCACAGTATAGTATACTGATGTAAATCCCTCCCCCAACATAACTTTGCTCTTTGTAAGAGAGCCACAGTTAAAAGTCTCCATTTCTGCCTCTGGGAATAAAGGTTATACAATTTCTAAAAAAAATACAGCTAAGGCTTGATGTAAGAAAAAACATACATAACCAACCAAAAGTATTTGTTGAACCTCCCTTAAATCTTGCTAGCAAGGCAGTCAAAACCCTCCTAATGATTTATGTGTTGCTCAAAACTTGAAGGAAGTCAAAAGTCCTGACGATCCACATGGTGTCCTAGAACTGTGTGAAGCTCTAAGGAAGTAGTAGCTATTTTGTCGTGCCTTCTGAGCCTATTTTCCAACCCTACCTGGAGTTCAGAGCAATATGGAAACACTTCTACTTTCTTGAAGTCAGGCAGCTGTAGATCAAACGTTGTACATACATCAGAGCTTTACAGGGAATTGCTGGTAGGTCACTGATATGCAAAGCTAACCTTTAATTGTCTTCAAATGTTTCAGGATCATTTAAATTGCAATTCTACAGGGAAAGGAAGATGGAAGTGTAAAATAACGAGTCTATGGGCCTGATTCATGAAAAAGTTACAGACCATTTACATAGAAAAGGAATGCATGAAAATCCTTTACAGTGTGCCTATATGATTTATTAAATTCCTTTTCCCTGTGTAATCGGTTAACTGCGCTTGAAAGGTGTGGATTCCAGAGAAGAGAGAAAAAGGCTGAAGAAAATGGAGTAGAGAACTGTAGCTTGCTTAAGATTTTTGCCCAGCAGACAGACAAAAAGGTAACTGTGGTGAACATAGAAAACATTTCTGAGGTTCAGTAGCGTTTTTTCAAAGTGCTCATTGACAATGAGCTCATGAGTACTCAGAGTTCTTCTGCTGCTGGAACAGAAAGTACTGCTATACTAGAACATGAAAAATAATGCTATGTGAGGGTGTTTTGTTTTGTTGGTGGTGTTTTCACGGTAACCTCAGTGTATTAAAAACCTGGGAGCAGCACAATTGTAATGCTGAACTCCATAGTCAAAGGAAGATCCATCAAAGCTAAACACTCAGTATGACTGAAAATATTTTCTCCTACTTACTGTTCTTTCTTCAGCATCTTTGTTTGCCATAAAGGCACTTACATCAGGCAGTTTCACCAAGGGGCAGAGGTTTCCCCTTTTGCTGCCCTATTAGCAGTGAGGGCTAATAATTGCTTGCTCATTTTGCTCTGCCTCCCCATTTTAACTGGTGCTATGTTATCTATGGCCCCCAAAATGCTTGCTGACTGTGCCTTGCAGGTCAGGGTTCAGGATCAGAGAATTGTCTGAATTGATCAGGAAGGGACAATTTCATTTTTGATGTGGAGGGAACTTCCTACCAATAGCTTCTAAGTGTAGCTTACAGTAAACAAAAACATATCTTGAGAAGACTGAAGAGTGGAACCAGGAATATGTTCTGAGTATGCTAAGTGGGATCCTGCAGTCAGTTACAGTTCACTAACACTTTAAGTGGGAATTTCCTTACTCACATTACAGACAAAATTGTTTAATACCATGTTAGATAAACTTTCTTTATATTGCAAGGCAGGTTCTGAGCAGATAAGCCATTGAAGAACAGGATTGGAGAGATAGTATCAGCCCTTATCAAAATGTATGTGAGACTAGAACTTCTTTTAACTATCCATGAGTGAAAACTCAGATGGCTAAGGAAAATGTAGACAGATGGCTGGCTAAAGAAAATGTAAGAGAGAAGGGAAAAGGAAAGGGAAAATTAGGAATAAAAAAGAAAAAAAAAAGTATTTGATAAATGGAAAACAAAGAGAAGGGGGTCTGGAAGGTTTCTATATTTGACAAGATAGGAGGTTTTTTGTAGAAAATAGGAAATAACTGGAGGAGAGAGAGAAAATGCAAAAAACTCCCAGCATCTCTGGTGTCTAAAACTATATGCACTGGCAAGGCAAGATATTCAGCCACTATGGAGAAGAACAGACAACCTGCATCAATTTGTATTACCAAGGGTTTTGCTGGCGTGCAAATGAAGAGGATAAGCTGAATGACCTCTGTGTGGCCTGAAGGGTATATGGGATGTGCAGGACAATCAGATCTGGGTGTGTCCTGGGATATGTTGGATAGCTTGAAAAAATATGTATGAAAAACACATCAGAGTGAACAGAGGTATGTGGGCTGAGCTGGCATGGAGATAGAATGAATTTCTGCACATATCAAACAAATGGTTTGGTTGTATTTATGATTTAGAAAATTAAACAGGAACTTTTTTTACCATTGTTTTGCTTAGCAACAGCAACAAAAATGAGTACTCAGCTGGGACTGTCAATTGCTCAGCTCATTAAAAAATTAAGAGACAACACATCTTAGCAGAGCTCTGAGCCTTCAGAGCTGCCAAAATCAGCTTCCCAATACACAGGGAAGGAGCGCTGAGAGTTTTTCTCCATTTTCTTTTCTCTTTTACCCCTTATTGTCATCAGCCTTGGAAGCAGAATGCTTCCTACAGTTAGTTTTCACCAGCTACTATACTTGTGTCTCAAGTAAAGAGGGCCTGGGGCACAATGTTCCCAGGCTTCTTCAGCAAATAATACAGATTAATGTCCATCCCAGAAGACCTGTTGTAACTCCTCAGGTCATCATGTAGTCAAAGCAATGCAAAGGTTCCCCTGCCTTCCACAACAACCTGATTTATATAAGAGGAATAACAGGACCAAAATGGAGAAGAAAACTGAAGGGTCTGAAGATATGGTAGCTGGTTTGATTTTCTGGATGCCAGATTACATTGCTTCAAGTAGCAATCTGAGTAATTTCAAGACATTTTGACTGACTTGATGAAATTCTGTTATTGTTGCTATGGTGGGTTGACCCTGGCCACCAGGCAAGCACTCACACAGCTGCTCACTCATTCCCCACCCTGACCCCACACCGTAGTGGGATGGGGAGACAAGAGAAAGAACAAAAGTGAGAAAACTCGTGGGTCAAGGTAAAAACAGTTTAATAGGCGAAGACAAAAGATGTGATGTCAAGTGATGCAAAGGCACTCACTCACCATGTCCCATAAGAAGACTGATGCCCAGCCAATCTCCAGTCAGTGGCCGCCTTGGAAGATAATCTCCCCTTCTTTGCCTTCTACCTCAGTTTTTATTTCTGAGCATGGTGCCTTATGGTATGGACCATCCCTTTGGTCACCACGTCAGCTGTTCCAGCTCTTCCCCTCCCATCTCCTTGGCCACCTCCAGCCTACTCACAGGGGGCACAGAGTGGGAAAGAGAAAACCATGATGCTGTGCAAGCACTGTTCATCAGTAGCCAAAACACTTGTGTGTCATCAACACTGTTTTAGCTACAAATCCAAAAAAGCAGCACCATGGGGACTGCTATTTAGAAAGTAACTCCCAGTTAATCCCAGCCAGACCCAGTACATTTGCTGTGGTGGACCTATTTACTTATAAATTCTGAATATAACTGGTACCACTGGAAAGTATAACAAAATGAAAGAGTGAAGATACTGATTTTAAAATGTTTCTGTTTTCATTTCACAGTGTAGTGCATTCACTCATATATAACTCCCATTGCCTGCCCTCAGTGTATAAGGTGAGGAAGAGCAGTGGCTTTGACAAGGCAAAAAACTAGTTTTCTGCATTTTCCTTATTTCTTTTGTTGCTACCTTATAATTTATCACCATGGCTGCTTCTCTTCTTTTTCCTGCAACCTCATTTTTCTAATTCTCCCTGGTACATTCCCTTCTTCAAGTTATATAGCTCCACTAGACCAGTAGGTTTCACCACTGCTCTCCTTCAGCTTTGGAGACAGTGTGTCCATGTCATGTGCAGAGGCTGAATACTCCATTGCTTTGGAGAGCCAGGATTTCTCTAAAATCATCTGCTCGGTTCCTAGCCCCAGAAGCTTCCAGCATCCTAAACCCAGTATCATAAAATACTTTCCAGTATCCTAAATGCAGTAGAAGGAGTAGCCTCTTAGATAATATTATTGAAGTCTTGGTCTCTTCATTTTCTGTGCTGATGTGAACTGTGCTGCTTACTGGCATTCACTTTGATCTGAGTTGGTCAGAGTGTATAAGCACGCATCTAAATATCTCACTAATATCAGGAAAGCATATGTTAAGTGTCTTGCTGAATTAGGGCTTTGATAGCAGTTTTTATGTACTTCAGGGAATAAATTCTTACTGTCAAATCAGTATTAAAACAGGTTAGCCCAATGTCATTGCAGTAACTCTCCATGAAAAGGAGGATTTCTTAAGGAAATAGGAGTATCATTGACAGTTTGATACAAAATATCTCAGAAACATGAACAAGTGTGATGTCGTTTTTTTTGTTTTTGTTTGTTTGTTTTTTTACTGAGGAGTTGTACCTGAAAGAGCAAAGACTGAGAGAAAAAGCACACAGAGAGAAATAATTTGTTTTCTTTTTTCCTTGTATAATTATCCACTGTCCCATTCCTGAAAGGGAACAAAAATATTCAAATGCTAAAAAAGAATAAGCAAGGAAACAGTCTTTCAATAGCATACATGGTTTGAAGTTTCGGGTTTTTCTATGAACAGAGCTTTTCTGGTCCTCTGCCATCATTGTCAGTTGTTGATCAATACATGACAAGCTCCTACTAATGTGACCTGCAGTGTCTTACTCCGTACTCATCTGAGCAAATGGTAAGCTTTGTTGGAATGCTCTTCTTCCCACCTGAGTTCCTTTGTTCCACAGCTGTAGTGGAGCATACATCTTTGTCCTTCTTAGAGTGAGGGATTAAACCCAGTTCGTTCCCCCTGTTTAGTCTAGTTGCCACAAACTGTTCCTGTTGATCTTCAAAGGCTTCTGGCAGAGTCGCTGGCAGCTTTTGTGCCCTGTCCTGCACCACTGGCTGCTGCTCCACCTCCCTAGGCATAGAATTTTGTACCCATCAACAGCAGTGACACTAAGCACCCAAGACTAGATGGACTGATTAAAGCTTACAGCAAGGGCCAGAAATTCAATAGGTCAATGATTGATGGTTACAGTATTCTAACAGCTAATACCGATTCAAAATCCCTTCTCCAAATTTTGCAGTAAAAGCATTTGATTATGCTTGTCACATATCAGAGTGAGTTGTATGCCAAACGAGAGGAGAGCACTGTCTGTTTCTCTGGGTTGGATTTGTGCGAAGTCCAACCTGGCTTAGATGTTTGATCCAAGGAAAGGATTCATGGCTATGACCTCTGAAAGGCACCTAAGCTGCAAGGAAGGATCAGAGTCCTTCCTTTCTTCAGCTGTTCCCACCAGCTGGCTTGGTATGTACCTACTCAGTGTCCTGGGAAATTGACATAGCCGATTTAAGGAATGCATTCTTGGGATCTGTGTCTCACAATGTGTTTTATAAATAAACCAGGAGTGTAAACTAGGTGTTTGGATTCTACTAGATGACAAGGAATCTCTGGATTAGTCACTGTTCTTTTATCTGCTTTCCATCTGTACAGTGCAGCAGCCTTGCTCCTTCAGCTGTCAGTGACGCGCTCTGAGAGAGCGGCTCCTGCCACAGCCATGTTGTAATGCTTGCTCAGAAAGGAGTGGTACAGTAAAGGGACCTACTCACACTGAGGAGGCAACTTGAGGTGCTGCCTTGTTTTCAACCCTTTTGATCTTCAGAGTGAGGTGCAATGGCCCATGGCTGATAAACTGCAGGAATGGAGGCCAACACAGGATTCACAGGGATATGTAATCTGTTGCAGACTCTTTCTAGGCCCTGCCTTCCTACTGTTTGTGTGCTGAGTACTTTCAAATTTCACCTGGGGATTCAGTCTGAATCTGGGAGCTAGCACTGAAGGTGCCGCAGGCAGGGTTAAACACTAGCCACAGTCTCCAGTGCCGGCACTGCTGGGAGCAGGACTCCTCCAGTAGGAAGGGACACCTTGAAATAAATACCTGCAATGTGAGTCTGTGCTGCCCTGCCTGTCAGTGCCCGGAGAGCCAACTGATGCCTATTCTGGACTCTCAGGGACCACTGAGACAACCTGCCATGGTTTGCATAGCTTGTAGGTCCTTCCTCCTGGGAAGGGTCCCCTTCCAAAGCAGAGTGGTCCTAAGCGCACTGGTATGCGTCTAGATCCAGCCCTGGGCCTTCTGTGCAATGTGTTGGTATAAAAGTACCTCCAGCAGCCTGGTTCCTTCAAACGCTTTGCAAGTGCCAAGTCAGGAAATGTTAGTTTTTTGGTGGAAAGAACACAGCTGCTTATTTTATTTTATTTGAATGACGGTGTGGATTTTAATTCAGCAAAGACATAAGATATGTTGGTAAATTGTGAGTGTGTGTAGGTGGGTGTGTTAGTGGGTGTAGGGAGCATATGGAAGAAACTGCAGCACGAGAAAGCAACCAACAGAAGTGTTTTAAAAAGTATAAGACAAAGCAGACTCCTTCTCTTAGTAAGTTTTAACTCTCCTTTCGGCAATGGTTCACGCTACAACCTTTTTCTCTTGACCTCCTCGTTGGTAAGTTGTACTCAGGTCCCTGTATTTGCTTTGAATGTAACTCTGGTATGTATAGCTGCGGGAGCGAACGGGTCATGCAACAATGTTACCGGCAACACAGAATTAACGAAAAACTCGGTGTGCCACGCAGCAAGCTGTACGGTAAGGTCTTGTGCGTGTTCACTGTACGTTCCCCTCGCGTACAGTGGTGATCACTAGCATTAATCGCTGATCATAATTGTGCCCCGTGCTTGCAGGACGTCAGAGCGAGCGCAGAACCCCGGGGACCGAAGGCGCCGCTGCAAAAAGCACCGCGGATGCCACCAAGTTCACGTCCCAGCCGCGCACGCTCGCCCTTGCCGCCGGGCTCGCGCCCCAGCCCCGCGCGCCGCCTGTCCCCAGCCCTGTCCCCCCTGCCCTGTCCCCCCTGCCCTGTCCCCCCGCCTTGTCCCTAGCCCTGTCCCCAGCCCTGTCCCCCGGCGCGGCGCGGCCCGCAGCGCGCGGTGCAGTTGCGCGGCGGGAGCGGGCGGGGGCAGCATTGCCCGCGGAATGGCGGCGGGCGCGGGCCGCCGGCGGGCGGGAAGGGGCCGGGAGCGGGGCGGGCGGGGGGAGAATCCCCGCGTCTGTGGCGGATCGCGCCCAGCTGCGGCTTCCGTGCGGCGTGCTCGGGGGCAGCGGCACCGCCCGGCTCTCTCGGGGGAGGCTGCGAGAGTTTACGAAGGAAAAAAAAAAAAGAGAGAAACCTCCCCGCGGGCCGGCACCAGCACCCAGCGATCACTGTAGCGGCAGTGACACCCCTGCTTGGGGACAGGCACAAGGGCTTTCACCAGGATTTTTAACTTGTGAGGTGCTTAACCGGTAAGATACTCACGGAGAACCTGGGGCCTTACACTGAACAACAGACGCAGACATTGGCTGCTCGGTACTCTGGAACCAGGCCGGGTAGAGAGTCAGAAAACCAGACCCGAGCCGAACACAACACCACACGCTAGACTGTTATTTCAGTTGGAAAGGACCTACAACGATCATCTAGTCCAACACCCTTACCGCTTCAGGGCTGGCCACAGCAGACGGTTGGGGCATTGCCCAAATGGGGCACCCACCGCCTCTCCAGGCCGCCTGCCCCAGCACTGCGGCCACTGAGGAAATCGGCGCCTCCGAGCGACCGTGCTAGTGCTTCGCTCTTCGACAGCACGCCTAGGTGGGGTGGCACTCTTTGTGCAGCCCCTCAACCGCCCCCCCCCCCCGCCCCCCCCCCAATATCATGAGCAAAAGAGACAAGGAATAATGAGAATTTTTTTGCAGTAGATTGCCAGCACAGTTTATCTAGAAGGTCTGCTCCGGTAAACTTTGCAAATCTCCATTCAAGCTACCACATATTAAAACATTGCCTTCCCAAGAAACATTTTGTCAAAGGTGCTTACATGGCTAGGGAGCATAAATTTTACTCAGTCAAAATCCAAATTTTGTTCCCACTCACTTCAGTGCTTTTTAAAAATGTATGTGGAGCGCTTGGACTTGGTAAAGGCAACAGATGATGTTTCACTACAGAGTCTCGTTATTCAGATGCAGGTAACACCTGAGTAAAAGCATGGAAGGCTTGCTTACCTTACCTCGATCTATGTAACTTCACAGTTTGTATTTCCAGATACACCTGATGCCAGTGGGGCCAATTTTTTTTTCTGTGTGCCATCTCACTTAGGCTTATGGTTCTCATCTTGGGTTTTTAAGGTCCTTAGTTGTGACTGCAAAAGAAGAGCTCACGTGGGGTTTTCCTTTTGTTGAACAGACACTGGACATTATAAATCAGTATCAGGGAGAGAAGGAAGAAAAGAAACTAAAAAAGGAGAAATAGGAACACAGATGGGGAAAGAAAGGGGAGAAAAGAGAAACACAGTGGTAGCAAAGGAGAAGTCTTCCAAAGATGAAAGGTGTACAGTGTGTGATGACAGATGAGAAAAAGCAGTTTTCTCAGTCCTCCTGCCCTACTTGCAGTTTTTAACCCCAGCTTCTGTATAAAAGTTATTTTTTTTAAATCTCAGTAATATTAAACCCACTATTTTCTAGTTTTGAGGATACACAGAAACCCATGAAAACGCAAGAGAAGCCCCAAAGTCAAAGTATGCCTATGCTGCGTGCTGCTGTGTAGCGTAGAGACAAACAAATCCAGACACAGTCCAGACAGTTACCCTGCCCTGGTACAGGGTACACGAGCCTGGGCTATGCTCCAGGCTCCTGGGCCAGTCTGTACCTGCAAGAGCACCCCCATACCACCCTGAAGTCTCCTAATGTAGACCAGAAAGCAAGTGAAAAACTCTCAGTGTTGTATTTTAAAAAGTCTCTGTAATCTACAGCTGACTCAGGACTCAAAATTATCCATCTTATCAATTAAAGAGCATTGGACACATTCTCCTTTTTGATGACCTGTAACACTTACAAGATACCTCACTGTAGACCTATCACTCCCTACAAGAGAATTTTCACAACAATCTAATCTAATCCATTACTGTTGTCTTAATTTTACAGGAGGAACAGGTCATAAATATATTACTTGCAACTATTGCAAAGTTCAATGATAACATCAGAATTCAAGAGTTCTTGTCTTTAAGGACTGTGCTCACATCTCTGAACTCTACACCAGAGAGGAGATTCTTTTTCTACTGAAAATAAGGTGTCTTAAAGTATCATAGAAAAAACCCACCTTTTAAATAGCACTTGGCATTCCAGCTAAACATTTTAAGAGATGTAAATTGCAACAAGTTCTGCAACAGAAAGGTTTCCATGGTCCAACACTTTCTGGTAATTTCAGAAAAAAAAGAATCTGAATAGAAAATCTAACCTTTTCAATAAGAAAATAAACATTTTGACCCAACTCCTTTTTTCTGGGGAAAAAAAACCCCAACCAACCATGACCAAAAAAATGCCCATTTAATCTTTTATTTGCATTCAAATAGGAAATAAATATGAATTTGAAACCTTGATAGTTGTTGTAAAGTGGAATTGAGGGCCTTTGGCCAGCTCTTTTTCTCTCTTGAAATCATTTTTTGACACATATCAAAAAGTTTGGCCACCCTTGATATATGTACATATTAGAGTGTGCACTCAGTGTTTGAAATGTGGTGTACGAAATTGCTCACAGCACATTAAGAATGCTCAGCAATGTGCAATTTTAGGGTTGCACTTTATGCTGTAAGACACATTGTGCTGTTAGCAATCTTTTTTCTCTCACTAAGCACATATTCTTTGAGTTTTCTAGTTGAGCATACACCTAAATGAATTTTTACTTTTTTAAAGAGGGCCATAAATTATCATCAAAGACTGGGGTCTCAAATCAGCTGTTATTTGAAGACTATCTGCTTCTTCTTAAAGTCCTATATCATCCTTACAGCAATATCCTTTATGGCAAAGCATGAATTCAGAGGATTTAAAGCTACAATCTCAATTAAAAAGGCATTGCATAGAAATGGCACATTGAAGGTAGCATGTGTGGTTTGTTGTTTGGTTTTTTTTTGTAAACAAAACTCTGTCTTTTCACAGGGTTTTTGTGTGACCTTTCTCTATTTCCTTAGTTTGTTTTCCTTTTCAAAGACTTTCAAAGATGACTGCTCGTCATCCACTTTTCCCAATAAAAAATAATGGTAGTTGCCTCCACTTTACTACACCCTGTCTTTCACTTCCTCTACATGGGGTTGATCCACCTGTCCCTTAAAAGGGGGAAAAAACGGCTTTGGGGAGCACCTGTCAGTTGCACAGTGATATGACTTTGCATGTGTGTGTGTGAGAGAGAGAAACAGAAATCAAATAAAATCCAGAGCTGAAAAACTAATTCACTATATGCAGCACAGAATAAAAATCATGATGAAGTCCTGAGATAACTCACATAATGCTTTCAGGAATCAGAAAAATGACACTGTCAAAACACAACATTAGTTTTCAGAAGCCTCCAGGCAAAATTTTATTTATTTAAAGTTAGCTCCTCTTTTAATAACAAAAAATTGGCAGCATATTCTACATCAAAGAAAAAACTTTTCCTAATGTTTCCATTCTTCTTGTGAAGTACCAGAGCTGAAGTAGTGGAGCTGTCTTTCTCTAAATAATTATGTGAGTGGCAGGATCTCAACCTGAGAAAGCTTTTTGTCTGCACTGGGGACTGTTGTGTAAAGAGAATCACATTTGGCTTGCCTCATCTGAGCAGCAATATGAGATATTGTGACTTTTAGTATTTAAATAGTTAGTTTTAAACAAGATCCATCACAATGAAAGACAAGTCCTGAATCAATGTCTTGGTACGCTGTAGTGCCTTGATGAACGAGGAGTACAAACGAGAAGCACATTTGTGGGCTACAGCCCTCCAGTCAAGACCTATTAGCCAGGTCCCTTGTGGCAGTGCCCAGGAGAAATGTCCCCTAACAGCAGGATGGCACACAGCTGGTGGCTCCTCTTGCATATTACCTTCGGATGCCAGACCAAAGCACACAGTAAGTAGTCAAATCATTTACCATTTTATACCTTGTTGAAAGGACGCGAGATGCATTCTAAAGTAAACTTCTGGATCTCTTTCCTGGAAACTCTTATTTATTCCTCTTTGTTCTTCATACGTTAATCTTTTACAGTTACAACTAGCAACAGTGAGAAGGAAGTCCAGGGTCCGTTCCTTCAAAGACATCCTATAAATACAGAATAAACCCCTCAGTTTCCTAGACCTATTTGCCTTTTTAGCTTGGCTCCCTCACCGGTTCCTAATGATACCATTCCTTTGGCACTGACTTCTTGTCTGTGTTTCTTTTCTATTATTTCATATCATTTAAAACCTCCTGCTTTGAACCTTAACAGATCCGGCTCTGGAGCTGTGGAAATTTGGTTCAGTTACAAAAGGCTCTACATTTGCATGTATCTGGGTCTTGCTGCAGAACGGTTGGGTCTGTGTGGGAGTAGGACTGAACTTTGTTGCAACGAGATAACTCTTACATCAGAGAAATGTACTTCTTCCTTCTGGACCTCTGTTCTTCTATAAGCAACAAAATAAACTACTGTCAACGCAGCTACCGACAAAATCACAGGAATCGGAGAAGGTGAAGCAATGCTCGCGCGAACTTTCACCTCTAATGCAATGTCACAACTCCTATCTCAGGCAAACGATGTCTTTCTTTTAAAGTGGGGGTATGGCAATAATTTGATGTACCATAGATGTTATGGTTATAGAGTACTGTCAACAGCTGTCAGTAGTAGGAGCTGCAGAATGAGAATATAGGCTGTTGCCTGACGGAGCCCAGAAGGGAGTTTTCCCCCCTCTATCATGGCAAAATCTAAAGTGGAACAAGTCTTCTCATGACTAACAAAGTAATAATGTTAGCTGCCTGGTGATGTGGCTTTGAGGCTGAAATCTCTCGGCGGTAACCGTGCTTCTGCCAAAGCAAATACCCCTGCTCAGGGGACTGCAGAGAGCGGAGGAGCTCTTCTGCCAGCAACACAACCGCAGAGACCTGCCTACATCCACACCTGCAGGGGAGGCCTCGTGGGTGTCCTAGCGATGGCCCAAGCACGTTTTATGCAATGGACTTGTAAAGCACTTTGGGATCATTGGGGATGAATCATGCTGTAAAACATATCATTAATGTTACTAGATGTATTACAGACTTCTCCTGTGATCTGAGACTGCTGCAGGCAGTGTGGTGAGAGAAAAGCTCTCCAGATTGTGCTCATGCAAATCGCTATCTGTGATCACATTCATTCTGGTTCCCACTACAACATTACTTTCACACTCTCGTGTGCTGCTCACTCAGTCTAAACTTTTTGTTATTCCAGGTTGTATGAGTACAACATAGCATCTCTTTGCCAACATCTTTAAAAGGGTGAGAACACATACAAATATGGAAATAGAGGCCCAAGAAAACTAATGGATACGCTTAAACTACCCAGGAAAGGGGTGGCATGATCCTAACCCATGCCTCCTGGCTTTGGTGTCCCCTAAGAGGTTAGTAGATAGGGACAGCTGTAAATTTGTTCAGGGCATTTAGTTCAGCTTATCTTTTTGTTCTGAAACGTCTCTGAACTGGAGATCTGGATAATTTAGAGAAGAGCTGGAATCTCTGAAAGCTGGGAAAAGCAGAAGTGAGATCTGACCTATTTTGAGCACATCCTGTTTTTACTGTGGACAGTAAGTCTTGTCAACTGGATTAAATTATGCAAACAGTATTTAAAAGTGATTTAAGATTAAATAATAAAATCACAAATAGCAATATAATAGGAAGTGGAGAATGAGCAGACATATCCAAGAAATGGTTTTCAAACATTGCAAATGAAATGGAGAGTCAAGGCAATGACAGGGAGACTGCTTCCAGTGAGAATTTCCTCAGACCAACCTCTCTATTTGGGAATACGGGGAAAAAGCAGACATTGCTCTAAAAAATGAGAAAAGCAGGAAACCACAGGCAAATTCTAGCCGTGAATTAATCCAACAGAAGTCAAAGCCAAGAGACTGTGAGCAGTGAGTCATCAGTAAAAGGGCACTTGCATGTAACATACGGGTTCAGTTCGCAGGTACCCAGTCTGTTTTTTAAAATTAAAATTTAAAATACGTCAAAAATATTCAGTGTTCAGATGAAAGTTGAAAAAAAGAAGCTTTCAAGATCTCAAGTCTGTATTTTGAATGTTTGGCTAATACATCAACACAGGCTGGCTTGCCAAAAATATTAAAATACAACTAAAGAGATCATAAATTAGTAAATTGTCAAGTATTCTTAATATGTATTCCCAATGCCAGACATTTATAATAGTAAAAGGAGGTTACTTACATAATAAGTGCCAGTTAGTACTCAGAGAGCTCAGAACAGTTTTACTTTAAGAGGCAGAATAAACTAGGTTTGCTGCAGCAAACTCATCCTGAAAGAAGTAACAGAGATTTAACTTGGACACATGAAAAGTTTCTGTATTTTAGGATTTCAGTGTTCATTTAGAGAACTGTTATAGCATGCAGTACAAACCTTTTATTAAATCAATGCATTAATTTATTTGAAATAAAAGTTTTATTCAGTCACTGTATTTTGATTGACTAGAGTACTGCACATAGACAGGAGATAATGAACAGGATGTCCTTGAAGGAGAAGAGCTGCTTCAGATCACCTCTCTAATACTCAGGAGACATCCTGCTTCCAATGCCTGTCAGACTTCGGAAGTCTAAGAGGAAAGATGCACCCGTGCTATCTGGTGTAACAAATCAGCTCCCGAATCACCTAACTATAAAACTCACAGGGAAAAAAAATTAAATAATCTCTGCTTAAAATATCTCAATGTCATTTTAAAATCTATTTAGGAAGATCAGCTCTGGTGCCTTTATAGCAGCTTAGCCATGTGCATTGTAAGGACTCACTGGTACTGTAGCCATCACTGGGTTTTGAAATGAGTAAAATGCAAAGTTATTAAATCAGTTTTGGTCTTACAGTCCTATTTGGCCAGTTCACTTTAACGTGCTTTCAAACAACTAAAGAAATTGACATACAGAGATTTTTAAAGGAGGCAGGAGACAACATTTTACTGTCACAGAGAACTATAACAAGACAGATTTCTTTTGGAAAAAAAAAGAAGAAAAGATGTGCAAGCCATATTCTAACACTTGTTACAGCAAAGAAGTTAAAAATAAAACCTAAGGTTACATTTTAAAAGACATTTTCCCACCTATTACATAGCCTTTCTGTATTCTGAGTGCTGGAACCTAGATCAGCCAACTTTTCGTGTTGTAATATGCATACAAAACATTTTCCTGCAGGCTTAGTAAAAATCAGAGAAACAGAAGAATTTTTGTAATACAGAGAGTCCTCAAAACTGGTGTCTTAGCACAGATGTGAATTTACAGTCTTAAGATTAAAACCTGCTGGGTTTTTTCCCACTCAACAAAGATAATCGTGGGGGGAAAAAAAAACTAAACCAAACCAAACAAACCCTGCATCTGTAAATTTTGGGTATTAGATGTCTTTCCATCTTTTCACTAAAACACCTGTATGTGTGTGTGCATGTGTGTGTGTGCGCCTATCTCCCCACCTCCCATCTTCAGCTAGCACTTCTGTTACAAAGAAAGTGAAAAAGAGCTCTGTGAAACAACTTATTCACAGTAGGACCCAGTAGTTATGATGAAAGTGTGACAGCATAAGGCAGATAAAATGGTGTTATGTTATTTTTTTCTATTATAAAAGTCTTAGGTCTCTATCTGGAGCAGCACTTTACTCACCTACCTTGCATATCAATGTTGAAGAAATTGCCTTGTTCATACTTAAAACACTGCAGACCCAGCTTATAGTTTTAGCTACTCACACCATGTAGAAGCTGCATGAAGCCTCTCAAGGAGAAAAAGTCAGCAAAGTATTCTTTAGCTATTCACAAAGTAAGCCCATTGAAGTTCAGGTTGTCTCAAAAAAGGAAAAGGTTTGCTTTCTGTTGAGACAAAAAAGAAGATCATACTTTTACGGACCAATGCATTGTGTTATCGTTTTTCAATGCACCTTTACTGGGGAAAAAGATAGTTTGAGTCACGAGTCTTGCAGGAAAACTTGCAGGAAAAGCTGGTTTCTTTAGGAGCAAAAATCCTGTCATGTTAAAATATGCAGCACAGTACAAAAGCCAAGATCAACATGTTTCGGTATCTTTTTTAAACTCCCTATGAAAAACATGACTGCTACAGGAGACAGTCAAACTATACCATCTCTTTGGCTTCAAATAGATGAAAAATTAAGCTTCATCCTCAGCTCTCTGAAAGTAGTCTCCTTCTCTTCTGTTTCAGTTCAGCTTGTGCATCTGGTCTGTGGGCACTCCACACCGAGAGAAATAAAATACTTGTATTTCCAGGGAAAAGTAAGAAAATAATTTAGCCTTCTAAAACAGTGGAATTCAAACAAAACAGGCATATCCAAGTATTAACAAGTTCTTTTCTGGTCATAGGAAAGAACAAGGATCAAATACATTTAACATAAAAATGATACAGAATGTTAATGAACTACTGTATTGTTAACAGATTCTTCCGTTTTCTATTAAGAAATTTAATTTAATACCTCCATGTATTTATACACTGGTATATAAAAAGCTTTTTGCCTTCCACCTTCTAAAATATTTGAATAACTGTGGAAAGAGTGATTCTTATTGAAGAGTATGGCAGCTCTGCTGTATTACTTGATGTAATATTGAGGATTTAACATGTAACAGTTTCTGTTTTCAAGTAATCATCACCATAGTATGCTGGACATGCAAAGCATCTAACAGAGGAAGATCCTCTTACCTTTAGTCACTGGTTTTGTATCAGCTACTGCCAAGTGCATATTTGTGGGTAAGAAAATAAAACTGGAGTGCTAAGTCCACCTCATAGTAACCGTAACGTAAACATACTGCCATGCAGTTGACTTTTGTAGTGGTACCTCAGGTACACAGTGGTGTAAGAGAAAGACAACCGGAGTGCTGGTCATGTAGCTATAGTGCACACACACTGGAAGAGAAGATATGAGAATACATAGATGGAGAACAGAGGCAAGGAAAAGGTTTGATACTCTTTCTTGAAGGTGTAACTTTATAGCCTTTGTCTGAAAATATTTCTCTACAGTGCCTTACTGCCTCAAGCAAAGTTCAAAAGGCATTCTCTCCTGTATTGATCTTATGAGTAAAATATCAGTTGCAATGAAATTGATAGGAGCAGGTGACACACAGCTGACTGTGGTTTGAGACTGTTTTAATGAAAGTAGTGCTAGAACTCATGTTGATTTTCTGGAGAAGACTCAAGTCTTCTGAAGTGGGGGATACTGGTATCTCTTTAATAAGAGCTGTCTACCAGATGTAAAGCACAAAGATACCCGCTATTGCCCCAGAAAGCAAGATGGCAGATCCTACAGTGTGGCCATCATCTCTATTGTTTGCTTTGGTAAAATGTGCATCCTGAATACCCCTGGAATAATTCTTTCCTGGTGCAAGATAAGGGTTAAAATCTGGCCACAAATAAAGTCTTCAGGAGTTGGACAGAAGCCAGTAAATTCATAACAGAATTGAAAGGAATCAAGTCTTTAAAGCAGTATTGGAGCTAATACTCCGGTTTCATCTTCATCCAAAAGATCTGAAGTTATAATCAGTTTATTGTAACCAGGCCTAAATATATCAAACAAAAGAACAACTGTAATCAGAGCAAATGACATCTCCTAAAGACTACCTGCTACTACCAGAACAGATCTAAAAATAAGTGAGAAAAAAGCACAATAATTTGTAGAGAAACCTTTATTGTTCATACAAAGCAGGCACTGTCACATATCGTGAGGCATCATTAAAAAGCTAAATATGACTTTGCTTAAATCAAACAATATAGCTTAATGAAAGTATCTAACACAGTTATGATCAACTCTTTTCTTTGTTCTCTCCTGGATTGAATGTGTGTTTTGGTATCAGCTCATCTCTGTTAAATTGCTAGCTTAGCCAGCACGATATATGAATAACCTCCTTGCCAGGTAAATCCACCACAGGCACTAAAATCAGAGCTGGTTTCTTCTTGTCCAAATATTTTTCAAGATGTTCTTGCAGTCCTAAAATAGAAACAAAACAATAAATGAATCCTTTCGGTCTCATTTTCTATTTTGTGTTATCTCTTAAAAATGATTTCTAAATACATTTTTGAAAGTTATTGTGGAGTGGCAAGCAACAAAAGGAAGTGAAACGCAACTCTGAAGTTTTCACTTTATATAGAAGGAAAAATCATCATCTCCCACCTCCTTGTTGACTAATTTGAGATTAACGTTACACGTTGCCTAAGGCCATAATTCAGCAACACAGTTAAAAGCATGTTTCTCAACCTTGAGTGAGTGAGTGAGTGGTCTGCTGGTTACAGACACAGCAACCTGAAACTAAGTGCAGGTAGTAAAAATAACTAAAGGCTAGTTGAAATTCAGTTCTTTGTCATACTTGATATTGGGATGATCAGCACGTAGTTGTCTGTAAACGAAATTCTGTTCTCAAGTCCCACTGTGGTGCATCAATCTACTAGAAGTTAAAAGGAGACATTTTTTAAAACATTATGAACATGATTTCCATTTGAAATCAGTAGAAGTATGCCATGCTGAAGATATAATGGAGGAAGTACAGGGATGGCAACATATACGACTGAATATTTAGAATTATAGAGAGATTCAAACTGCTAAGAATACAGAATCTAGCTATAAAGAGCTTTAAAGAGACTGGTATGTGTGGCAGAAGTTTGTAAATTTCAAGTCCTTTACGGGAACAGAATTAATAATAGAGAAGATCTAGTTAGTAGAATATGGAAGAAAACTACAGAATGGAAAATTTAAACCTCAGTATCAAGACATTTTTGGTCATGTTGCAGGGAATGGACATGCTAGAAATCCAGCCACACAGAACCCTGAAAGAAGACTGCTGAAAACTCTCCAAATGACCCTACAAAAGACAGTTTCCTAATGGTAAGGTATGGTCTGCATAGGTTTTGGTTTCATTAAGTTATTTCTGTCTGCAGCTTCTATGATTATGGCAATTCTTTATAACACTAAGCAATCTTGGTTGGAGAGAGTGTAAAGAGGGCAGAACTTGAAGACTGTCAGAGGGTTTTTTTTGGCATCACTGCCTGTGAAACTGTGAATAGGCAGTTCAGTCGAAGTGTTACCTTATCCAGGATAAAACAGGAATTCTGCAATTGTATTCACTGAAACCAAAAATCTTCTGTCTTGTTACCTGGCAGCAGTAGCACAAAGTAATGTAATACAGGCTCTGCTACCTACAAAATATTGCAAAGACAGTACCAGTCTTTCAAGTTCTGCTGACTTCCTTTCGTATTGGTATCATTGACACTAGAGGTGAAAACAGGCAAGGGTGATCCAAAGATCAACAGTCAGCGGAAAGGTCAGAGGACTTGACATTGTGTGTAAAAAGGTAGTCAGGTTATGTATTGCAGATACTCATCAGTAAGTGACCCAGTAATTAAGCATCAGCTAACATTTTCATTCTCAGCTTTGACTTCAGAAAACTTTATAGCCATGCTGGCTCACCGGGCATTAAGCAGAAGTGGGTGAAGGCAAGCCACTTCAAGAATCACCGATTCTACCCGATTAAAATTACATTTCCCTTTTTCCTCAATTAAAATTGTGAAAATATAATTTTAGTCTTTAACTTTTTTCACAGGCCTAAAAGCTGTGAAACAGTGCTAAGAGCTACCATAATAAAACCAGCTATTAATTTCAAAGGGAGAATTTGAAAGTGAGGTTAACTGGAAATATAACTCCATTCCTCTGTTTTTTTGAGGTAGCCAAAATAGCCATAAACATTTACTTTTGAACCTGCCCTAGAGGACCTGGTTGCCAGCCAGAAAGAGCAACCTTTCCAAAAGACCACCACCTTTTCTATTGCAAATGCAAACTGCTGCAGCAAAGCCTACACGTATAATTGAAATGTGGATGAAAATCTGGGACATATGCCTCTAAATGTTTTATCATACTTATAAATCAAATAGTTTCATATGAAAGCATTCTACCTTAGACATGCATCTTTATATATTAAAAAATTGTGGATAAAAGTCTGCTTATGGAAATTTCCTCTGGAAAGAGGAGACTGGGTCTTCTAAAACAGCAAAATTGTACTCTAAGGTCCCACAGAAGACAATACACAATTAGTAAATCTGTGGTGGCCTAGGTAATCATAGCTGACACAATACAAAATTTGACAGCTATATATTTTACCTGCTATAATAAATTACTCTAAATCCTCCAATGCTAACTGTATATTTTTAATGATGTGACACTAATAAATCAAAATCTATATTTTTTTACTTATGTAAATTATGCTTTTAGATAAATAAGAGCCTCAGTCATGAGCTACATATGATTGATGTCGATCTTGGAGTTACTTATTCTGTCCTGATACAGAACATTTATTAAAGTACAAACAAAACCAGCTGATGAGCAAGCAGCAAACAACTGATGTGTATTCTGCATGTTTTCATTTCCTGTGACGGTTCCCATTAATTATTATTACTACAAGAAATTTGCTGAAAGCAGGCAAGCTTCATCCTGTAAGATGTATCCCACTGAACCCCAACCGATCGGCAGAAGTTCTGGGCACAGGTTCCATACAGAGTCTCTTTCTGCACCACTATGGCGTTTTTTTACTGACCTGGGTACAGCTGAGGGATATGGACATAGCCAAAACTTAAAATGAACAACAAGAATTCCAAGTCTTTCTCACCAGAAGTTCTGGCATTACAATCTGTTTCTGCTATTCCTCTGTAAGGACATGATACTGAGATCCAATAATTTGATGATCTCTCACACTGACTTTGCAGCCCTTCCATATAACATGACACAACCTAACACCGTAAGCTATTGTTTTTAAAGGTGCTTTTCACATTAAGTAGAGAAAACAGTGCCCTGGGAGCCCCTCAAGGGCCATTCCAAAACATTAGGAAGACGATTTTTACATCTGTGCTGTCATTGGCTTCAGCAGGATTTAGGCAGTATGAGTTGAGGCCACAGAATCTACTTATGTTTCCAAAATCAGTTCCCCATTATTGCTGGGGTACTCTTGCTTCACTGGATATTTGCAGGGGAGGAGTAATCTAATAGTTTATATTGAAAAGGAAAATAGTAACAAAAAGGATGATCATATTTAGCTCAGCACATAAAAAAATCACTTTCATATTACAACTACTATCTTTCCTTCACTTTTTAACCAAAAGATATTGTTACATTGCTTAGAGCAGGTTTTTAAATCCCTGAGCTAATAAAGCTCCATTGCTTCAGCTGCAGAGATCTGACATGCAGCATGTACTTTGAAAAGATGCGTCACAGGGGATCAGGTTCCTAACAGTTGACTAAGAGTTCTGGTCCCAAAAGATGTGCCCCTGGTGTGCAGAACACTTAACCCTTCGACCAGTACCAACATGACTATTCACAAATTATTGATGTCCCTAAATCCCTGGCAGATTGCAGACAGATCTTGTCTCCCTTGAAGCCAAAGCATATGGTCACTAATGAGATGGATTAAAAAATACATATACACATTCAGGGCTTTGCCACATGAATGTAAAGCCACAGAAATGGTAGAAGGTGATTGAACTGGACTGAACACTGTTAAATACATGATTAGCCTCTTGTTATGGATCACTTCCATTGATCTATATACAGTTTCACAGCATAGTTTAATTAAAGCTGTCTGGAACAAGCTTCTGTCTTAAATGATCAGGCAGTGCAATGAAAAGGCGAAACATGAGGAACTGGAGACCCCCTCCCTTTCTTAAACATTCAGCTGACTGTCTCTGTGGTTTACAACCATAGCAAGGAAGGAAAACATGCTTTAAAAAAATTGCCAGTTTTTACAATTCAGGTTTTTTCCCCACACTTTTACTTCAGATGATATAAAATGATGTAGTGGGATATAAGATTTTAAAATGAAACCTGTACAATTCGCTTGCTTCATTTTAATTAATACCTTTTTGTGCAAAATAAAATTGAGCCCAGCAAAGAAAAATATACTATTGGAATATAAAAGTGAGTCCCTTTGCAAATATGATTTTGTGCTGATTTTTTGTTGCAGCTGTGAATATTTTAAATGACAATAACGTGGACATTTTGCATAATTCAGTACTTGGCTTTTCACATGGTACCTCATCATTTTCTTCAGTATTCTCGATCACGTTATTTCACGTTGGTCATATTGGTCATTTCCCTGTTAAGGGACAGGGTTTTCAAAACCACTCTGCCCACAGCAAAAATGGAAGCAACACCTTGTAAATGGTTGTGTTTCCACTTTCAAAACATATCAGCTAATCTTCAAAAATACTAAGAGCCTACCAGTTCCAGGGAAAAGTGGCCAAAGATTTGTCTTTGTGGCCAAAGAAAAGTGGCCAAGATTAGTCAATGTTTTTATAAATTTATTCAAAAATTACAGAAATTTGAAATAAGTCTTAATTTTTTTTTTCCAAGTGGGAAATATTCATATCCACAAAAGGAGTGAAATGAACAATAACTAAACTTAGGAGAATGGAAATGGATCTTGCTTTGGAGGCCAACCACTCCTGATTATTTATCCTGGTTATTACGCTGATTTCCCTTGGTCCTTCTGGTTTTGAGTGAGTTCTAGTCTGTCTTTGCCTTATTTATCCTGACTTATTTATAATGTCAGGATAGCGATGATTTGCATACTTTAATGATGATCAGGGTGTAACTGAGTTTTGTTAAGGACTGGTAACAAGGGGAGTTTAGTGGCAGCTTTTGGCAGATCACATTAAGCACAGCTTTAGAGATGATATAAGCTCCTTCATGCAATACTGATGATGCACTTCAATCATTCTGGCCTGGGATATTTATCTGAATATGAGTTAAGCAGCTGCTTTGAATTGCAGAAGTCTGTTGCCGTGATATATGAGACAAATGGCCAATACGAATTTGGATAAGGCTGTGAAACTGCTTTAAACCTGTGATTACTTAAACCAGTTTTTGAAACTATGACAATAAAGGAATTTGTGTTCTTTGCTATATAACTTTGAAAATCCAGTCTGTGTTGTGAAGACTTCTTAAGCTGTGTCTAGATTTCTCTCCCTTCTTTCTAAGTCAACAACTGATGAATGAGCTTTCCTGTTGAATGGTAAATACATAATAATATTTGTTTAAAAAAATTTAAAAAGTAACTGGCACGATTTAGACTTAACACCCCTCCCTCACACACACACACACACCCCCACACACATACACACACCCAATTTACTGTTTCAGGCCTATTTCTAAAGTATACATAACCACCCTTCCCCCCAAAAAAACAATAACAAAAAAAGAAATTACAGAAGGAGTTACAGTTGCATTTGGAACTCAGGTCTCTACAAACACATGCCTGGTCAGATACCAAAGCAGCCAGTGAAATCTGCATGTCTGTATTTGCAAACAATTATGCCATAAAAATGTATCTCCAAGGTTTTTGTCGCATTTCATTTCAGTTTGTCTTGCACTTATGGACCCATCTATACTGAAGGGCTTCCTGCTTTTCACACCAGATTAGTTTAATTGTAACAATGAAAAAGTCTTTTTCAAGTAATCACATACCAGATTAAAATACAGCCTGGACCAGAACCACTAAAGCCAAAGTTAGCCATCCTCTTTCAGCTCATCCCTAACACCAAAGAACCATTTCAGATGATTGCAACCTCTTCTGTGAAGGACATGTTTGTTAGAATCCAAACTGATAGGACACTGACATTTTGGTCATAAAATACTGTGAGTTTTAGGCACTGATAGGTACAAAACAGGGTAACATTTCATCCAGCTAATCATTCAGCGAATGAAATCATAGAATCATAGAGCATCCTGGGTTGGAAGGGACTTTTGAAGGTCATTTAGTCCAACATCACCTGCAATGAGCAGGGACATCTTCAAGTAGATCAGGTTGCTCAGAGCCCCGTCCAACCTGACCCTGAATGTTTCCAGGGAGGGGGCATCTACCACCTCTCTGGGCAAACAGCTTCAGTGTTTCACCATCCCCATAGTAAAAAATATCTTCTGTATATCTAGTCTGCATCTACCCTCTTTTAGCTTAAAACCTTTACATCTTGTTGTATCACTACAGGTCCTATGAAAAAGTCTGTCCCCATCTTTCTTATAAGCACTTTATTAAGTATTGAAAGGCTGCAGTAAGGCCTCCCCGGAGCCTTCTCTTCTCCAGGCTGAACAACCCCAGCTCACTCAGCCTGTCCTCATAGGAGAGGTGCTCCAGCCCTCTGCGCATCTTTGTGGCCCTCCTCCGGACTCACTCCAACAGGTCCATGTCTTTCTTGTACTGAGATAAAAATCTGCTATAATGAGAAGACTATGGTTTTTTAATATTTTACTGCTAGTCCTGTTTGTGCAGTGGATCCTTGTCCCTTTAGAATCTATCCTGAACCTGAAAAAACAGTGCTAGCAATGTTTTTATGGAGGCTATGGTGAAAACATAACGAAAGTCACTGTAGGTTTGGATAAGTACCCACAGGAGTTGGAGCAACTCTTTCTACAGCTGAGCAGAGGAAGAGGAAAATGAGCTGTGTTTCCGTGTGCCTTACTGACAACTCCTGCCCTCAGAATCAGTGAGGAGAAGTTGTGTGTGCACAAGCTAGCAGCCGTGGACCTTACTGTTCATGGGAGATACAAGAAAGATGAATGACAGGCTTATCTTAATCCAAACTAGTCAGTGAGGATGCCTGAGCTCTGCACCACCAGCAGCCAGAGGAGAGGGATAGCTGGCCTCAAACAACCAGCTCTGAAGGAACCCAGAAGTTGCCTCTTCCCCTGCCAGCCTCACCAACCTCTCTGCTGTTCCTCTGCTTCGATGGGAGGGTGTGGGAAGGAAGGAGGGCCCACTCATCATTAGGAAAGGCATTAACATTTATAGGACCCTCACTTTTCTAGAGCTGAGTCACTTGGCTGAGTAACTATGGAAGTTTTTTTAGACTGCAGCTAATGCATTTTTTTAGCATCTGAAAGAAAATGAGTAGACAAAACAGTTATTTTTAGTGCTGGTTTGATTGTGGGCCTGTCAGCCTTGGCAATGTGTCTCTTTTATCAAGCTGCCACGATCCTTGTTTTGTTTTCAGAGCAAAGTTTGATTAAAGACCAATTTCAGAAAAGTTACTCACTGTGGGCGTTAATTAGAGCTTTCTGGACTCTGCGGGGTTTAGCTTATGATCCGTTTCACTTACTAAACCCTGTAATTCAAGTTACACGAAGATGGGAATGAACCAACCCCTTTCTATTCTTCTAAAGGCTTCTGTTTAACTCAGTCATGAAAGAACCCCTCTCCTTTCCTTTGCTAATATGGAATTCTAATTTCGGCCTTTTCTAAACAAAATTAAAATACTACTTCACATCTATAAAGACTTTTCAAACTAATGAACTGAGACACATCCAGAGAGCTTCAGAACAGAGTAGGCAAAATTTAGGAAGCCTTTGCTTCTAAATAATGTTTTCAGTGATGCCCAAGTTACTGCATATCTTAGGAAAAACAGGTAAACATCTATTTCCCTTCCTCTCATTTTCCTGGGAGTATTGTCATTCTATAAGAGAAGGTCCCTGGCATTCCCCTCCTTCCCTCTTTATTTGCAGACAAGAAAAGCCTTTTGCTTTTCTGCAAGTGAAAAGCCAGCTACTAGCTCAAAAATCTTAAAAAGGTGGTTGATGAAAAAAGACTTAGGAGTATTTGCAGGTAATAAGCAGCAGATTGAAGTGGAATTTATAACACGATATAGCTAAAATTATGAACTATGTAGTAAAACGACTGAAATGAAAATGTCATTGGGGTACATGCAAATAAAAGCAGACAAAAAACACAGCCCAAAACAAAACCTGACTCAGCTACATTGGATATTTGAAACTAGACTAGATAGAACATGAAACTACATACTAAAGAGAAGAAACCTGTGAAGAAGAAGATGACCTAAACTAGTCTATCCCTTTTTTCCAGTGGACACCCTGCACAGGAGAACTGAGACTGGATGAGGTGAGGTATTGAAGCAGAGTTCATGGATGCTACCATCTTAAAACATCCTCTCCCAAGCATACCTTCTCTCCTGACCCTCCTCCAAAATTCTGAAACCTGAACTTCAGCTTAGTTTGAAGGCTAGTATGGACTCTTCCCAAAGCTTTACAGTGTGACAGATGCACCAGGAGTGCTGAGGAGGTAAGCAAATCAGGCAACTGTAATCATCAGATGAGGTTTTATACCAATATGTATAACAATTACAATTTCAATCTCAATGCCATCCCTAAGACAATTACACGTCACCTAACTCTCTCGGGATATACAGAAGTTACCTCCCAAAGTACACACAGCACCAGTCGAATTAGGTATGTTATCAAGTGCATCAACGGCAAGTTGCACAAAGAAATGTGACTCTAAAAGATAAACAAATGTTGCTGAGCTCCTCTGCATATTAGTTATGGCTGTTTCTCAGTAGAAAGAATTAAGATTTAGCTTCCACAATAATTCTATCAAGCTGCCGGCTATAGCTTAGAAAATAGCAGAGCATGAAAACTCTTTGCTTTCTGTTTTCCAGTGTTCTGTTTTTAGCTGTGTCCTATATAGAGATTGAGAATCAGCCTATACAAGGTTATAAATGTGCCCCTTTGTTTAAAATGTCATTAACCTTCTGCACTAAATAAAGAAACACTTAAGCATGCCCTTCCAGTACTCACAGTGAGGTCTAAATATAATTTCAAAGAGAACGGAGGACTGAACTTTCCGAGTATAATCACTCAGGGAAGAACTTGTGCTTTTTCTAAAACCATGACAGAGTGCAAAGATCACGAGCCTGTTTTCCCTGTGTGTTATATTTCAACCCTGTAATGACCCAATCTCTTTATGGGGTGGATGGTTATTGAACTTGTATGCCAGCTGTGTTCAGGATCTCTGGGGAGGATGGGCTGTAATGACACCAAGCAGGGATGAGTTATGAATGGAAATAGATTATTACAAACATATGAAACAGTAAGGACCAATTTTTCAAAAGGCATCTAAGAATGCACTTCACATTTTTTCTCGTATGGTCATCTGAATGTGCCTATGTGGACAGATAAAACTGCAGGATTCACTAGAGGCTCACACACGCATTTTTTGTTGTATGCAAAATCAGATAAATGTGCACTTTCCCCCACCCCCCAGATTAATTGAAAACTTGGTGTGAAAATGATCAACTGCAACAGCACCTGTGCAGTAATTATGGAACTTGCTTTTTCACCTTTAGGTCACATTACAGCTGCTGACTCTTGGCCCACAGTCCAAGAGCACAAGATGGCGCAGATTTGCAAGCTGCAGGACAGTTGGTCGCTGTGCCCTCCAGGTAGGGTTGGGGACACTGGTGGGGCAGTGTGTGTGGGAAGCTCGGCTGTGCCTGCTGGTAATTCAAGAACTTTTATCTCTGGGGCCTGTCAATCTGGCACCTTTCTCAAGTGTTAAATTCACTTAAGTATATTTTTAAAGAAGCTGTCATGAGACATACTGAAGCAAATATGTCCTTCAGTGGTTACACATGGACTCGGTTGTAACAATGTTTGTTAAGTGCTTTGACATCCCCAAATGATGTTTGGTACAGCTTCCACATTTGTTCGTTTATTCAAGTCTGCTAAACTGTCTCCAAAACCAATGGGTTTAAGAAATATCTTACTGGACACAGTGCATCAGAAATGCCTGACTGAAGAGATATTTATATAACTAGTGGACACCACGTACATCTGCTGGTGGGAGAATTTAGTCTACAAAAACCAGAAAAGGTTTCTAAAAGATTTTGTGGTAAGCATCCTTAGATGGGGTACGGGGAAGATCATATGGTCCTTGCTTTATGTCAAGTTAAGCTGCGATCATTTAAAATAACACTGATGGAATAATCATTTTCAGTTTCTAGGCCAGATTCTCAACTGCTATAAATTGTAGCTATGCTAATTTACACCTCTGAGGTGCTTGCATAGTAGATTACATATTTATATATAGTATCACGTGCAGACTAATGAGGTTATTTCTAGATGTTTACCATTGTAAAGAGCTCTGAAACTTTAAATCAATCTGCTACACTAATGTAAACAACTCATCGTAATAAAACCAGATAAAAGTGCACCGAACATCTTAAATACATTATTAGGTTGATGAAGATCATTCATATTGATCCAGGTCTGGCTTCACAGCACAGTTTAATCAAAGCTGCCTGGAAGAGGTAACAAAGAGTGGTCACGGCATTCACTGCCTTTCATCATGAGGTCACTACTTTAATCCTAGAGTGAGTCTACAAATGACTAAATTTTCATTATTGCTGCATCTGACAACTTATGCAAAATTAGCTGGTGCAGGCTAAAAAGAAGGGTAGACCCAGCATGTGGAGGTGGAGCAAAACCCAGCTTCTGTTTTAATGGGGAAATCATGCTGCCGGAGGTTGCTGATGATGCACCCAGAAGTTTGTGGGCTCTTGGCAGCCACACAACTACCTCCCCTTGATCTGGCAGATTTACATTAATTGGATTTTTATCCTGTATGGCAGCAACCCAAGGTATCAGTACCTTCTTATTCCCTACAGTCAAGGAAGAAAGGGAGAGAGATGAAAGCCTTTTGTTCCTCTTCATGGCCTCCAAGGATGACAAATAAATCTCACTGCTAGTGCTTCCAGTGTAATGTGAGCTCATAGTTTGTTACAGATTTGGGAACGGGAGACTGGGAGAGTCATTCAACTGTGTCAACCGACAGCAAAATGAAAGAAAAAGGGTCTGAAACTCGGCCGCATAGTGACGTGAGCTGCAAGTCATTTTTGCTCTAACTTGAAGTTATTAACAGCATAAGTTATAAAAGCTTTCAGCCAGACCCACGTATCATTTTATCAGGCACTGAATAAACACTAAATAACACACAAGGCCTACCACAAAAAGTTTACCATCAACACAGAAAAACAGAGAGCTGAAAGGAATGTATAACAGATAGGAAACAGAGTCATAGAAAACTCTGCTAAAATGGTATGACTTGTTAAGGTGATTTGTGGAAAAAACAACATCTGACCCCAAATTCTGACCACCCATATACTTCTTCTTCCTCTTGAGAGCACACCACAGTGAGCACACTTACGAACACCACCACAGTGGCCAAGAACACAGTCATCCTTTTCCTTGGATTGTTTCTGGATCTCTGGAAGTTAAAATCACAGCCCCAGAGGAGCACTGCTGCACGTGTTCCACCTGCTCTGCTGTCAAGCAACTTCACTGCTCAGAGGCCTCTGCTATTCTTCCACCATCAACAGCTGGGGTGGTTTACAGGTTATCTGAAAGCTACCTGTGGGCTTTATGCCAAAATAGTCTATCATACCTGTCAAAGGAGTATAACACCTGACTGTCTTATGAGTGCTTAATAAACATTACTATATATTTTATGCAAGTGTATTACAAAAGGCTGCAATAAAGTTAAATTATTGCACAAAAGTGTATATATACATATATATAGAAGAAGAATGTTTCATCACCAAAATACATGGTTCTAAACACCTGTTTTTTAAAAAAAACTTCTGGAGAAGACCTATTGGAATGATACAAACTGCTCTGCCTTCTGTAACTCTTGTACATTTTGTGATTTATAGCTGTGTGGGTGACAGGTAAAGTACACAGCATAGTCCAGCAGTGAATGGAAAAGCTGCCCACATCTGGTGTGTGGCTTAGGGGTTCCAGGTTCCCCCAGGTGGGCCAGTCCCCAGACCCCCCAAGTGGGCCAGCACCCACAGGTGAGCAGTCAGTCAGCAGCACTGACAGTTCTGCTTGAACATTGGCTCTTTCAACAGGAATTTCTGCTTCTGGAGCCTTAAGCCACATCTCCATGAAAAACTATGTTACCTCAAAGAGATACTGGATTAATGAAATTGAAAATGCTCAGAAGAAAAATGGATGTGATGCTCTAACCACTTTCAAGACACATGAAGTGTGACTGATGGAAGGGTGACCTTTATCTTTCCCACAAACAGAAGGCCAAACTATAAGGCACGGCGAAACATGCTTTTGATCTATCCTTGTGCCTCCTTCTGTTTTAAAGATGTGATCTGAGGTATGAGATCTGGTTTTAACAATGTTGCAGTACTGCTAGAGGGAAACAAATTGTTCAAGAAGAGATGTCAGTTTTAAAGCAAAGCAAAGATGCCCACACAGCCCTCTCTTTGGTCAACACTGATACTTTATGCCATGGGCCTTAACTTGTCAGGGAATATCATACCTGCTGCATTGCAAAACACGGTAGTGAGAAGGACAGGCTATGGAAAACCATCAGCATCTGTTCACTGGGAGCCACTCCTCTCCAGGAACATCATCGCTGGAGTGGCCTTACCAGTATTTTCCACACTACATTAGCTGAATGAATAGTTGTTTTTTGGTTTTTTTTTGGTTTTTTTTACAAAGGCTTCCCTTTCAAGGTATTTTTTCAATTACATCGCTCTAGGAAGATTCATTTGAATCAGGCCACCACCTCTATTTCTTTTTTGCAGAAAGCACGTGTTGGTAGAAAAGGTGGCAACAAAATATGCTCAGTGCTCAGCCTAGCTGAATTTTTGCCAAATCACTTTGCAGGGCAAAGAAAACTCATCTGCAACCTGCCACAAGAACACTTAGGGTCGTTAAAGCCTTAAAAAAATCTGCTAAGACAAAAAGGTGAAACATGAAGATGCTAAAGGATTATTATTGTTGTTGTTATTATTATTAATTTATTATTATCATCATCATCATCATCACCATTTTTGACTTACCAAGAGCAAAGAGGCAGAGGCAGAAAAAAGGAAAACTAACTGGATCTTATCATGTATAGTCAGATCTTCATGCTAGATATATTTGTGCCCTGCTGGAAATGTTTCCATTTTTAATTTCAGCAACTAATTTAGGTAAATCTAGCACTTTCAAAAGCCACTAACATCAGTACTTCCAGATTCAGAATTATTGGCACATCTCTTTTTAGTAAAGCATAGCACAAGAGAATAAAATAATAATCTACTTGCTTGAAATATAAAAGTTGCTTATTTATTCCTCGAGAATTCTAGCTTTCTCTCAAGGGAAATCTGGAAGTTTTGAATTCATTGATCCTTTGCTTCGCCACTATTCTCTCCTTTGACCTTTCAGATATTTTTTGTTTGCTGCCACATTTTTGCTGATTTGTCTTTAAATTACAAATCTGATTTTAGCTTCATTTTTCTTAAACTACTTGCCACAATCCTTTAGAAAAATCTACTCGCAGTTTCATTCTTAAGACCAATTGAAGATTTACAATATGCTAAACTGGGCAAAAATTCTGTAGTAATCAGCACAATATATTTTATACTCCATCATAATCATTTTTCTGGCTCCATGTCGATATAACTTTTCCTGCTTTTTACAATGGTTTACAACTTAAATAATTTAATACAACAGTTGTTATATTTTTATTGCAAGCTTATAAAACTTGTACGGTAAGTCTCTTCCATGCAATATATTAAACAAAGAAATGACAGAGAAGAAGGGGAACTGATGATTACTAAGACTGTAATTCAGTCTCCAAGTTCTGAACGTGTCATAAAGTGCTTCTGGCTCACTTGCGTACAGCAGATCTTGTCAGTGTTCCTCAAATGAATCATCTCTTCATAATCAGTTCTCCTTACATTTTATTTTAACGTTGATACAGGAAAAACAAATGATTTCACATTTCAGGCAATGTACTGATGAGGTGGTGGTTGAGGGGAAAGGACCCAGCAAAAAGAACCAAGGGACAGGAATGCCATTGCCAGCTCTGCCACTGAGTTGCTGGAAGTCCTTGGGCAACTTCCTTTGGCTTCAATAATGCATATGGAGTTATGCTTTATTCAATTTTGCAAGGGCTCCCAGTGCTGTAAAGACATGTGTCTCCTTAAGTCTTAGGCAAGACCTTTGTGCCTGATTTTCGTGTTTCAGAGCAACTGCAATTCTTGATGCTTTGTAAAATCAGTCTCTGAATTTCATACTTCCATTTTTTTCCATCATGCCTTTGTGAAATGCTTTGAGATCACTTGAATAACTGTTACTGTCTTAGTATATATGAGAGCTTATGCAAAAGATGCTGCTTCAATGCATCCCTCAATAAGAGTTTTTAAAACTACGTTTTACATTACAGACCCACTTTACATACCTTCACAGACACAGTTCTGTCCACATCTACAAAGTAGGTCACTGTATATCCATAGGAACACACAAGTCTGCTACTTGTAAAAATCCTTTGCTGATAATATAAATAAAAATAAATATCAATCTAAATTTACATCAAAAGTAAATTTTAGTGACTTGGGAATGCTACATCTATATCTATTTCTGGAGTAATTGTTCATATTTTTGAAACTTCGGATATAAACTTCAACTAGCTGTGGTACAGATTCTTCATCAACTAGTGCAGTAAACCATTTCCACACAAAATGTGTCACTGAACATGCTGAGACTATTGATAGAAAAGAAGGCATCATGTATAACTTACAGAGGTAAACCATTTCCATTTTTAAGGTCAGGCTTGATAAAAATCTCCAGAAGATGTTTCTGATGGCTTTCCCCTCCCCGCCCCCCCCCCCCCCCCCCCCATCAATTCCTGTAAATCACTTAACTGTGTAGTCTTACTGCTCCTAATACAAAGGCTCTTTCCCTACATGGTTAAGATTTCTTAGTGGAAAGCAGCTTGTGACTCCTAAGAGATACATCATAGTCAGCTGAGAAGAAAAACCTTACAAATTTTTCTATTTGTCCAAAACTATGGTAAGAGTGCAGATATATGAATATTAGTTTCTGAGTTGCGTTGCTAAGACTTCAGCCCTTGCCTACATGGATCACTCACTTTGTAGGGTGAAGTACCACAGATGTCTGCACACTCTCTGAGATTTTTTTAATGATACTTGAGTCATGCAATGCCAAAATGAATAATGGAAATACAGAGCCCAGCACTGGACTCCTAGATTAAGCAGAAAGATTCCCCTCACGCGCCCCCCCCCAAAAAAAAAAAAAAAAATCAAGCAAAAAAATGTGCATAAGTATGCGTATGCACTTGAGACACTTCATGATAAGTACCTAGAGGATAGCAACTCAATTTATTTTGACGGCTACCTTTCTCGTCCTCATTACATATCTTAGGTATGATATTTATATGTTTGTAGCTACAAAGATTATTAGATCAAGCCATCTGTAATTGATGTATTTTAAGAATTATATTAAGCTCTCCCACCCCAGAGATGGTTGCTTGCTTGATCAGTTGAATAATGTTTGATAACTGATCAAAGATATGCAGCAGGTAGTGTTCTAATTTCTGTTTATTGCTTATCAAACCTGAAATCTACTGGCCAGAATATTGTTTCCAATAGAATGAGACAATCTTTGCATTTGCCTCTGTAATCCTTTACAAAGGATTCAATAAGGGTGGGCATATTAGAAAGAAATCATTTGGAAGGCAGGAAAAACTTCTAAGTAATAAACAAAAAAGCATCCTAGTAATTTTAATCATTAATGCCAGCCCAAACAGATAAATCAAGATCACGAAACATCTAAAGAATGAGCTAGTTTCCTTATGGAAATGTCTAGAAGTTATCCATTACTATTGCTGCTTTTCCATATAGCAGACATTGAAATCAATATGCTGCACTGGTTCAGTAAATTTGTCTCTTAACAAGTTAATAAAACAGTGATCCCCACATAGTCTTTCCATCAAACTTTCATAGAAAAAAATGAGAATATTAAATGCACTAAGATAGGGAAGATCTGCTCCATTTGCTCTGCAATGATAATCTTTTACAAAAGAGGATTTTTATTATTAATTCTTTGCCTTCTGGGGATATTATAATTTCCTAGAATGTAAAAACGCCTTAAGCACAGCAATTTGCTGAGCTAGACTGAATTTCAGGATGTTTCAAATGAGCTGATAAACAACTGCATAATTAGCAATTATTAGATCAAGACTGTACATTATAGATATATGAGTGTACCAGCCAATGGAAAAGCAAGTAGCAGATAACCGTTTTTAAAACTATGAGTCAGTGTTATGCTTTGACGTGCATCACAACTTTTCCTTTAAAGAATTAAATACCCTACTGCTTATTTTTTCTTCAGAAATGCAGATTATTCTATCAACCAAATCCTTGGGGTCTTAATCATTGGACACATCCCTCTGTGTATGAATAATAAGGAGTTTACAGGCTGAATATAACTCATGCGCTAAAAATGATTAGACTGAAATATTTTTTTTCCAGTTAAATAGTTACAAATCAATTGTATAGGCATGTTAAACTCAAGACCTAATATATTTCTTAAGGCTTGAATTCTGCAGCTCCTTAATGAAATATATTATTTTTACCTTACAAAATAATGTAATCAGATATACTGCAAAAAACTCAAGTGTAAAATTAATGTAATTTATACTACCACCACATTTTCAGAACCCGAGTATTCGTTACTTACATATAATTTTGTCAAGCTGTCCGAGAATGGCTAGAAAATGTGGCAGCTAGATGAGAGAGAGAATACTAAGGCTGTTTAAGATGCAGAATAAAGTTACTAGCTGAGTTCTTCTGTAAAAGAATCAAGACATGGAACAGTTAGTAGGGCTGATACCTGCAGTGACAGCTTTAGGTTTCAGCGCAGATCTACCAAAATGATATGTCCCTTGAAATGAATGGCACAATTCACACTATTCACAATTACTGTTTTAATTCTGACTTGATTGCATCTAGGAGGACTATACAAGAATTTATAGTGATTCATTAATATTAGTCATGAGTGTTATAAACACCATTTTTAATACATGAAATTTCAAATTCAAAACCAATGGTTTGCACCAATTACAGATTTTATTTTAATTTTGGGACGGAATTATTCTCATGTAGTTTAACAGTTAAAAAGCTGGACATCTAATGAAAAATAGCCCTCTGTTCCAAAAAGATTATTAATCCCATTTAAAAATACACTATAGGATGAAGGGTCCCTCGGAGGTGTCTGTCACCCAACAAAAAGAACCTAGGTCATTAGGTTAAACAAAACAGTTAACTTCTTTTAGGCAGTTAGACAAAATTGATCTTATCCTAGGTGTCCAGGCAGCTGTGAATCACATCACTCTTGTTTGAAACAGCAACACAGAATTTAAATGGACCTCTGGTTAATTGAGTTGTTGGTGAAGACAACTTCATTGCACAGTCCCTTACATTAAATAATTAAATAATCAGCTAATCTTTCCTATTTCAAATTCTTCTGGAATGATTTTCCATTCTTAAAACACCAGCTTCAAGTGGAAATTTAATCAGTGTTCATAAAAGACAATAAAGCTAAAATGTAATGCTTGCAACAGCAGAACGATTTAGACATACTTTATTGAGAGATATATTAAAATTTCTTTGTCTAGTAAACTTTTCCTTGTCACTCCCATTGCTCAAGAGTTTAATTTTAAAAAGGTGCAGAATACAGAAGTTTGGCATTCAGTGATTCTAGCTTGGAAGAAGTTTATAGGAAATAGATTAGAAGCAGTTTAATCAGAAAAAGAGCAACATAAACTGGAAGCTTCTTACCCAGATTTGCTACTTTATAGTCTGCATTTCCTCTTATCTTTGCAACTGTGAAAGCATTTCAAAACCCTTATAAAAGTGATTGGTCTTCACATTCATCATGGCTGCAGGGCTAAATTTAGACTTTAGGCCAAGCTTAATTCTAAGTGTTTAAAACGAACATTTCTCTGACATGTCAATTAAAATAAAGCAAGCTATTTAAGTCTGCCCAAGGATATGCATGACAGTGGTCGTCTTAGTGCTGACATTGGGTGGGCAGTGTGTAGATGAGGTAGTCAAATGGACGCACTATAGAAAGTAAGTTTGTCATATATACACTCTTAGGTAAGCTGTATGCACATAATTTTAGCCCTAAAGAACCACATTTAGCTAAGCCAAATATACTGATTCTGCTTTAGCTAACATAATTATTAACTAAGGGTCACCAAGTAAACCTTCATTTGCTTTTGTGAAAGTAAGAGGTACTAACTTGGTGATATATTTCCCTAAATGCCCTACTAAAAAAAAAAAAAAAAAATTATATATATATACACACACACATTTATAAAGCATCTGACAAAAGAGGTTGCTACTTCTTGTATTCTGGGGTTCAACTAAAGAGTTTTCAATAGCTGCATGCAGTAGCAGCTTGACTGCAGAAGGTCATGCTTGTAGCCTACAGGGATGCCATAGGAGAGTGTTAAAGAAAAGCCATTAACACATTGAATCTGGACCGGGGACACTTGTAGGTGGATCATTAAGATCTGCATGGTTTTTGGAGCTCTCTTCTTTCACATATACTGTCCTCTGTAGGTATGGGATTCTATGGTGATGATTTTGATACTGAACTTATTAATCTGTTCTAGGCAAACACTAATCAGTACAAGAAATGCAAGAAATACTTTGAATTTGGAACAGGATTAAAGAAAATTCTGACTCCATACTAAGTCAATGGTAAAACCAGTAATTTCAAGGAGGTGATCATGACCCCAAGGCTGTGCAATAAGGTTTCAACAAGCACTGAAGAAAACATGTATACCTGATGCAAATGGGAGTCTGACCTAAGTGACCTGCTATCTGCCCAGCCCCAAACCCTCCTGAAAACTGCACAAAGTGCTGCAAGAGGGAACTGCATAGGACAGAACAGAGAATGCTGACAGCTGGGAATGTTTTCTGGCACCACACCATCCTAGACGTAGCTGTAATCACCTACAAAAAGAGACTATATTGGCTGGTGGGATATAAAGAAATCAACCTCACACAGCCACATATGATAAGGACTGAAAGAGGGCCACCCAGCTGGCAGCCTTTGTTTTTTCTTCTGATTTGGTTCAAGATTGATTAACCATCAATCAGAAACAGGTCTTTCAATCCCAACAGTTCTGTCACCTTTTGAATCAATGAAAATGTCTTCTAGATACAGTCAGTGAGCCAGAGCACAGCAAAGCTATCCTGCCTCAAGATAACTCCAGGAAAGGAATCACTATTGTTAAAGGAAATCCATGATAATTTTGCAGAAAGGCCCAATATTAATTATCTGTTATGAACACACAAAAAATAAATTATCACTTCCTCATATAGTGTCAGACATAAAAAATGCCGGACTTACCACATGGTAAAATTTAAATGTTTTTAGCAAGAACCATTTTGAGATTGAGTACCTTTTCAACTTTTACCATAGAATCAAGACTAGTTTGGGTTGGAAGGGACATTTAAAGGTCATTTTATCCACTCCCCTGCAATAAGCAGGGACATCTTCAAGTAGATCAGGTTGCTTAGAACCCTGTCCAACCTGACCTTGAATGTTTCCAGGGATGGGGCATCTACCACCTCTCTGGGCAACATGTTCCTGTGTTTCACCACCCTCACTGTAAAACCAATATTCTTCAAGTACTTGTAAAATCTATGTTATCCTTGCCTAATGCAAATGACTGGCATGCTTTCCACATTGCTAGCTTTAGCCCATTATGTTAGAAAAAAATATCAGAGAATATACTCTGTGATAGAGAAAGATACAGTTTGGCACATGCCTATGCTATCCTATGTTTGACACATTTGTATTAGGAAGGATAATGGAAGTATGACTTTAATACTAGTTCTGACAATAAGAAATAAGACTTAAGCATATGCAATACAATCACATCACTGACTTTTGATAATACTCCACTGGTTACACTACTGTTATGAATTCTTAGCGCATAGCCTACAGAATTCCACTTTACCAGTACTATTTCATGGGTTTGACTACAGGTCATGTGCATACATTGCTATTGTTTTACTTTCAAAATTAGTCTTAGATATGCAATGTTTGAAAAGTCTCCCTAAAGCCATAGCATTATAAAAAATACTGAATTTTTAGTCTTTGGTCTTTGTCACAGCCACTAAAACCATTTTAATAAGCAACGCTGAATTGTCTCATAGTAAGGGTAGACTATATATTTTGTTTTATATACAGATTCATATACTTACATGATATTGAAGTTCTAGTTACCACATGACAGGTCAGTATCTAACACTTGGAGCACAGCTTTACACATACTGTGTAAGCCAACATTGCTTAGTATTGCTCAACAGTATGTCTACTCAGTAGAATGAAATATTTTCTACAGCAAACGCTTGTTAGAAAACAAACTAAACTACTGAATCCAAGCTGTCAAAAGAAAATTAAATACATGTCCTGTCTGGTCCATGGCACCATACTTAAAAACAATAATAATTTAATTTTTGCAGGACAAGTTGATGTGTTATTTTTCTATATCAGTTGCGTTTCTGTTGACTGTCCTAACATTACGGCAGTATAATTTTAGAGGTGATATTTTGGAAAGGATACTGTGATTTGGTGCAGACACAGTTCATTAATACTTTTAATTTCTTAAGTTTCAATAAAGAAGGCAGCTTCTCAGAAACTACCACTACTTAAAAATGGCCATTATACATCGGATTTGTCCTATTCTGACCTCTCTTCAGTTTTATGCAATGTTTAATGGAATTTCTCATCTCTCATAAGCATTCCTTGTCTTAAATCCTGGTCACCATTACTTTTCAAACAGAGTAGACTCTCCTGTGAGGAATAATAAGCCATATTCTTTTTGGAACTGCTTTAATTGAATTAGGTAATAGCCAGAATTATCTGAAGGTGATGAGTAGATGAAAAGGAGAAGGCAGGAATATTGTTGTCATGAAATAATTTGTTCAAGGGAGCATTTGCCTTCCTGAGCAACTTTGTGTAAATTAGTATCAATATACTGTGTAAGAGATTATTTTATGACTGCATGACAGTTCACTCTATGGACTTCACTGCTTACAGCAGTTTGTATGTTTCCTTACAAACATGAAGGAAAATAAAAGTACTTTCTCAGGCTTTGTCAAAGATTCTGAGACCAATTCCTTCCCGTTGATTACAAATTATTTAATTTTGCCACCAAGTTGCTTCCCTGTCTTCTATGTCTCAATGCGTTCTCATTTCCCACTTCCACAGACTATTGGAAGGAAGAAAAAGTGCAGTTTAATCATAAAATAATGCAATAAATAAAATCAGATTAGAGACAGTGAATAGCCAGAGCCACCAACACAAACTTAACTGTCAGGAGTAAACCATGTTCTTCATCTAAACTTTCAATTACTAATTCAGAAATTATTAGTAAGTTTACTGTTTGCTGGCCAAAATTAACTCATGCTAACCTATCAGTAAACCTATCAAGCCAACAGTAATTTTTAATAGCAAACATGCATGTTCTAAATCCAAAACACACTTACAAATTTCAATAGCCAATTTTGTAAATGGGAAAACAATAGAAAAAATAGCTTTTAAGTTGGTAGTAGTGGCATCTATTAAAAACATTCATATGTAAACACGTGACGATTAAGGAAACAGTTGGGCAGTGAAAGTGGAAGTCCATAATACAATTAACGTGCTTATTAAGCAAAAGTCAGAATACTGAAATCTCCGCTTCCAGGTAATTCTTTGCTACAGGAAGTTGTGTATTACCCTGGAAATGTCACTAATGCTGCATTTCATGAATTTTCAACACACTCTGCATGGACATAACACTGAGCAAGATGTCAGTCTTTCTTTAATCGCTAACAGTTTAAACTTGCTCCAGTAGCTACAATTTTTTTGGTCCGCAGCCTGCAGAATGGCTGTAAACTATCTGGCCTTTCATTTTAGCTTCAATCTTGCAATGAAATCAGTGTGAAAGGTTCCCTGTGGCTACAACTTCTATCCACTGCAGCAGAAGGTCATGATTATGCTTTTAGGGACAATAAAAGGTTTTAGCAAATTTTAGATAAATTCTATTTCTTTCCCGTTCATTACTTGACTTTTTATGAGTTTTGTCTAACATAAAATCCGTGATCCATAAAGAAGACAAGCAACAGCAATCACAGTCAAACAGCTTTAAGTCAGCCTACTGAACGAGTCAGCTCCAGTTCACAACTACAGGATGAAGCTTGGAGGTTGATCAAGAAAGTTACCTTAAACACCAGATCAAAACACCCGCAGGAGCTTTAAGACCATGAAACAGATTAATGAAGTTAATGCAATTAATTCCAAACATGCAGAAATGTTTAGCCTTTAGGAGGATGTAAAGATTCGTATCTGGTCAAACAGTGTTTATCAAATGAGCTCACATGGAATTGTCACTTTGCAAATTTAACACTACTAGTAACACTAACAAATATTGCTGCAGGAACACCAGCAGCTGTTTTACAAAATATTGGCTAATGATTGTGCCTTCAAGTCTGTTTTTTTGCTGAAGGTGAACAATTTGCGGAAAGGGTTGTTCCATGAGAGCTGTATCAAGAGCTCTAATGTTGAATCTGATTGTTTCAGATGCAAAATATGCTTGTCCCCAATTCCCACTCTTGCAATTTAACTTGCAATTATATTAAAATCAAGCATAGTCATTTAATTCTTATATAATCTATCCTTTGCAGGAAGAACTATGCATCCCCCATTAGTTTCCTGTGAGGCAAATGATGGTAGAATAATAGATGAGAAATAGCCTGTAAAGTCCAAGATCAACAATATAGGGCCAAAATTTGTTTTTATTACTTCAAACCGTCTCTCCAGAATACACTTCTGGCATATTGGCAAATGAGTTTAGAGAACCCTTAACAGCTATTGCCAGTGCCGTTCCTATTTTATGAATAGACAGAACACTTCAAATGCTAGACACTGCAAACAAAGAAGAAGCCAAGATGTTTTTGCAGAGCTGCAATCAGATTGCAAACAACATTTTGCAAGAAAACTGAAGCATAACATCTTTGGGATAGACTTCATAATACTAGAAACTTAAAATGGTCTCTAAAATCACTGAGCCTGAGTCTCTGCTTAGAAGAAAATACCTGAAATTTCTTAAAACTTCAGAGTCAACAGCCTGCTTAGCCAAATAATGAACACATGAAAACCCCAGAAAATGTTAAGCAGTTCAGCAAGACAAAGGTATAAAGAAGAGCTTAACGCTTAACCTAAATATAAGCACAAAGGGCTTGTGTTTACCTACATATAAGCCATAGTTAGAACAGCGTAAAGGAAAAGAACTCTGTATTTCAAAATGTCGTTTCTATTCTGAGATTATATTAGGATCAATTGACTGACAAGAGGAAAATTTTCTTGGCAGAGAGTTAGGAGCCACAGTAAATTCATGTGCACATATATATGTATATGAATATGTATGTATACTTTCTTTAACTGTAAGAATGTTCCTACCCCTTGATGTTTAGTCTAATGTTCCAAGCTGGGATAAATCAAACTGACTCAAAAAATGATAACGAGAGGAAATATAATATTATATAATGATTTTGGCATCTTTTAAAATACCTGGCTTTACATATATTTTCCAGTAGACCTATTAAAAAATGAAAGTTCTATAGGTAATAACAAGTGAAGTGCTTTAAATAATATTTCAGCTTTTGTAATAACCACATCTGAAAGCTGTACATTTTAAGTTTGTAAATGTTATTTTACTGGAGTGTCATAATGAACTTAAAAGTAGATGAGAAGCTTTGTATTAGAAAAACTGGATTATTGAAAGTGAAGGACTCACTGCAGGTTATTTCAGGTTTTTAAAAGGAAGGACATGATACAGCGTAAATCACATTTCTCCTGAGCATTTACTCCTACTGGCATACTCCTATCTGCATCCTGCCAGGTAACTCACTGTCAGCATTCACTTAATTTGGCTGAGGAGCATGGAAAACTTTGAAATACCTTTATTTATGTTACGAAAGTGAAATTTCTACCATTTGATCAAATAATGAAAAAAGAAGATATTAATTTTTCTAAAAAAATGTATAGACATAAAAAGCACAGAAAAAATTTATTAGGCTTCTAAACAAGGAAAGGAAAATATTTGTGTGGGCAATATTACAGTGGCATGGAAGCTGACCTTTTTTGATAATAATTAGTTGCTCAAAATAGGTTAATTACACAGTGTATGTTTCCAAGGGTAAGTTTCACATATAAATTGTGCTTGTGTGGACAATGCAAAATTTTTACATTTCATTCAAATTTCTAGTCTTCATTTCTGATTTAAGGTATTGATCACAGTCCTCTGGCTACTGGACACTTAGTTCTTCAGGCCTGTTAAAAAACTGTTGTAGGATTTTTGTTGTTTCCTTTACAGTCTTTATATGGGACCACTTTTAGCAGGACAATTTTAAACATAAGCTTTGGTTCCGAAAAGTAGATACATATTTATATGGGTGGATTAGGTATGTGCACATGCATTGAACAGGGGCCACATTTGCTACAGCAATTTTCCTAAATACATTAATTTACATATCTTAAATATTATTTCATATTGGTCAATTTGCATGATGCATGCACACATAATTTACAATGCTGTATATGTTACTGTTGTATTTTGCCCTTTCTTTTAAAAGCTTTTCCCCTGCTGATGCCAGTATAATCTAATAAAGGATAACATGGTATTTCCTATAGCTCCCACATACTTTCTTAAGTGTTCAATTTCATTTTTTATTCTGAAAGGCTTTCTGAAAAGTATGCAATAATAATTCCTGGCTATTTTGTGTCCTAGAGACATGACCAGGATTTACAAACCACATTATCTGTGACTGAGCTGCAGTAACTAAAATATAAATATTTATAATCATACCGTCTTGCTGTTCTTAATTGCTAACATGAGGTTTACTATAGGAACTGTATAAATAACAATATTATTTCTCAGCTGACTTTCTATTAAGGATGAAAGGCTAAGTTATCACTACTATAGGTCAAATCTGTGTACCATGAATTGAATGTACAGAGGCTGTTTCACATTCTATTTTCAAACTAAAAGGTGATGCATCACCAAGAACCCAGAAAAAAGTATTGCATTGCTTTGCTCTTTCTCTCTCCGATTTTGCCAGGTTAAAAAATGTACATTACAATATCATGGAATCAACATAAAAGAAGGCTATTCTCTGCAGGGCAAAGCCCTGAATACACACACCCCAAGTCCTGTGTAGGACTGCTTTTATAAGGAAAGGAAAGACGGAACACCATCTGAAGAACATTAATAAATCAAAGATAATTGAAACTCATTAAAAGGTTTTGGTGCCTAGGCAGAACATTCTTAGGAGGCTGTAAGTCCTCTAGGGAATCTGGTGATCTTGAAGAAACACGATTGAAACCATGGGCAACCTGCACAAGGTCAGTGACAGAGGGGAGGAGAACCTAAGCCTACTCCATCAACAACAGTGGGCATTTCAAATGGCACTGAGACCTTCTCTTTAATTGAAAAACAGCCCCTTGTTACAAATTAACAGCTTTGTGGTGTATGATGAGAGGGGACATCGTTTTTGTAACCCCTCCACAAATTAAACCCAAACTTTGGACTTTACCATGCAAGGTGTAGCCTATCATAATCGCTGACTTGCATTCTGCTTCAGAATAAAATTCCAGTTTGCTTAGGAAACATGACCTTCTCTCCTGCATCAAAGCTGCATTGCTCTGGCTGCTGACTCTACCTCTGCTTTAAAGGGAGCCTAGACGTCTCCGTGAAGATTCCGATGGGAATGAATAGCACTCAGCATTTCACAGGAGACACATCAGTACTTCACAGCAACAGGAGCCTAAAAAGGAATGTTTAGTCTTCAGATACCTCTATTCCTCCTGTTACTACAAAACCTGTTCTTTTTTAAATATTGACAACAATGAACAGGATGGATGTGTTGCATTTAGGTTAGTGTAAGGACTGTGTGTCATCTACCAAGTTTCTTTTCTTTCTGTGCCACTATTTTTCTTCTCAAGCAGGGATGAAGAAACATATTAGTGGCTCCTAATTTAATAAATAACACCCAGTAGAATCCAAGCTGTGAGTTTCTGCACACATGTTTTTGCTTACTGCTTCTTGCTACCAATCGTATCTTCAGCACAGAACAACACATTTTTAAAACAGAAGCTTTGGGTTTATAATCCTGCTTGCTATACTCTGGCTTATGTCAGTCACATCTTTTTCTGGATCATGACACTTTAGATTGCTGCCTTTTGATTTTTACATCTTGTTTTGTTGCAGTTGGCTCACTCTGCCTGCCTTCAAATTTTATTCTTGTATGTTTTCCATGACTCAGCCTGAAACATGATTTATGTGGTCCAAAACAAGGGATGAATGGAAGAAAAAAGAAAGGGCAAAAACCAGGACAGGAGACTAGAATGGAAGAGCAGAAAAGAACAAGCAAGTGGAGAGTACTTTAAGACGAAGCCTTGCATTTTTATCTCCCTATTGAAAATGAAGAAACAAATGATGCCTTCGGACTGGGTCAACTGTGCTGAAGTTCTTTCCCAGTGATTTCAATAACATAATTTTTGTTAATTTCAATAGATTTGGATTTCAATTGACCTAAAAGGCAAAACCACAGTAGCTAATGATGCTTGATGTACAGCTTGACTTGGTTTTCAGAGCTCAGATTCTTAGTATTTTCTGAAAATTGGGCTTGTTTTATGTGTCTCAACACATTAGCTATCAGAGCAGGGACCATCCTTTGGATGAACTAGAGACTGCAGTCTTGCTAGAATCGTTCTGGTTCAAATGGGCCAAGGTCTTGCCTCTAATTCCATAGCTCCTCCAGGCCAGCGTGTGGTGCTTTTCCATCAATCTCTGGACAGCTTTCATTTGTGTACCAGAAAATCAAGTTTTCCTATGTTTGGACAAGCATATTTAAGTCTTACTGTCTTGCAGTAAGTGTATTTTTTGCTTTTTTATCCTAAAGGACATAGTGGGAGGCACAGACTGGATATTTATGAAATGTGTGCTACAATGATTAAGATAATTAATTCAGGGTTCTGAGCCAGCTCAGAGCTAAAAATATACCATCTCTTACAGCAGATCTACTTTAGTATGACATCAGTGCACCTTGGAACTGATAAAGTCTTTTAATGTAATTATTGACTTTGAATGAGTGTGCTTTAAGTGATGAGAACTTCTGAAATGCTTTTCAGCCTGTCTGCAGCATATTCATGAAGAGTCAAACACAAAAAAGCACGGAAAAAAATATAAAAGAGCATTGTAAGCAATGTGCGTAGATTAACTCCTGCCTAACACCAAACACCAAAATGTTCCTTCCAATTAATACTTGCCAAAGACATTTTTTTAAGTGTCATCATATGGTAGACTTGCTGCAGAATAAGCATTGTGGCATTAATTCCTGTAGCTGGGAAGTATTATGCAGCATGTTTCCTATCAAAATGAAATTTTGATATGCTTAAAAAGTTTGCAGAACTCCTGCATATTTTCAAACAAGTTAAGCACAAAATGACAAGCAATACTTTTAATGAAGGCACTGTTTAACAGCTGAGGTTTCTGTTTCCAAATTTTTAAAGGATCAAAAGTTTAAGTTCTTTGCATACAACAGAGCTAAAAACAATCACAAGAAAAAATAATTTAGAAGAAAAGTAAAATTAAGAAAGGCTAAACTAAAGATAGAAATCCTGATTATTTCTGTTGCTATTATAGTTTGAGTGACCCAAATCCTTGATTAAATCACAGCAGGTAAGTTATGCTACATGATACAAAATAAAAGAATTCAAAGTACATTCTATGTAGTTAATGCAAAGAAAAAATAGAGTAATCAGCTAAATTGCAATATATTTATCTTCAGGTATGAATCTATAGAAAATGCCTTAGGCTGGCTTCAATTACTCATGCTTTTCATAAAAGTCTGGAAATGACAAGATCCCTTGACAATTCTAAAACGATGAAGTTACGCCCAGTAGAAGAGCAATCTCAAAACAGATTTCATCTCAGGCTCCTTTCTGGAACAAGGCATGCACTTCAATGAACTATTCTGCTTCAGGGCTCTACTTACCCATTCTTACCATTATGCTGCCTCTAAACAGCACCTCATTTTGGGAGCTGCTGAGCGTCCGTAACTTCAGCTAAGAACTTCAGGAAAATAAAGCCCTATAACATTGCCATCTTTGGTGAAGTTACCAAGTCACTTAATCCTTCTGTGCCACAAATGGGAAGCTGCTTGTACATCTCAAATGGATCTACATTCACAGCATCAGGATACACATATAGTATAGTTGAGAGTAAAACAGGTGAGATACTGTTATTTTTCTTACATTTAATTTCACCCCATTGTTTGATATAGTGACTCATACATTCCCAGCAGGATGATTAAGGACAAGTCAGTACTTTGTAAATATCAGAAACAGCAATCTTCAACAAACTTTTTCTTCATCTTCCAGCAATATTGCTGTTAGGTGAAGAGAATTAATTTTGATTTTCAAAGTTCATAAACTCTTTATCTCCTGATAAGCAAAAGTTTAGAACAAAGTTTTGAAGTTCTGTAGAGGTTTAAAAGTTGCAATTTTTAAAGCTTGCAAATTATTATTTAAAAATTATTTTCCAAATCCTACTAAAACCCAGTTAAATTCATATTTAGCCCCTATATCAAACGGTATAACCATCTAATAATGTGTTTAAATGAGGAAAACAGTGGGTTTTCCGGTTGAAGATATGACATTACCGATGACATAAACTATTTAACTTCATAACAGGACTCCTTATCCTCAGGCGTCTCAATCATTACCAAAGAAATTAGACTCTGGAAACACATTGGCTTTACACTGACCTAGGAAATACTGCAGAGATATCACAGCCCAATGATAATTATAATTCTGAACTTCTATGAGTTCTGTTAAGATAAAAAGATGGAAAGAAAGCAGGACAAATGTGCACACTACAGAGAAATTAGTTAAAAAACCCACAAAGAATCCAGATACTTCTAAAGAAACATTTATCTTTCAGAGACACACTCCAATAGGAAAAACTTGCTTGTTGGTTTCAATAATTATTATTCAAGTAAGGAGTGGTAGTCATCTTTTGTAAGTGTGGAGTATTAATGACAGACAGAAAGAAACTGTTGGGTTTTTTTTCAGAATCTGCAATTAAATGTCACTGGTTTTGGCTAATTAATTGTAATTTAATAATAATATGGAATAATAGAATAATTTTGGGAAACATAGACTAATTTTGTTTGGTAAGGTTCTCTGGAAATCATATAGTCCAACCTCCTTCATGCTTCGAGCAGGGGTAATTTCAGACATTAGACCAGTTTGCTAAGGGCCTTGTGCAGCCAGGTTTTGAAGACCTCCAAGGTTCCACAGCCTCTGGGCAGCCTGCACCAGCATGCAACCATTCTTGTGGAGAATAATTCTTTGTGTCCACGTGGAATCTCTCCTGCTGCATTTTGTGACTGCTGCTCTTTGTCCTTTTCTGGTGCATCTCTGATAAAATCCTGTCTCTTTCCCTACAATGCACGGTAGACTACAATTTGGTTCCTTCATAGCCTTCTCTTCCCAAGGTGGAACAAAGCCAGTTCCTTCAGTCTTTTCTTGTATGTTCCATACGCCACTCACCCGACCTTTTATTTTAGTTCTTCTCTAGACTTTCTCCAGTTTGGTGATCTCTTTCTGTTATTATCCTATCCTAGTATCCCAGGTGTGCCAGCCCACCCAGGCTGAGGGACCTACTGGCTAGACTCTTGCCATTCAGAGATTATGTAGAAAGAGAAAAAAACGTTCTAATTTTTTACAATGGAAAAAATGTACCTGTTCTCAAATTATCCAATGTTGATACTCCAGACTTAACAGTGCAAGTAGAAAAGAACAGCCTAAAGAGACTTTGTTATAAATGTATTTTCAGTGTCAATGAATTAGAGCTATTAGTTGGATTTTAAGACAGCAGATATGATGCATTACTAGTAAAAGCTGAGTAAAGACCATAGGAAGGACAAAAATACAGATTTTTCATTGCTTGTTTTTCTAAAGATGGGAAATTTCTCAGTTCTACCCAACACCTTTATGCTATTTTAAACACAAATTTATCAGAAATTTAAGAAGAAATAGACTATTGGGAGCACCACTGCATATATTATGCAATGCCAAATTGCATGAAGTGTGACAATGGCAAAATACTTTCTTTTGATGGTTAGTTACAACTATTTTCTTGGATTAGAAGTTACAGTGCAGATGATAAAAACAACAAAACAACTTTCCTCTTCACTTTTTCTTACTGTAATGGCGTCATTACATCAGATAAATCAAATGAAAACTCAAGTCCAACTTGTGGGCGGTAAGCAGTTGAAAAAATTACAGTACTTTTATGGATGCTAAGCACAGATTTTTGTATATTTCCTTCTAAGTCAGAGTATAACTTTGAAAGGTGTTTCAAAGATAAAAAAATCTTCCTTTACAAATGCATGCTGAAAATATTCTAATGAGAAATCTGATTTGTAATGTCTAAAATTAAGGCAATAATTATTGTGATGTTCTTCAGACCAGTTTCTAGTCACATACAGAATTTGAGACTGCAATACTGCAAGCAAAACAACCTCCAGATCCAAATTTTAGCACTCAAAAAAAAAAAAAAAAAAAAAAAAAAAAAAAGTGTATGTATCTCTTCATTTGCATAAAGAAAACAAGAGAAGAGATGCTATTGAGTATTAACAATGAAAACGGTAAGCTGAGTATTTAGGATGCAAAGTTTGGCTGCACAGTCCAACTGTGACCAGGTATGCACCAGAGGCGGTAAACACTGGAGACTTTTTTGCCTTAAGCATACCTGTGGAGTACAAACAGCCCTTGTTTCCTTGTCCTGTCTTCTGTTTTCAGGCCTCCTCCCCAAGTCCAAAACCGAGATGGCTTAGACTATGGAGAAGTGGCAAGGGCAGGGGAAACAAATGGACAATGGAGTACAAAGGTGTTTATCATTTTTCGCTCTGAGCAATAAATAATCCTCGTGTCCATGCTGCTACCCTGGGCTTCAGGAAGGTAGCCTCTTTGGCTTTCATTACCCATGTTGACAAAAGACCTAGGCTATTAAAGCAACCTATGTCCGCAGCATCATCTTCTCATACTGTTAAGTTCCTGCCTGCATTTGTGGTTTAAATCAGGGCATTATTTCAATTTGTTTTTTAGCTTCACATCTTTGTAAAGAATTATTCCATGCCATTAGATAACAAGAAGGTCTTATCTGTCTCCAAGCAAATGGCTAAACATTTCGGAAAACCTCAGAGACTGTTGAGATGTGTTGCTGAGAGACTGCTGACAGCTGCATTTGATACCTGATACATGTGGACAGAGAAAAGAAGATAACCATGGCCTACTGCTTGCAGGACAGAGGATTTCCACAGGGCTGACCTTGGAAGAGTTTTCAAAAGAAATTCAAAAGCCATTGCACATTTACCTGCTATACTTATTAGAGCCCTTAGCAGTTAGATTTTCAGCAGCTGCTTAGTGCTTTGAAAAGTACCAATGAGGAAAGCTACGCATGACTGCTGATAGTCATCTGACAAAATCTGACAGGCATTATCAGTGGTGCCCCAGTTGACAAAAGGCAAGATCTTACAGAAAGAAATTAACTTTGAGAGACTGGAGAAGGAAGAACTGGAGGGGAAACCAGAGAAGAAGTGGAAGGCTTTGAGGTAAGAATAACTAATGGCTTTGGCTATCAGCCAGTGCTAATTCTGTCACCTGGCTTTTCCTCTTTATAGCTAAGATTATATATATATATACATATATATATATTTAAAAGCCCATTACTGCTCTGAGCATGTAGACCAAGCAATGGGGAGATTTCAGTACCAGAACTGCAGTTGTCAGGGCAATTTCTTGAAAGTGGACTCAGCAGAATAGCCCAGGCCTGGGAAATAAGGATCTGGTGATGCATCCAAAAGCTTTAGGAAACCGGATGAGAAAAAACCACCATGAGAATAAATATTTGCCAGCTTCTTACACATATTGCCAGGGCAGGAAAATTTCTAGTCTCAAATACTTAACTTCACATGTAAACTGTCACTTAACAGTATAAGGAGAAAGGAAATCTGCAGTCATAGTTTATTTAGGTTTATTGTCAAATCTAATAGTATGACAGTTGGTAGATATAATGCCCGTTTTCCAGGTTATTGATATTAGCAGTGCTAAAAATCCTTGATTTCTCTGCATGAAAAACACTGAAGTACAGCTTCTGCTGTCAGTCAGCAATACTTTCAAAAAGGGCTAGGAAAAGTTATCAGAGAAGACTGAACTGGTACTTTGTGCAAAGCTTATGCCAGACTGCCAGAGCCAGCTGACAGTCATTCAGCCCTCCTGTGGATCACCCATCCAGTGGGACAGCACACAAACTGAACCAACCCAGGAACTTCCCAGGAACAAGCTACCCACCTACTCATTGATCTTCCTGCTACCAATATTGTTATCGGTTAAAAATGCAACAGTACATAGTTCTTCCTCACAAAATTCACTCTTTTCTTTCATTGAACTCTTTCTTAGGTCTGCTAGACAAAGAGCAAATGGCAAGCATTTTGGTACTAAAGAAGATGAAGTGCAAAAGACAAGCTAGTCATGCCAAAGGTCCATCTACTGCAGTATTGTATCAAGTAATGATCCTAAATAAATATCTAGAATAATAACAAGTGAAGCAGGTATGATATTATCCCCAATTCACTTTCAGCCTACAATTATTTGAAGATCAGTAGACTTCCTAAGTCAGATGTAATTTCACTGGTTTGAACACCATCATGTTTTTTTTCTTCACTTATAAATGAATAGTAATATAGAGAGGGATCTGTATGAATGATGCAGAGATCTCTAGAAGTCTAAGTTATTTCGATGATTACTGATTTAGAATTGCAGAATTGTTGAAACAGTCTCAGAGAAAAACTTTCTGTGTAATTGTAAACTGTAATCTGTGTTGTGTCCTTAAAAGCTGAGTTTGTCATAAACGGTTTCTGGATAGACAGATCATATATGCCTCACGTATCAAACACCAGATGATCCAAATTTGGCAATCATTGCATGCCTGATGCAATTGTTATAAGATGTTTTTATAGTTGTCCTCTGTCATCAAAGCACTAAACAGTTTCTAAAAATTAATTTTGATGTTGTAGGAGGACATTTGTACTTTATCTGTATATAGACAAATATACATATAGGGATAGACCATGTATACATACAGCTGTCTAGAAGATACCAGTTTTCCAGAAGAGTATTAATTTGTTCAGACTCCTTGTAGAGCCAATTATCAAAATTTCCCATTCTGACTCATTGCAAAATAGACTGGATTCTCATTCCACCAGTTTCTTTACATCTATTTTCTTAAGATTTTCACCTTATAGCCTATTGCTTTTAGCAAATTTCGATGTTTATTGAAATAACTTATTAACTAACATCAAGCAGTAAAGCCATTGCATGGATCACCATAAAAGATGTCTAGCATCTTCCAAACTGATTATGTGAGGATGGAAAGTCAGTTTTCAACGTGTTAGCAAACTTAGGAAAATTTTATTTATAATCTATGACTTTCCTTACAAAAAGCCTGTTTTCTGACAGGTCCATTCTGCCCTGGAGGTCACTACATGTCAACAGGAAAATTAAGAAGTCCCCACAAATAATTCATCTGGTGAAGAGCTCAGGAGCATTTCAACATAACGTGAAAACATGATAGGAGGGATACAGTAACCTATAAATGTATCTTGGATATTAGTGTCAGAAATTCTGAAAGAAATATGAAGTTGTACACAGTAGTTTTAAAACAACCTTACCAATATATTGCTAGTGTTCTGTATCAAGGATAAAAGGTGTATGTTCTAGATCACTCTTGCGTCAAACAATTAAAAAAATATTTCCATTTAAAGTTTTAGCAAGATTTTTCTGCATGACTGCAATACATAACCTTTAGATGTCATGTGCTTTCCACTTTGAATAAGAATGAGTTCTAACGTTGCTACATGGCCTTGGCACCAAGTGATTGAATTCAATCTACTATCTGTGCTCTTATAAAAATAAATTTCCCATCCTAAATGACAGAAGGCCACTGCCCTAAAGTAGGATCTAATACATTTTAAGCTGCCTTCACAGGCATTAAACACCTTCCGATGCAAATTCAGTCAAGAGGCAACATTACTATTAAAACAATTTCCCCATGTCTTCGATAGCAAACAAAAAAATCCTTTTTGTATGAGATGTTCTGACAAAAATATGTGTACAGGGAATGGCAGTAGATACAATAACAGCATAACCTTGAAAACTGACATAAAAAGTTTAAAATTTCAGCATGTTAATGGTCATTTAATATATTAGATCTCTTGACTGGATAGCTTGGGTAGCAACAGCAGGATTGCAAAGCCACCTCTGTGGCTCAAGACCAAATTTAGCTACTTTTATCCTTTCCTTTCAAAATGTAATTTCAAATGCACTCATGAATCACATCAGTATTTCCTAATTGCTTATGTATATTATAATCTGATTCATTTCCCCAAGTACTAATATCACCTTTTTTTTTTTTTTTTTTTTGACCAGCAGCAGTGTAGGCCTGCTGCTTGAACTATTATACTTGGCAAATTCTTTGTTTTCTTAACAGGAAACCCAAGAAATTTAAAGTGAAATTTTCCTCTTCTTTCAGGTTGACAACTGTTGTCATGTTTTCCATTTAGCCTAAATTAATAGAATTTGGTAGAAAAACACATACAAGTTTTACAGCCTATTTCAGACAGCATCATAATATCTAAAAAATACCTTTGTTTGGCCAAATTATGTATCATAGTCACAGCAATTACTTCATTAGTTAGTGATTGCAAAGCTTGATTTCAAAAGGACCAACAGTTAAAAATTATCAACACTTATATACCTGCTTCATGGTTACTCAATAAACAGTTCTTAATGACTCTTCAGTTGCTACTCACGTGAGTAGCCCTTCACGACCGCTGAGTCATGAGAACATGTAGGTCTGCATAGAAATATTTAGAAGTTGAGATTTCAGCTGTCCCCATGGGAAGTTGTTTCCCAGTGTATAAGGGCATATCCATCCAGAAAGTTAAGTTGAAGTAAATTCCCTTTGTGAATTTAAAGTACATTAGTTAAAAAATATCAAACTCTTAATGCACACAGAGATGTGTTATTAAGAAAGCGCATCTTGGTATCTTCACTTGATTGTCTTCCACATCTCTTAGATTTACACTACATAATGTATATCTACCAGTACTGGAAATTACGTTTTGGAAACCATCTGGTAAATGTGTTGATAATGCAGTATTTTCATAAGTGTAATACTTTAAATCTTATCAGATAGAAAATCTTTAGTTTAAAAGCAGTATGTTGTGCGTGTGTCAGGGTGTTACTATGTCAGTGCAAGGACTCCTAACTGAGTGCCTAATAACCAGGGCTTCTCTTTCAACAGAAGAAACAGTCCCATCTCAAGATTTTCTATGGTCCAGCTGAACTACACTCAACCTGTGTTAGAATTTTTTCTAAACTATAGCATCATTCAAACATGATAAATACAGAAGTACTAAGAGCCTTTTAGTCCTAAGCGTTTACAGAGTAGAGCCACATTTAAAACTAATTATATATTCATTTTAATGCCGCTACCAGACTGTCTTTCTATTCCTGTTCTCTTTTGCCTTTTTATATTCCCACTTCATTTTTTTTTCTATAGTATTAAAAAGGGATTATGTAATATGATGTTCTGGTGAATGCAGGACCTTTTCCACTCCCTAATAAATATTCAAAAATATTTTTGCATACATCCTGTGAACAAGGCCTGTGATGACTATGAACATCTTTCCTACACTGAAGTATAATCTAGTCAACTGGATGGTATAGCGAATTGTCCTGACACGTTTATATTAATGCATATTTAAATGAGAATAAGAGAGAAATAGCCATTTTATGTTAAAGACTTCTAAAGGCTTAACAGCATCTTACTAAGTATATATGTCAGCTTAATCTAATCCTCCTACTTCTAACACGTTCTGTGGTCTCAGCACGGTGCCCATAATGCTCTCGTATGTTATGAGGGATTGCCTCTGAGAAGTTCACCATCAGTACTACACTTTGTTCAATAAAACTTTACATCTGGTCTTAGGATAACAGAAAGCTATCTGTCTCAGATTTGCATTACAAACCTTTAGCTTCTTTTGACATCAGTAACACTGGCTATAGTAATTTCCAATAACATGTTACAATATGCAGAGTATATGTACTCCTGGTTCTCATCTTACTGTATCAGGTACAAACAAATGTCTCTAATTTATTTGCACAGTTTTAAATAAATTACAATCTCTTTGCACCAAAAAAGCCCTCGTCTAATCAGAGGCTCATTTGAGAAGATCTGTGGCAGTGTTTTCTTCTCTCACTCCAATGATTTTAAGCTCTAATCAGAAAAAAGTACCTTTATTTTTTTCCGTGCTTTTGCTAAAAGAGACAATACATTGCAAGTCAAGATTTTACAAGAATTATTGAAGACTACTTGCACATCTTATGACATGATGGAAGTCCACCTGGAATGCACTAAGATGGGAAGAGTTATCTCCTCAACCATCTCTCTTGATTTCTGAGACATGATAATTTCTGTCTTTTCCATTACACATCCACATCCGTCTGATGTGTTTCATGGCAAAAATATTTGAATAATAGTGTCTAGCCTTCCCTACTACATGATGAGTATTATCTTTCCTCAGCTGACAATGTATCTGATGGTAGTTGAAGACTCCAAAAGGACAGACCTACTTGTGGGATTAACAATGTCTAACACATGTTGGAGATCAAACATGTCACTAATGGATCATCATACAGATGGTTAGCAATTAGCACTACCTGGGCTGAATTAATAAATGGCAACTGAAAAACTGCTCTCTCAATGTCATTCGTGTTCTGGTAGCCACACCAAGGAAACAATATTTTTTAAAAGTTCATGTATTAGGCCTGCAGATTTTCAAGTCAAGATCAGTACATTTCTGCTTAATCCTGTGTCCTGGTACAATGCTACTCTCTGTCTGAAAGACAGTTTTACCTACCAACTATCTGATCAGTAGCATAAATAAATCTGTTACCCACCTAGACATACTCTGCAACAGAAAGCGACCTTTGGAGGTAGTAGAAATCACCACAGAGACATCCAAATACTCAAAATAGCTTAGGGCAAGACTGCAAGACTACAGAGAGAGGTATGAGCAAGTTTTGGCCATGCTCATAGCTGACAAGACACAAAGTAGTGCTATTTTGGAAACCAGTACTGTTCTCTCTTGTGACTAGCCACATTCAAATTCGTGCATTCTATAAGCAGAACAAGCTTATTTGAAATTGCCTAAATATATTATATCTATGCTTTGAATTCTATTCAGGCAATGAATTAAAATTCTGTGTAACATAAAACATGCCTTTTTTACTCCCTCTCTCCTGAATCGAGATTTAGGAAGAAGGCTGACAAGTTAATGGGCTGTTGTAGATGGAACATGAGAACCATCTTAAGGCTCAAGAAGACAACAGGAGTATGCTATGAGAAACCAGAAAAAGCTCTGGTCATCAGAATTCAGCAATATCTAACATCTTGGACTGGTGTTATAGGCAGGTTAAAATATCATGGGATTCATAAGACTGACCTGATATTAGCTCTGGTATATTTTATCTGTGAAGCACGCTAAAGGCCACACACATTTGCCATAGTTCTGCCAGTGAAAGGTGAAGACTGCCAATAACTGAGAAGATAAAACATAGACTATGTCACCTTGCTTATGGACACTGTCTAGGGGATACTGAAATGAATGAGAGCATCTCGGAGACCTTATACAGTGCTTTCTTAGCTGAGATTTAACATATATGTGTGACTACACTTGAAATTATGAAAAGCATAGTAATAGTACAAAAGACAGTCAAAGACATAGTTCAGTAATACGCTGCAACTTTTGGAAAGTTGAGGAGGCTCCACTGGAGACTACATGCCCCTTCAAGGTTCCAAAGACACACCTTGGCAGAACACTTAAAATATGTCCCTGTTTCTTAACAATATATTAACAATTAGTCCTCTGATTTTGAATCAGAAACAGTATATATATAATAGTCTTATATCAGATTGAAACTATCTGTAAAACACAGCAACAACTATTTTAATTTGAGAAATAATTTTCAAATATATAGCATATTTCTTCTTCCCACTGACCTTTCTGCAAATTTTTCCTAAGTAGAGAAAAAGTTATTTTTAAATTCTTCATTGAATTCATGAATTAGTGCTTCTTGTAAATTTAATGTATTCTATATATTCTACAGATTTGCAAGAACATATTTCTTACTACTGAGGATAATGATAAAATTGCTATAACGACAGGAATTATTATGACAGTGCAGAGATCTGAACACAACCAGAATGAATATGACAATCACAACAAATCTTTCTATGTCTATGGCATTGGTAGTATAACATGAATGGAACTGAATCAAATTTTTATGTGCACAATTTATACATAATATTGAGCAAAATATTTAATAGAGCAAACAAAATTTATTTGGAAGTAATTATTCTATGGCCTGAGAAATATCAGAAAGCAAGCAGGCAAAACGGTAATGTTAATCCCATGCCAGGAATATGTTTTATCAGGTTTCCTTTTAGCTTTTAAACAAAATGTAGTAAAACCAACAACATTCTGTCAGACTATATGTTCATTCCTTGCTTCCTGGATTAAATATGCTTATTCTATGCCACATTTTTATAGCTTTCAATTCCTGTAGTTTAAATCTATTAAACAATGTCAGGTTGAATTTTCTTCAAAAACTGCTGCAGGTTAAGAAAAGAAAATAGGCCAGTAGAATATTTGAGGGCTAACATTTATGTCATTTAATTAATATGGATCAGTTGTGGTCTGCAAGGATTTTTAAAGTGCATGCATGTTTGAGATAGAGATAGACTAAGGATCTGATTTTGTTCCTCTCAAACTGATAACAAACCTCTTACTGATTTCAGTACAAGTATGTTCTACCAGTTTTGTAGGTCTGAAAGATAAAATAAGATTTTGTGCTCTTGCATAATGTTGGTTGACCAAATTGAGCATAGCCCAAAACACAGATGTACAACATAAGAAGTACACCGTATTCTGCACCACTGTATTTATTGTTCTGTATTCTCTTTACTTGGTAAAGGAATGAGATTTTGAAAAAAATAAACATTGGGAAAAAAACAGTAAATTTGTTTGGTTAGCACGTTCTATTATAGTAAGTTGGCAAGAAAGCAGCCCACGTTCAGAACCAGACACCCTCTAATCTAGAGGATACGAAATCATTTCCTCATTTTAAAACATTAAATATTTAATTATTTATCCTCAAAGGAGTGCCTGTTAGCACACAGAATTTGCTTATTTGAACATAGTTCTAGATCATGACAAAAATAGGCTACCAAATGGACAACTGTTCAAAGACTTATATGCAAAAGATTAATTTTCCCTATGTTTGAACCTGAGGTGGCTGGATTTCTCAGAAACTTTCTTTTTCGTGGAATCACAGAACAACTCAGATTGGAACAAGATTGTCTAATACAACCTTCTACTCAGTCAGGTCAGCTGTGAGATGAGAACAAGTAATCCAGGGCTTTATCCTGTTTGGACGTCAAAACATCCAGTAGAGCCTTTCTATATGAGGAGCGTGCGTGGCAACCAGAAGAACAACAAACATATTTTAATCATAGAATCATTTAGGTTGGAAAAGACCTTTCGGATCATCCAGCCATTAACCTAACACTGCTAAGTCCACAACTAAACCATGTCTCTAAGCGCCACGCGTACACATCTTTTAAATACCTCCAGGGATGGTGACTCAACCACTTCACTGGGCAGCCTGTTCCAGTGCTTAATAATCCTTTCTGTGAAGAAATTTTTCCAAATATTCAATCTAAACCTCCCCTGAGACAACTTGAGGCCATTTCCTCTTGTCCTATCACTTGTTACTTGGGAGAACAGACTGACTCCCCCCTTGCTACAACCTCCTTTCAGGTAGTTGTAGAGAGATATAAGGTCTCCCCTCAGCTTCCTTTTCTCTGTGCTAAACAACGCCAGTTCCCTCAGCTATTCCTTATAGGACTTGTCCTGTAGACCCTTCACCAGCTTCGTTCTCCGGACATGCTCCAGCACCTCAATGTCTTTCTTGTAGTGAGGGGCCCAACACTGAACACAGTATCTGAGGTGCGGCCTCACCAGTGCTGAGTACAGGGGGACAATCACTGCCCTTGTTCTGCTGGCCACACTTTCTGGTACAAGCCGATATGCAATTGACCTTCTTGGCCACCTATCCTTGAAAGGCACTTCTAAAATATCTTCTTCCAATGAAACCTTATGTAGACATAAACAAAAAATACCTTATGCTTAGTATTAGCACGTGCTTCCTTCATCACAAGTCTTACCTGTTTGTAGTGTTTCGGTATCAAAGACATCCTCCTTGAAGAAAGCTCTAAAAGACAAAGGACTTGCACTGCAGTCTTCTGAAAGTTTTTCAAAAGCTTGTTTAAACATAGCAACTAAGTCATGAAGAGGTCCGTCTAAATCAAGCTGAGAAACGGATGGTGAAATCAAGCTCAGACATAGAGAGACTGATGCAGAAGATGCAGAACTAGACTCCACAGATTCGCAATCAATTTGGTAGCCCTCTGACATCATCTTCATTGCAAAATGTTTTCTTTGGAGTGGATCATCAACTACTGCAACAACATGCCATTCAATGGCAGCATCTCTGGGTAGGTGAGATACTACAACCACAGTAAGCAACCCACACACATCAGTTCCATCGTGATACGTCTCTGAATCTTCAACCTAAAAGATAAACAAAATATTGTGCATATTACAGAGCTGGTAGAAATTAATGTTGCTCATATTCAGCTGCTACATTCAGAAAACCACGTGCAGTACAGTTATTTCATGGAGACTGTCTTTCCCCTAAATTTTCCTTCTTATTGAAAAATTATCTTGAGTAATTATGAATTCGTCTGACAGTCAACATCTGCTTATTTTTCCAATCTCAAACCATTACCATACCTGAAGCATTTAATAAGATGCTGATCATAATGTATTTTGCGCTCGGTCTGCAATGGGAAAGTCTTTTTTGCATACAGTAATTTTTTTCCATACCAATGGTCTTTAAAGAATAGAAATAGTAAGAATGACCAAAACTACAGAAATGAGCTAGTAAAGCATTTAAGATGTATTTTAAAAGCTGGAGTACTAAAGATACAGTTCAGATACAGCAAAGATATAGTTCAGATATTTCTGAACAGCAGAATGATCTCAAATGTGTTTTCTTAATAGCACAGCTCATTTAGAAAGTGTATTTAAATTGTTTTCACATCAACCACCACATCTAATTAGCTAACTTGGTATGCTAACTCTAAGTAACTGATTTCTTTCTCGTTTGATGGTATTAAAGAAGTGGGATGGGCTTTCTGCTTACTTCTTTATAACAAAAAAGAGTATAAATTGCACTGGAGCATGTTAACAGGTATAGGAAGTGAATAGCATCACCTTTGAATCTTAACAAAACTAAGATGAGTTCATAAAAGAATTATCTTGTCCCTGTACTGTTGCTATGTATTTATTTCTTTTTCAAGTGAATACAAACAAAACCAACCTCAGACCTTTAAATTAGGAATAATACATTATAGTGGGTTGACTCCGGCTAGCAGCTAAGTACCACACAGCTGCTTGCTTACTCCTCCTGTCCCCAATGGCACAGGTGAGAAAACTTGTGGATCAAAAGAAAGATGGTTTAGTAAGTGAAGAAAAAAGAAAGGAAGAAAACCAAAACAAGCGATGCAAAGGCTATTACTCAACACCTCGCCACCAGCAGACTGATACCCAGCTAGACTGTGAGCAATGGCTATCCTCCCGAAGACCCTTCTGTTAAGTTTTTATGGCTTAATATGATGTTTTATGGAATGAAATATTCCTTTGGTCAGTTAGGGCCAGCTGTCCCGGCTGTGTCCCTCCCAGTTTCTAGTGCACCCCCAGCCCTTTGCTGACAGGACAGGACATTGTGACAAACGAAGGCCCTGATGCTGTGTAAGTGGTGCTCAGCAACCGCTACAAACCCTGGTGCGTTATCAGTGCTGTTTCGGTCACACGTCCAAATGATAGCACTGTACAGGCTGCTATGAAGAAAGTTACCTTCAGCCCAGCCAAAGCCAGTACACACATTTAGGTCTGCTGTTACCTTATACTTGAAATGCATACACTTCTATTATGTATACAACAAGGTCTGTTTATGGAAACCAACCCCATTTTATGATATTCATATTCTCAAAAAGTATGAATTTACATTAACTTATCAGCTCTTTGAACACTTCTTTCTTTTTAAGAACTGTTCAAACAGTTGAACAATTGAAATGCTGATTTTGTCTAGCAGATTAATTTTTTTCTTATTTTTTCCCTCCCTTTTAATGGAAAGACGATATACCAAGCATTTTTAATACTAGTGACTTCACCATCTTCTTTGTGTACACCGATAATAACATTTTTATATACTGATTTGTTTACGCTGCAGTATATACCGGTAATATTGTCCATTGCCTGGCCTATAAGAAGAAAAATAATAACAAGGCAAATCTGTCAAGTTTGCCTGAAGTCGATAAGGCCATATAACTCACAGCACTGTCAATTCACAACCTCAATTTTCATCTACTCGCTCTCAACTTTGAGAAGAAGAAATGATGACAGGTTACAGGCACTTTATTTCAAAATTCACTCACAAAGTTATTGACAAGCATTTTGCACAGAATATCTTTGATGCTTGACCCTTGTGAGCTGTTTACATGAAAAATGCACTTCTATATTAACAATAGCGGAGTCTAATTCTATACCAAACATGTAGCAATTGCTTTAGCGTTTCTGGTTTTGATATAGGAACAAAAATAGGGATAATTTGTCTCAAATTGCAGTCACTTCAGTCATAATAAAATTTCACCGAGTACTGTTTGCTTTCAGTACTTTCATCAGGCTAGCCAGGCCTGTCATTAAGGTACCAACACATAAATGTTATATTAGCACTTAACAGGAGGAGCACAGTATTCTCCTCTAGGAGATGAATTCTAACCTTGTCAATATAATTCTGCTCTAAGTGCTGTAAAACAATTTGAAAAGATGAAATACTGGAGCTTTGCACTGAGGAAAAAAAATAAAAAAGTCATGCTTATTCAGGCTTAAAGGCCACTTTGCTGGCCCAAGGTGCTGAGGTACTGTTTAGAAAAAAAGAGTCTAAAGAAGCTCTCTCAGGTCACATCAAGCACTAAGACAAACTTTTCTACTTCCCTGTGCTTGTCTTAGGTTGTTAAATCAATTACTCGCTATTTCTGCTTGCCTTCAGCTGCCATTTAGGATATGAAGAACTACATGAAAATTAAGGCCAGGAGAAAGTACATTTCCAAATTTAACAAATGAGAATTATTCTGTGTGAAAGACTATTCATGGTGCACCTGTACAGTACCATAGCACTCATAACCTTTAACTTTAGAGTTTGCACAAAGCACAACTGATGGAGCTACTGGGGACTAATAATCTTTCATCAGCTGCTACCAAATCTTACAGAAATACTTCTAACAATGATGTCTCCTGACTTATTTTCAAAAAAATCGCTGACATTTGTGTTGTATATGGATGCTGCACTTAGGAGTTACCTTTCAGAAATTTACAACTGTCTTAAACAGCTGAATATCTTTATGATAGCCTGTCTAGTAAATGAGGATGAATATATAAGCTTGGCTAAGAAATTCCATTCATATGATGCCAGAACAATATAAGACAGTATTAAGACTGAAAATGAAGAGGAATTATTTTATGATTAAGTTGCTTTTTACAATTGATTCTGCACTCTCATCAATGAGATTCAGTACTTCTGGCAGACAGCTGTGGTACTATGAAGAAAAATGTGTTTTTAGGGTTCTTGCCCAAGGATAGTCATAAACTGTTCCATAAAGGAGCACAGGTTTTGGCCTAGTCCTCCTTCCACTTCTTCACAGTCTTAGGGAAAAATAAAAAGAGGTAGAAAAGGATGCAGCTTGGCTTGTATTTCTTGAAAAAGAAGTGTCAAATAATTCTTGGGAATTCTTATTATTAAGAGACAAAAAAAGTGTTTGTTGGGGCAAACACTGTTGAAAGCAGTGATTCGTTAATGTATGCAGACCTGAATTTTACAAATCTTCACAAATTTCATTAGGCTGTAGATGTAGCTGTCATCTAAACGTATTTTCCCTTAAACACTTGTTTTCTAGCTGTCAGTATTCAAATGATTTTCAGTTCATGGTAGAGGATCTGCCTGTTGGAACATTCTGATTTCCACCTGTTAGATTTCCCACAGGATTTAATCCTTTCTAAGAACAAATACTGCGAGGTAGCTTAGCACCAGGAGAAGTTTGAATGTCATAGAGGAAAATGAACAGATCGTAAGGTTCAATAGCTGACTGCTGAGATAATATGGAGACGGATGCTACTACTGTGCTATATTTTTTCATGATCTTATTTAGAGAGCGCTGCAGAAGGAAGCCAGGTAGCATCCTCTTGCTGTGCGGGAGACAGCCTCTGAAAAGAAATGACTCTGTAACAATTTCTTATTTTACTAATGGTTGCAAACTGGATCACCTCAGAGACCACGCTGTCTTTTGATTTTGAATCTATCATGCTATGAAATGGTGGATTCCAAAACTTTGGATAAAGATTTGATATAAGTGATTTAGCTCTAACTGAATCTTATATTAGGCTGTCCTCGAAACATGGTTCACTATATCCTCCCTCTGCCAACAGGATACTCAATTTATCTGCTACTCAATTTATCAAAGGTGGGAAAGACAGGAGTTCCAGAAAGTTTGGAAGAGGAAGCCCCAAAGCAGATTTTTCTAAATACATGCGCTGCAAGAAGGACTACGAATACTCCCTCTTTTAACACCTTGCTTTAAAAAAAACCCCACAACTCAGCAAAGGGCTTTTCCTACCATGAAGAAAAGACTGGTATTCTTCTGGTGTTACAATACACATTTCAATAACTCGGGAAAAACAGAAGGTAAGGAAAAGATTTTAGGAGGACTGAAAATGTGACTCTGTTGTTTACCTCACATTTTATAATACCGAGGCAGGTTGATACCATATTGCTGTAAACACTGAGAAGAGTGCCCAGTTAAGCTAAGTAACATCTTGGAAAGTCTTCATGGACCAGTTAATACAGAATCACAGCAGCTGACAGTAGTCAAGAAAGCAAGTAAAGCATTATGAATTCTTAGGAAAGGAATAGAGGATAAAGTGCATTATTTTTACATTACGCTACTGCAGAAATTCACAATTCACCCACGCCTCGAGTAAGACATGCAACTCTGGATCTCTCAACTGAAAAAGGACATATTAGATACAGAATGCATTCAGCGAGGACAGGAAGGATGATCTAAACCTCTGGAGGATCTGACTGGAAATGTCCTCCAGCCTTAAGGAGAATACGGCAGAGGTTTACAAAACCATATATGACATACGAAGAATGGATAGGGATAAGAACTGATTTTGCACCCTTGTCTTTCTGTACAAGAACGATGGATCATCAAATGACTTTGGTAAGGGCATGGTTTCAAGAAGACTGATGGTGGGTGACACCTGGAATTCCTTGATGGAGAATGATGTGATTGCAGGAATTTTACAGGGATTCAAGGGGAGCCTGAAGAAGAACACAGATTCAGTGGGGATTATAAGACAGACATATTAAAATTCTTAGTTAATTATTAATTTATACAATAGTTAATAATTTATATGAAAATTAACGATTTATATAACTATTAAAATGAATTTAATTAAATTATATATGAATAAAACAGTTTGAGGTGGGGAGAATATTAGGGTGGATATATGCTTTTCCTGTTTTTACTGTTCACATCTGCTTAGGGCTACTGTTTGGAGTCAGAATACTAAGCAGAGCCTACACCATTATGACTATTCTATGTTCTTATGTAAGAACTTATGTTTACGCTGATACTAGCAGTCTGCTTGGTGAAGAGGAAAAGTGACTGGGCTTTCTTGACTGGACTGGTTGAATTTTCACAATTATTCCCTTCCAACAATGAGTCCTTTCCAACATTTCTGTAATTCTAAGGGAGTTTTATATTCATCTGTGATATTTCACATTGATTTCATAGGGGAATAATGAACACTGAGTCAAACAGAAGAATGCAGGTAACAGCTTTGAAGTGCTTCTTCAGCCAGCTGAGCAGAGCTGTTGGCATCAGAATATTGGGCTGGAAGAATGTGGTTGCTCTTGGGCTCTTTCTGAGAAAAAAAAATAAATGCTTCCTCTTCTCCTTTTTCCCAAAGCAGAATCACAGAGAAAACTGGAATCCTACTTTTAGGGAGGGACATATAGAATCTCCCCTCCCTGCTTATACTGATGGAGACACCACAGACAACTAAAACACAACAGACAGTCCCAGACAGTGCCCAGCAGGAGGTTTGCCTGCTTTGGGCACCTGCCACAGGAACAGGGATCTCGAGCCCTATTACATTCGAGCCACCAGTCTGCTGTGTTTTAACCCCTCTAACGAGGTTCTGCAATGGATGTTCAACACAAATCTGCGAAAGTTTAAGGATGATTGGTTGGAAATAGAAGCGGTTGAAGGGCTTGGCTGAAAACTTACTGAGGGGCGCAGTACTACATTACCAAATGACATCCAGCTGAGTAAGGTATCTAATAACATGAAAAGAGAACAGGAACTCTTCCTATATTTTACATTCATGCATAGGCTGAAGGTGAAAAAATAGCTTTGTAGAAATATTCCTTAGCTAACACTTCTATAAACATGTTTAATGCGGAAATACAAGCCCTTTCATATCACAAGAAGGAACGTTAACAACAGAGGTTGGCAACTGGTTTTTAAGCTTCTAATTAACCTGCATCTGTACGTTAAAGTAAAATGGTTATCTGAACGGCTGTGTCCAATGCTTTCCTGAGCTTTGCTCAGACACAAGAAGTTACCACATAGTGTTACCAAGTCCTTGCATATTGTATGCCTTAGTTCTTAGTAAAGATGCACTCGATTTTCACTGTGCGTATTCACGAGAGCTACAGAATACTCTTACACTAATGCATGCCTAATGCATTCTCAGTACTGCTATGAAGCAAACCAGAAGCCAATGCAACGGGCATAGTTAAATGAAAAATGCTGGGCTCTAATAGTTGCAAACTAACTTACACAGAGTGCTGTTTTAAAATTGCTAACCTTAAAAAAAGAATTTCTTTAATTAATAGTGTATTTTTTTCATCTAAAAAAAATCAAAGGTAGACCTATTAACATTCTGATGAAAACACAGGAATCACGAGTATAGGACAAACCCATATTCAACCCATAGTATAGGCATTTAACTATTTTACTTAATTTAACTGAAAAGGTACACTTCTCAGCTATTAACATTTATTATATAAATTTGGTTTACTTTGACTATCCTCCATTTGTTCCAAATGAGAAATATTCTTTGTGTTGTGTTAGTAAGGACTAAGGTCTACCTACCTCACTGAATACAGCTGAATATGAATCAGGCTATAAGAGACAGAGATGAATACATAATTGCTATCTCTACAAAGAATTGACTTGGAGAACAAAAAGAAAGATACTATGATGTTACTTTTAGAAGCTGAGTTTATGAAAACCTTATATGGTATGCATTATTACACCATTATAGCGGCAAGATTAATGTGCCTTTAAATAATACATTTAAAATTTCTTTTACACTGCTTGCATTAAATAGAGTGCATCAAACTCCTGAGATCCAGTTTAAGCTTTGCTAGAGTCTCTCACAACAATAGGTTTATGACTTTAAAAAGTAAAGATTCCACTAGGAAAACTGCATAAGAATAAAAATGTCAGTTCCTGAAGAAAGTAGGATAGAAGCAATTCTTTTCAACACCCTGTTTTGTCTAATAAATAGGCCACATGCATTCCTGGTATAACATGCCTGAATTCAAAGAATGAATACCAGAATGTTTTATAACAATAAAATTGTTAGGAATATTCTTTTTGCAATGCTTACAAAAATAAGGAAGTCTGACATTGAGTATTCCTGAAATAAAACAGATAATTTGCTGCATGCCAAAAAATACATTAACACGAGACTGTCAGACTAAAAATGAAGTCTTACAAACCTGAATATTTGCCATGGAATAAATACTGTTAATATAAAAAGAAACAAGTTCTTCAAGAAATTTTAGTCCTCTCTACCCCACAACGCTGACAAAGCTGACGGTAGTTCAGTTAGCACTGTGTCATGTAGAAATTATTTTGTACAACATCAACTGGAAAACTGAGCCTGTACTTACTTGGTCTTACTGAACCGGGGAAAATCTAGAGAAAACAAGGTGGTTCTTTATTTTTTGTGTCAGCACCTGATAGCATATTTTGCAGAATAATTTCTTTTTTTGTGCAGTGTCTATCCATCTTTGAAAAACAGAAACATAAAAAAGGGGAAATAGATACAGGGGAACATATATGGCTATTGAAATTCAGAGGCTGTACTATTTCTAAGGGTACTTTTATTCAATTTTTGTAATTGAAATGGATCTCAAATTAATGTAATGTCTTGATATAATGATTATAATTCCACATGCTGGCATTTGGAAAAAAAATTCAAATTAAGTCTTCTTCATACTAATTGTGAAAAATTCTTCATGCGGCTATGGTAGTGAGGAAAAATTAACTAATAGATATGAAATGGTCAGCAATTAACATGCCAAGCAACACATCTTAACTTCTGCCAGAGAAGCATTTTGCAGGTGAATAAAATGAGCGTACCTCAAGTTATATTAGCAAGAGTACAGGAAATCTGAAATCTATACAATATATTGCTGGCTATTATTAGGATTTCTCAAGGTAACGGGCTAAAATTTTATGGTAGTCAACCAAGTATATCAGAAGAAACTACCACAAAAATTAACTAATATCACTTTTAGGGCCCAAATCCCACAATAAATCTAGTGTAAATCTGATTTTGTAGGTTGAGTCAGCTTTTTGGTGCATAAAGGATATATTTAAGTCTGCAGTATCAAAACTTTCATGAGTAATGGTGTCTGAATATTACTAAGATAAGCATATGTAAGCATTATATAAAAAAGATAAGCAAACATGGAAACTCATGAAAACAGAGAGTTCATGAGAAATCAGACCAATAACCATGTATGATCTATAGCTTAAACACTCAAACAGAATAATCTAGCAACTTGCTATTCTATCTTTTACCATGACCATCAAGAGGTCAAGAAGTGGTATTAATTTTTTGTCACTTCTGTGTGACAGACAAAAGGACTCAGTTGAAATTAAAGACATAACTTTACATGCTCTCTTTTGATTATATTTAGTAGCTAATGATGTAAATTGCTTGCTAATTTGCTTCCTCTTTTCTGTTATTGGATCACTGTGTTTTCATCCCTTAATTTTGGAAACTGGGAAGCTCTGTGACATGACCAAGATAAGAGCAATCAGTATGACATTTCCAGGAAGCTTTGAATGGGTGTCTAGAATAAAAAAACAATTGAAAGCCTGTACACAAAGTGTGTAATAACTAGGCTAACACCTCTGATTTCTGGATGTACCAACCTGGACGTTTTCTTGGAAAGTAAGCTCAAATAATTACTTGTTAGAATAAACTGAAAGAAAAATAGAAAACGCAAACTGGCCTGCTGAAAGAGGGACAGAGACTTCTGCATGTACAGTAATGGAGAAGAATCTCCTATTTAAGACTGAGACTTCCATTTTTGCTTGATTTATCATATCGCAATCTTGTTCTATCCCATTATCTAAAAACAGTCTCAATAGCCCCATGGACTTGAGAGTTTTCAATAATTTTATCCATTGGATTTTATACATTACAATCTCTCTTCAAAATATATTTCATAATTGTATGTGACAATTATGCCACCATCAGAGCAAAAGAAAGATTTTAAAATGTTCGATAATCAGTTATTGGAAGCATGTGATAATATCAAATGGAAAATATATACCATTTCCCCCACATTTTTAGATGGTTATACACCTCAGCTATAGCACTGATTATTCAGAGGAAAGCGTGTTCAAAGGACGGCAATGAATGTGTCTGGACTGAGGATCTGAGAAGTACAGGACTGCCAGCATGGCTGCCAAAGGGGCACAATGCCTGAAATTCAGAATTAGGCAATTAATATCAGCTTTAAAAATGGATATGACTGCTTGAAAAATATCTTCTGTCTTACTGGGCCCTTAACTACTCCCACCAATATATAATGAGACAGATCAAACCTAATTTTTATTTATTCTGGTTGGTTTTGCAATTTTTTTTAAAGGGGTGGTGGTTCTGGTTTTAGTTTTGTTGTTTTTTGTTGTGTGTTTTTTTTTTTTTTTTTTTTTTGGGGGGGGGGTGTTGGTTTTGGTTTTTGTTTTTTCCTGAAGTAACTCTTTATGGCTTCAGCAGAACATTTCAGTATGGAAGTGCTCTGGTACAACATGAATACCTGTATTTTTTCCCCTAAGTCAAAGGGGTCAGGAAGGGATTTTCACTTTTGTTAAATGCACACAGGCCTTTGGTTGTTCAGCTTATTCTACAGCAGTAGTCACACTACACGTGTACTTACAACCTGATAAACACCCCACCTACTGCACGGGAAACAGCCTCTCGGTTCTCATCCTGTGGCGTAAAGTATTTTAAACTCCAAAGGTCTAATATATTTTAGTCTAAGTACACTCGCAGGGTTCAAAAATAGGAATTTCTGGGTTAAATGTAATGGTCTGTGATATACAGGTCAGGCTAAATAATCTAATGGTGCCTTCTGGCTGTACAAGCTACTCAAGCTATGAAACCTGTTTTACCCAGTGCCTACGCCCAGTCTTTCTACCAGCGCGGCAGCACCTGAACTCAAAAAACCCACACTGAGAAGGCAACCATCTTACTCATTACGGCCTTTAATATCCCTTGCTGATAGTTTTCAATTTTTAAACAGCCCTACCTGTCGTGTTGCTTTTTATGTGCTCTCATAGTTACAGATATAATTTTGGAAGCAAAATATCTAAACAGTAAGCATAGTAAAAATGAAACAAGTTAAAGCTTATTAGCAGTAGGGAGCAGATGTAGCAGAATTCTGCCAGTTCCCCTACATTTCCTCCCCAGCAGGGACTTTCTGTCAAGCTGTGAGTTAGTTCTATACAATAATGCAGGTTGCTGCTACTGCAATTGCACCTTCCTATACCTCACTATTGTACTAAAAATTCACTTTGATTTTTGATTTCTTCCTTCATAATAATACTATTTGAAGCAGTTCCTGCAGAGCTAACTGTAAATTCAAGCACTGCATGCTAGATGCTCAAAAAGGCAAGAAAATGTAAAATTGATACAAAAATAATTACAATCTGAAAAGCTGGTTTATTTGCTTTAAAAATACTAACTTTCTCTCAACAAACTAAAGTTTTTTGAGCCAAGAGATAACCAGTTAATGACTGAAGTTAAGATTCCTTGACATACCTCTCAAACATACATCATTCAATATATCAGTTACAATGTGGAAAAAAGATAACTACTTAAGGAACAAAGTCATAAATTGATAGCAATATAAACTGAAAGCAAATGAAGTCTGCCACATGAAACATGATCACAGACTGTCACTCTGAGGGTTTTATTCTTCATGTGTAGTGTCAAAAATAAGCACTTAGGAAAGAGAGTTGAACTGAATTAAGGATGTTCAAGATGGAAAGATTTCACTTGAAAATCATTTGAGAGTGTGTACCCAAATGGGACAGAAAACGAGAAAAGTTAATGGTCAAAATCTACCTTTTGGGCATTAAGGATAACTGATTTTATGATTTAGAATTTAAATTTCAAATACTGATTGCAAAGATGCTGTCTTTGAAAGTCTCCTTTCATTCTGCACTTTGACCTTGAGCTCCGGAACTAATTTTCAAATCAAATGTCAGCTTTTACCTCACATATTCTAACTACGATCACCTGTACACATACAGCCAAATTAGCTACTGTTGTTAAACCTGTAACTAAATTTTGCAGTGCAATGAAAAAAAATTGTGATGCTACCGGAGGCAGAAGAAAAATGATTTGAAAATTCTGGTGGCACAATTACACCTGGGTTAATTGCCAGGCTCTCCTTCAATGGGACAGCCACCTTTTTTAGTAATATGATATATAGATGTGTAATCAAAAATTACTTTGAATGTGGCACTTTTTAGTAAATGAAGATTTTCAGCAGAAAATACAAGCATATACATTCCTTCATCTTACATATATGAGTATTTGGGGGAAAATGCTTGTTTTCTGCAGTATAGTCAGCTACTTTAATTTTTTAATATGGTACACATGCAAAGCAAGATCAGTTAAACAGAATATAACACAACTGCCAGTACTGCACATGCCCTTTATTTTGAGTCAACCCATTGATATCGGTCAATAATGTCCTACATAACAGTTTGGAACCTGAATTTTGCAGGACAGTTTTTCCCTCAGTTCAGTGTTACAGGAGTCAAACTCGAGGGATGCAGTTTCTTAAAGTCCACCGTGGGGGGTTGCCCCTGGCTGGCAGGTAAGCCCCCCTGAGTCGCTTGCTCACACCCCCCTGCAGCAGGATGCGGGGAGAGACTCGGGGAGGGCAGAAGCAAGAAAAAATCATGAGTGGAGATAAAGATAGCTTAATAACATAAGGAAAGAGAAAAAAATAAAGGAATCACTCGCCACCTCCCACCAGCAAACTGATGCCCAGGCAGTCTCTGAGCAACGGCTACTTTAGGAAAAACTCATCCCTGCTCCGGTTTTTATTGTTGGGCACGAATTCATAAGGTATATATTACCTCTTTGGTCCATGTGGGTCAGCTGTCTCAGCTGTGCCCTCTCCCAGCTCCTTGCTGAACCCCAGCCTGCTTGCTGGGTGTGGGCAAAGTTGGAAAAAGAGAAAGGCTTGATGGTGTGCAGGCACTGTCTAGCAACAGCCAGCACTGGTGGGCTGTTAGAATGGTGTTAGTCACAAATCCAAACCACAACGCTACAGGGGCTGCTATGAAGAAAACTAACTCTATTCCAGCCAGACCCACCACATCTGCTCACAAGAGGACGTTCATAATAACCTTAAAAAGTATAAGCCAAATTGGAGTTAAATGTGTAACTGTTCTCAGCAGTCATTGGAACGAGACATATGGAAAGCAAACTTGTTCTCCTGAAGATTAAGACTTGCCTTTCAGGTTACTACTGACATATATAATGGGATCTTCACTCTTCTGCTCCTGAAGGCAGATGAGTCCATGTACAGAAGATCAGAATAGAAAGTTTTCAATAAACAGCCTTTAAGTGATACATATTCATATAAATGTTTGTTAAAATTTGTTATACCAAGTAAAAAATACAAATATACATTCATGGATGTGTATGTAGTGTATATTTATTAATATGCATTTGTATATATGTGTATACAAGGAGGGAGGGAAAGAGAAAAATCTGTATACCTATACACCTTCTCCATGTAATTCTGCAGAATACGCACAGATTATGAGACTACACATTACTGAAAAGGTATCTACAACTCCACACAAACATTCACTTGTCAGATTATGACAAAACTTTACCAAAATTACTGATTTAATTAGAAATTCATTGAAAATTAGTATTTTCATCAGTTACATTTTCCCCTCTTAGACTCACTTGCTTCTTCATTGAGATGTATGCAGAAGTAACTACTTTGTCAACTACAGGAGATGGCCAGGATATTTCCACAAGGGTGCTTATAAGCAAGATACATAAAGATCTGCCTAATATTAACACTGAAAAATATCCAAAAGAAAATCAAAGTTAGATTTCAAGTGTCACCAGCTGTGTTCATTGTGTTACAGCTAAAGGATTGATGAGAATGATATACTTTTATCATATGAGATGGAAGCATTTTTGTTTTTCATTCATGAAGCTGAATAATTACTGAGAGGAAGGTGAAAGTCATTATTCACTGCTGAGCTGGCACGCATGTTACTGGGTACTGGCCAGTTAGCACTACTCATTTTTGCTATGCAAATATTTAAAGGGGTTTCAAAATAATGGTAGCTCACTTTCATGCTGTCTCACATACTTTGAAAGCAGAGTACAGGAAAGGATAAATAATTTTTGGGTTACTTTGAATTTTCTGAATAAGGAAATTGAAGATTTATTATTGATTTTGAAGCCCATGTAAAATCCTTCAGAGATGAGGAAGAGGAAATGAAATTGTTATTATTACCAGCACACAGGACAAGAGATAAGATAATCAAGTACTGAAATTTAGTAGGATGCCTTAGATTGTACTATACACAAATAAAGAAGTACTTCCACTACCAGAAAGACATTATTTTCCTCAGTTATTATTTTTTTTTCTCTTTCAAGTTTTTGGTGGTGGAAGACCATAGCTGTATCTGAGTAGAGATAAGATTCTTGCAGTTTCAAAAGGAAGAGGTGATATTCTGAGCTCTAATTTTGACTGCAGCTTGATGGGGAGAAGGCCAGGTATGAATTTTTCTAGTTTATTGTGGAGTTTCTCTTCAGTTGTATTTTGCTGAATCTATTTGTGGTGTGGACCCCAGGCAGCAGCAAAGCATCCACAGAGCTGCTTGCTCACCCTCCCACCCCAGCAGGGCAAGACACACAACAGGAAGAGCAAAAATGAGAGAACTCTTGAGTCAAGATAGACAGTTTAAATAGTGAAATGAATGAAACCAGTGATGCAAAGGCAATCATTCACCCCACCCCACCAGACCGATGCCCAGCTAGGCCTCTGGGGAACAGCCACCTTGGAAGATGAAACTCCCCAGTTTTTCTTGCTGAGTATGATGTAATATGGTACGGGATATCACTGTGGCTGCCTCTTGCCCACCCCCAGTCTACTCACTGGTGGTGCTGACTGGGAAAAACAGAAAGCCTCACAACTGTGCAGCATTAGCCTGTTAGCAGCACTGTTTTAGCCACAAATCCAAAACACAGCATCGTAGGGGCTGCTGTGAAGAAAGCTAACTCCATCCCAGCCCGACCTAGTATGCTATTCAGCAGGTGAGTTTCCTTCCTGCAGTGGGAATGTTTTCCAGGTCCTGCACAACCATGACAAAGAAGATATTGCCCACAGATTTAATGGGAGGACTTTCAGTACAGAAGTTTGGCTAGTTTTTGAGATCCGAGTTTTCTGATTTTTATTGAGCTCACACTGAAGAGACAATACCCTCCCTGGAAATGACCAAGACCTAGAACAGCTGGTTAGTACTTAACATCCATCCACTTGTTGGAAGCACTGACTCTGAAGGAACATTTGTGGTGTCTGAAAGAGATTAACCTGCTCCAGTTTTAGGAAGGACCAGTTGTTAACAAACCTGTCTATGTAGGCTGGAGTGGCAATCTGGCTCTTCCTTCAGTCTTCATCAGCAGGATTAGTTTATTCAAAGGAGAGCAAAAAAACTTTGAAGGTGATGATTTTCCTGAAATTCCTTCCTTCACTGTGGGGATTTAAAGTGTCCTAGATGTAATTGGGACTACAGTTTAATAGGGAAGATTTCTGAGTGAAAGCAGGACCTTGATCACGTTTCACCCACGATGGCATTCTCCCCTCTCTAAAGAGGCCCTGACAACAGGGACTCGCCTTTGGGCTGAAGTCCTGTTAATGGCTCCCACAGCCATCATGCGTTAAGACTTTTGACCGGAGGTTCTGGCCTAAGAAAACCGTGGGTGCACACGTGCCCTCTTGCCTAGCACAGAAGTGACAGGCTCAAAACGGAATTAATATTTTCAGCAAAGGAGAATAAGAATCACTCAAAAAAACCCTCTTCTAAGGGAACTGCTGCAGGGGAAAATCAGTCAGTCTGGATGAACTAGGCTGTTTACCACCCTGAATAACTTGACATGCATTTCTTCACTGTGTCTAACTGAAAAACAACATTCAAATGCAGGTATATATTACCTGTAAATGGCAAATAAGCTAGTGTAAATCAGTTCATGGAAATCAGACAGTTATGCTGACTTATACCAGCTGAGGATTTGATTTTATCTGTATCCATCTACACAAACATTTGCACAAGAAATGCTCTCCTTTCTTATTTTCTATTGTTCATATCTTATGTTTACATTCTACAAGCTGAATTCATGTATACTGTTTAGAACATTATACAATCATATGATTTTTTATGTCCACATATATATATCCAATTTCTAGTAATGGCTTAGTTAAAATCATGTAGACTGATTCACTGTTCTTTTTGTTGACTATATTCTTTTTAAAAATTCATTAAGGCTCCACTAACATTACAAATAGAATATCATGATCTTCCCTTAAAAAAAAGTGAAAGTGGCAACCCTTTCACCTCCCACCATGGGCCAGCGTCAAAAGGCAGACTATTTTCAAGGACCTCTGGAGTTCCACTATCTGCATTTGACCTGTGTTAAATATTCTCATTACAGTTGCTTCAAATGAATACAAAAGCTTTGTTTAATCTGAACACAGGGGAAATGAAATACACTAGGCACGAGATGAAAGACCCACTACCACTGTGCTATTTGAATGCACTGCGTGTTCTTAACATGGGCCATAAAAGAAGCCTAGTTTAATATATCAAACTGTGGAACATTCGAAATAGCATCTAGTAGCAAAATAAATGTTATAAACCTGATGAGACAAAAAAGGGAAATAGAAACATGCATTTTCTTCCTACTGAACTTTTGATAGGCATAGGTACTGGCTGGTGGCAATGTTTTTCAAAAATACTTAGTTTTCTTCTGGTAATATTACCAATTATGTTAATTAACCTATGTGAGATTTCACTGCAATGTATATGTAGCAGGGTTCTAATCTATCATTTATACCTTTATAATATTCATTTATGTCTACTCCTCAGATTTTAACTATTCTGTCCAAGAAACTGGTAAAGGAGACCAATTAAATTAGTATTACCTATACTGTTATCTACAGGACACAGAATTCACAATACTACTTGGAAATATAGCAATTGTATTAAACATAGATATTAACCAATACATATAGTAAAATATACAAAAAACCACAAAACCATGTATATGAATATTATAAACATCTGTCCAGGATGGTGAAAAAGTACATATCCTCTCAGAAATCTAGTGGGTTTTTATATTCCTTTTAAGTTTTATGGTAATATTCCCCATAGGTAAAGAGGACATTAAACCTCTGTCCAATCCTTTGCAGCAAGAAAAACCTTCAACTTCCACCATCTGAGCATAAGCTACTTCTGTTCTACATAGGATAAAGTGTCAGAGAATGCATGAATTTATTAAAATTCGTGACAGTCTGTATACTACAAATACTACAGTCATGGCTGAACAATGCAACAGACTGCTGTGTTACAGATGCATGACGCCATTCTAACTGACTGCCATGAAAACATAATAATTACTCCAGAAAACCACTGCATGTAGCTAGACAGCTTCTGGTTGAGGATTTAGCTTGTTTATGACTTGGGACCTGTGCATTATTTGCTGGGCGATGTGGGAAGACACTGGATAGTACTAATGGTATTTACAGGATTGTCAAAGGAGGCATATTGTGGGGGCTCCCTAGAATGGGCCAAGTGCCTCTAGATGACTGCTCTTAGATATTTTTTTAAAAAAATCCTAGTTCAGGCTCATTTACATCTTTTGACATCTAAACAGTTTGTAAATCTGGCCCAAAAGGTTTAAATTTAGATACTTAAAGTTGGCATCAAGTTACCAGAGTGCTGAAATAAGCAACGAACCCATTCACGATACATATCAGATAAAACATTGTGAATCTTTTTTTCATCACTTCTGCGTTACATGCTATTAAGACACACACTGTCAAAAACCCGACTGGCATTCCTGACAGAAAGTCAACTGTAGCACTCTTTGCTGGATTTGAAAGAATCATGGGATCACAGCCACTCATCCTGAATGCTTATCATAAAAAAAGGAAAGCTTCTGTCAGAAGAAGGTGGGCTAGAGAACTTTTAAAGTTTGTAGTACATTTGCTCAGGAATTTATTGGAGGGAGAGGACCAGATAACTAATGTCGAAATGCAAGCTGTGTTACAAAAGCCAAAAGACACATTTTTTCATGTCACAGGAAGTGTTTTATCAGGTAGATTCTTCATTACTGAGGATGGAAAATACAGTGGCAGCTGCATAATAAAATAACCCAGAGTGGAACTGATCTATAATATCATCATCTGCAGAAAAAAATAGTATGTATAAAACAAATGGCCAAAGCAAAAGATATGCTAATAATAAGCTAATGGTCTTAGAGCTATTAATATATCCTGCATTTATATTAAATATTGTCCTTTAATGCAAGCCTGTCTTCTATTCTTAACAAAATACACTGTTTTCACTGTTTCAAAATCTCCTTTCACCAATATTTTGGGTACACTTACAAATACAGGCAATTCTAAACTTTGTGTGGGTAACAAAACATTGTCTACTAAATATACCACAGTATTTCCCCATACATTTTTCTTTTATAACAAAGAAATCAGAGGTATCATTTCAGATAGTTCTGGAAAACTGCCTCCGGGTTTTGTATACGCCATCAAATCAAAATAAGAACCGAAACTTATTTTTATCATTCAGTCATGTTTATCAAGAACTATATTTCAAAAGCAGAAAATGGCCTCCAAGTTTTCCTGCAAGTTAATGTGCTCTTAACGCAAAGAAAAAAATGAATTAATCGTACTTTGCCATTGGATTATACATTTGAACAGCAAGAGCCCAAACCAGTATCTATTACACAGTTTATCAAAATAGATATATTTTATTGGCCTAGCTATACCAAATATTGCTGGGGATTAGCAAGATGTAAAAAGAATAAAACACAACAGTGAAACAAGCTGGAATGCCTGAAATCTTGAGACAGTACAGCATGTTTCTTCTTTGTATTGGTAGGTGAGGATAACAAAATAAAGCAATAAGCAGGCATTCAGGGGTAGAATAAAAAAATGTAATCGTGATCTTGTCCATCTCAGTTAGTCTAGTGCAGCCTGTTGTACAGACAGAAGTACAATCCGCCACTTGAAATATTCTAACAAAGTACTGCAGGGATGGTTCTGCATGGAAAGACCATGGGGAGAGGGAAAAGAAGGCAGGGGGTTGACTCAGCTCCCAACTAAATATAGTGGGACTACTGTCTAAATGATACAACTCAACCCCTACTGAATAAAGTGCATACACAAAGTAAATTAATAAAATTTTGCAGGCACAGTCACTGCTATATCATTATACAATAGTTATTTGGAATATTTCCATCTATCAATAATGCCATCTGTCCCGCCCAATACAAATGGACTACAACCCATCTGGCTTATTTTTTTCTATTGATTACTCTGCTGTATGAGTTAGCAAAACTGCTTATAAAATCATCATATTACATGACACTGTCATTAAAAGATGTGAAGTAAAGAAAAACACAAGATGAGACTTAATTGGAAAACTGTCAGTTCTTCTTCCAGAAAGTTTTAGCAATGCTATAAGCCTTTTTATTTTTTTTTCCCTACTTAAAAAAAAAATATTTTAAAAAAGCTCTAAATGCTAACTACTGGATTAGGCACAAACTGTTCCACCACACAATTGTTACTACTTCTGACTAGTTATGTTAGAGAAGCTCCCTAAATGCATCTCCTCAAGAGTGTCAAAATATCCCAAAGCATGCGAGGGAATCACAAAAGAAACTGTGGAAAGAGTGTAACTTAAAAATAGGGTGGGGGGAAGCTGCTGATGGCTGGCATTGTATTTGTTAATTCCAATTATTTTTGCTAGGTTTTGGCTTTGATTATTTGTTTGTATAATTCTCTTTATGCTATTTTTGCAGCCGCTGTTTTTTCTAACTATTGCTTCCCTCAACTAGATTTTAATTTCTACAACTGCAGCCTGTTTTTGCTTTTGATTTTAATCACTGCTTCCCTTAACTATATTTTAATTTCTCCAACACCCACTACTTAACAACAGTGCAGCCTTATCCATCTACGGAACTTAAATGCTTACTTTAGCTCCCTCGCTCTAGATCTCAGTTCCTACGATAAACTTTTAGTTTTAACAAAGGAAACCTGTCTTGTGTATGTTCAAAATGTTAATGCAAAGATCTTTTTGTTAGCCCGGTGGGTTTTTTTAAGTGACACCCCAGTGGGGCTGCTTTCTTGTCATTCCCTCCCCGCTATTATTTTCTTTCTGCTGCAGTCTTCCATCCCTCCACCAGATTTCTGTTTTCTCTGTCACTCTGAATGGCTTTTCCAATGACACTATGACTCAAAGGGACACAGGAAGGAAGAAGAATGAGGAGCAAGGTCCGGATTCCAGCTCTAAGGACACAACCCTTGATGACTGTGGGTAACTAGAGTCCAGGGAGGCAATGCCCAGGGTTATACTGGAGGGGTGAGGCTGCAGGGAACAGTGCTGGGAGCACAGATACTGAGCTGCCATCTCAAGTGAGGGAAATCAGGGTGACTGCAGTGGAAATGAGTAGTGTAGGAAGCAAGGAATGATGCTGGAATAAGGAAGGGGCCAGAGGCTGGGTGACTGAAACAAGCTAGAAGTTGCTAGGGGTCCAGCCTGCTTACCGTTACTATTTTCCCCCTCTCTTACAATCCCCTCCCATTCTTGATGCTCACTAGAGCCACTCCTCTGGTAATCAGTGAAATAATTTGGTTATTCTGAAAAATACTCAATTTATCTTTCTCTTCATAATTAAAGAAATTCCTAGAAGACAACTATTACTGCCAATATGTCAAGAAGTCCTCTAAAGTCCAGGTGTGTCTGACCCTGTGGTCTTATCTCAAATGAAGCTTTGATCAACATCCTGTCTTAGAAATAAACCTTTTGTGTTATATAAACACATCCAGAGAACAGTTCTCACACTTGTCTTTATATTATGCTCGGTTATGGCCAATTTGTTTGTGCCCTAAAGAATTTATACATCCCTTTTTGTGCTTTACAGACTACTGACATCAAATATGGAGAATGATTCAGCTGAAGTTGCTGAACAGTATTATTTATGTAGAGGATATTTACCAGACATCACTATACAACAGAACGCTCACACTTTTTTTGGTGCTCTAAAAAAAACCTTTGGCAGTTTTGATGCATGTAATTTAGTCACTGTTAAATACAAATAGCTCAATCTTAATATACCACCATGTTGCTATTAAATAGAGAACATTCAACAGAACAGAAATGTAGTCTAAAACCTGTGTTTAAGACATAATTAGTTCTATGGCTTATGATGTATAGTTTACAAGAAACAAGTTCTGAGATGCATTGTTTTGTTTGCACAAACCCCATCCTTTTTCCATGGATGACAGAAGCAGAACAATTTCAATTGAGACACCATTCATTCTTATTAAGTAATCTGTAGGTTGCTGCTGATTCAGGCCTTTGGCCACTGTTGGAAATACAGTTCAAGAATAATGAAATACTTTTGGTTTGGCTGACTTAGTTTACTTGAAGAAAACAGAGCATTATTTGAAGTCATGGTATCTGACAGAACTGTCTGTTGTAGTAAAAAATAAAACCACTCAAGGGATATGCTACTTAGACTCTTAAGCACAATGCCTTTAGAGTAAAACTACCATGTTCTGGCTTCCACACAGAAAGGCACTATCTTACAGCACCCAACAGGCTGCTCCAAAGTTTTAAGATATGGAAAAACTATAATTTCACTGGCTCTGTGGAATAAACGAGGGAGAAGTACAATCGCCATACCATTTATCAGTCATTTCACAAAGTTCTTCCAAATTTCAAACTTCACTGTTTTCCTTATTCTGAGAGTAAAGGAACAATTCTCCTAATACCATGCCAGCTAATGCTTCTCCTCCAATAAAAAAAATCTCTATTTCCATTAACAGGACAACTGTATTTTCAGGGCAGGACAATTCCTCCCTCTGGTTCCTTGTAACAGAGGGGTCTGAAACATCTTTTTCTCTGCTCTGCTGTGTAGGCAAACCCTTGTCAATCAAAAAAGTATGCATAGCCTGAGGAAAAATTCAGTTTCTCTGTCTGAACCTCCTATTGCCAAAATTATAGAGAAAATAGAACATCTGGCTGCTAATAACATCTCTTTCCCACTGATATTTTCATTTTTTCCAAAGCATTTTTAGATTGTGTTGCAGCACACACTACTTCATCTGCTAATATTTTTTTGCTCTTTCTGATACTGTCATTAATGAGTATGATCTGATAAGATCTGATAAGCACAGCATAAGACTGACAAACATCCTCTAGGATTGCTTGGTGCTCCTCTAGGATATTTTTTCTTAAACATTCCTGAAAAGTGTTAGGCAGCTAACTCCTCATGGAAGTAAGTGTAGGCAGCAATCCATTTTTAAGCTATGGCTTGAACAACCAAAAAGTGACATGAGCCAGATATTAGTAATAGCTCTAAAGCAAGCAACCTCATCAGGGTTTTTCACATAGCTGAGAAAGTACTGCCTAGTCATCTCAGTAAGAAGAAGAAACAAAAGACTCAATGAAGAGTAGCTGGTACATGTATTAACTATAGGAGACCTAAAAGATTATATCTGGAAAAAGGAAAAGTTTCAAAGAACTGGCAGCCACTACCAATCTGCCCTCAAATCCTACATATGTAAAGCAGGTAGGCTTTGTGGTCATGGTGCATGGTACTAACCAGTCACACAGCAAAACCTTGAACTGCATTAAAAAATCTGAACTGAATTCAGATTCAATACACTGGGTCTCGAGGGGTAGTAAACACTATTTAAGAGGGTCTTTTATTCATAAATCAAGGTGGAATGTGTAAGCGTCTAAGTAAAGCCTACAACTCTACTCAGAAAGAGAAATGCCTAGTGCAAAGACTGAAAGTGAAGGCAAACAGGAGGAAAGTTTCAGATACATTTTTCCTTCTTCTATGGCAACGTTAACATATACTATGCTTCCAAGCCATGTATTTCCCTGAGAAACCATAATAATTAGTTATATTAAATTATACAGCAATTACGCAGTTACTAGTTTTTTTACTCATTTATGGAGCAGTTATGTTTTATTTACAATATTTGTGGCTTTTTAATGCTTGCAGGGTGTTCCATGGTTATTTAAGAAAAGTGGTACATACATAACAGAAATGATTATGGTATTGTTATAAATCACTGTGCAAATTATTATGCTGTTAGAGATAATCTAGGGTCAAGCAATAGACAGGCACACCCTGATCTGGTCTTAAAAGTTCAGTTGAATAATAAGCAATAATAAGCACTAAACTGCTAAACTCAGTTGTCATGACAATATTGCTTGTAAGAAAGAGTGGGGAAAAAACCTCAGCAGAACAACTCACAAAAAGTTGGAAGTAAAACGCCCAGTTCTTATTATGCAAAAATATATGGGCAGAGGAATTCAAATAAGGTATTGTTCACATTTTTGTTGGAGGAACTGACTGCTCTTTAACATACTGCTTTGGGGAATTAAGGCAAAGTTAGTGATGAATATAACTTTCTATTAAGCAATTTTCTTTCTCAATTGTGCACAACCACTTATGAGCCAGAACAAACAGCTCAATCAAACCTTATTGTATCAGTTTTACTTGAACCCTTTGGAAATGTACTGAGAAAATTCTGATATTACTACAAGACTTAGAGAGGGGAAAAAAAGACAACCCAGAAAAAAGAAAATGCATATCACAACTACCTTTTTACATTCTCTCAACTTCTTCTGCCATATAGAGCGAGCGATAGGAATGTGCTTCCTGTCAGTTACATAGCAGCTGGCTGTGATCGCGTGGTGGAGCGCAGTCTTTTGTTTCATAGCTTGAAGAACTCGCTCAACATGACGGAGGGAAACCATGGCCTCAGCCCATATGCCACCGCTAACAAGCTGCATCGTGCAAGGTACCAGAGCAATCTGTCCAGCACAGTAGAGAACATCTCCAACCTAGAAGAAAGGAAGAATAAGTACGTAAGATTCTGGGAGTGTATAGAAGGCAAGGGAAGCACTTTTTTTTCAGGTAGTTTCTTTCAACAGTACTGTTCTTTGACATCATTTGTCACAAATGAAGCAAACATGCCTGCGTAAAGATAGTTTTATAGGGAATTTAACTACAATATAGAAACAAAGTACTACAATAAAATTTAACCTAACAGTTAAAACAAGGATGTATGTGTCAGCTCCAAACAGTAACATCTGATGTTACTGTCCGTTACAGATGCTGGATCACACTGATGCCCCAACATAGTTAAATATTCTTGCTTTCTGATTTGGAGTGATGATGCACACTATCTTTGGTTCAGTGCTATTTTTTTAAAACTTCTAAGTCTTAAGTTAGCTCTGTTTTACATAAGAATATGTAAGAAAGTATAAGCATATATCTGTAATGTCTTCAGTAAACTAGTTTAAAAATACCATAAAAATAATACTTGCAGAGCAACTAAAAGACTGTGCATGAAGAAAGTCATGATAATCCACCAGAAGGCAAAAGGAAATTGCAGATTGAAAATAAAATGCAGAAGAGTGCCACTTGACCAAAGAGATGCACTCATCTTTTGAAAATGGAATTAAATGGGTGGCTAGATACACCATCAACATATGTTTTAAGTTGAACTGCAATGCAATTACTTTGGGCTGAGTTTCTAAAGTCTTCCTGGCAACACTCTGAAGACCTACTTTTTTTAATAGCAGCCAGCAAAGGAAACTATTTATTCTTACTATTCAGACATCTCAAACATTTATTATAAAATCTTAATGTAAATATCAAAACTTTTCATCCTCTTATGCTGCACTTCACTAGAAAGTCTGTACATTTCCTGATCAGTGAAGCAGTAAATTTTATTCAATATCAAAAGAAAACTAAGTATAGAAGTGGGAAGTAAGGTGGGTGTAAACAGCTTTGAAGTCAGCACAGGAAGCATTTTGCTAGGAATAAAGAGAAGGAAAAATGGACTGTGCAAGGAATCTTTAGGAAGAATTTTGCAGAACTTACTGTATAAACTGTAAAAATTCCTCAGAATTAAGAATAATTAAAAAAGAAATCTGTCCTAGAAGACATGGCAATCAAACCATGTGACAGACCCATATGCAACTCCAAATCTGTCCTCATAACTGTCTGTGTCTCACAAAAGACTCACACATGTAACTATTGGAAAAGTATCTTATACAATTTGGCATACAAGTTCTATGATTAGCAGCTGAAGAGGGGGAGGAGGCAGAGAGGAAACATATCAACTGCCACCCATCTACTATTTAAATTGTTTTAAATATCTGAAATATTGTTTTGATAATGCTATATATAATCCTGAATTTGGAAAAAAATATGTAAGTAATATTTTGGTTTATAAGAACAAATGGTCTTTTTTTTTTTTTTTTTTTTTTTTTTTTTTACAGTGCTATTTTAAAATATGTGCCATTGAACAAGGGAGTCCAGCCAGCTACGAAGTGGCATACTGACAAGATGAGAAACAAATTCAGAAAGATATGATTCAGAGGGGCACAGGTTTGTTTTTAAAGCAAGCCATTCATTTTCACCTCTTGAAAGTGAAATCCATGCATCAGTAAAAAACTCCAATACAGGTAGTTTATACTTCTGCAGAAAAAAAATCACACTGGCAATATTTCTTCCCTTTTTGCCTGTTGGGCTGCTGGTTTTCCATGCATCACCCATGTTAATTATTAGGTAGACAGAAGAGCTGTTCAACCAGTTCACTTCCCCTATTCTTGAACAGATTGTTTGAGACATAATATGAATACTAATTAACGATAAAGTATCTGTCAGTGTTTTGAAATACGGACCCGGATCGCACGTTCTTAAAGTATCCTGGATAGTTCTGATACAATTAGCCCCACTGGTCATAAGAAGGTCAAAAAAAAATCTGAAGTATTTGAGCAAAATTGGCACCACTTTTGGCTCAGATTCAGTGGGAATTTTGCAGAGTTCTCCAAAAACAATTTAAAAAAATCCCTCTGTTCCTAACATACTTGTTTGTGTCTTAAGATGTAATTAACAGAAAAACAGTGTTCCTAACGTGCCACCATGTTACAGAGGGGTGGATACAAGGGGGAACGAGGGCAAAAAGAGTCAAAACACGGCCGCAGGTTTGCAGCAATTGTGTTTCAGGAGAATGTAAGTTAGGGTAAGGGAAGGAGGAGGGATGTTTCTCTTCCTCTTTCCCAGTGACTTGGTCTTGAAAAGCAAGCATAAATAAACAATCAGCAGGGACAAAACAGCAAACCGGTACAAACACCGTTTTAGCAGATTTCAAGAGGTTGTCTCAAGAATGTTTGAAGCATCATATTCAAAACTGTTAGCAGAATAAAAAGCATTTAAAATGGGGAAGACATCATAGTATCTTGTTCACAGTACTGAAATCTTACAACAGGAGATGTCACAATGTATGGTGTTATTCCCTGTGTTGTGAAAGTGTTCTGCAAAACCCTGCTAGAACCTTGCAACAGTTTATCTTTTTGGAGCATCTACAAGGCTAACAGAAGATCTTTCAGGCTATAGATTCACAGTGTATCAAGTCTAGAGGACCTGCATATCCAGTGAACTCAGCATAGAAACAAAACTACAATATAATGGATGTGTATTTATACACTAGATGTCTCAGCTTACACTGACGATTTAATTTTCACTGCAGCCCATACACGTATTTCCAGTGCTAAAACTTCATTAATGATTTGACAAACCAAAAATAAATAAAGATTTGTACTGCTGTGCTGGTTAAGGCTGGGGTAGAGTTAATTTTCTTCATAGTAGCTAGTATGGGGCTGTTTTGGATTTTTACTGAAAACAGTGTTGATAACAAGCGATGTTTTCGTTATTGCTGAGCAGCGCTCACACAGAGCCAGGGGCTCTTCTGCTCCTCACCCCACCGCACCAGCGAGGGGCTGGGGGGGCACAAGGAGCTGGGAGGGGGCACAGCCGGGACAGCTGGCCCCAACTGACCAGAGGGGTATCCCAGGCCATGTGATGTCATGCCCGGCATATAAAGCTGGGGGAAGGAGGAAAGTGAGACATTCGGAGTGATGGTGTTTGTCTGCCCAAGTAACCGTCAGCCATGATGGAGCCCGGCTTTCCTGGAGATGGCTGAAGGTCTGCCTGCTGATGGGAAGTGGTGAATGAATTCCTTGTTTTGCTTTGCCTATTAAACTGTCTTTATCTCAACACACGAGTTTTCTCACCTCTGCTCTTCTGACTCTCTCCCCCATCCCAGCTGGGGGGAGTGAGAGAGCAGCACGTGGTGCTTAGTTGCCAGCTGAGGTTAAACCATAACAACTGCTGAGATGCTCACTTGTACCAATTTATTTCCAATATATCCCCACAACAGTAAAGAGTTTATAAATGGGACCTCATGCGACTCGACATTTCTTCCCTTTTTTTCATTTGTATCACTGCTAGTTAAATGAAAGGTGAGTCTTAATAAGCTAACATAATAGTTCAGCAACTGTTTTGCACAGTTAGCACAACTGTAAATAATCAAGGGAATTCAGCGGACAATCAGAACCTCAGAGTATGCAATCCATACCCTACAGATAGGAACAATAAGCTCTTATTTGAGAGTTATGACTTTTCGTGGTAGAGCTATGCTACAGGAATTAAGTGTAATATAGACCTAGATCACAGCTAATACAGAGGGAAGACAGTATAGTAGCAAATTATTATTTTATTTCACCTGTTTTTTTTTAAGTTGCATTCATTTTTCAGGGAGGCAGAAGGAAAGGATCTATGGTACCATGGAAAGGAAAATTTAGAAGAACTTTTGGTGCTACTTTGAACTGTTCTATCCCCCAAAAAGTTTTTAACAGTACTTTAAGTTACCAAAAGGACACAACATATCTCCCATAAAATATAATTCAGGAAAAGAAAGAATAAGAACAACAGACTTAGTTGGACATAAGGACAAATTAGACATAACTTAAGCTGCTAATTAGCAAGAGAAAGCTGTAATTATTGCTACTTAGAAAGAAACAGAAGAAAGAGGATACCTGTAGATATACACTGAGTTTTGTTTTGTTTTGTTTTTTTTAATGAAAGGCCAACAGCAACTACAGAAACTTTACGAAACATTTCCTGCTGGTATTATTAAACTTGCTAGGGATTAGCTGGCATAATACAAAAATTGCAGGGATCTTCCAGTGGAGAGATTTCAGCCATTCACCCCCAGGTATTTAGGCCAATGTTAATAGTTGTACCATATGAACAAATGTGTGTTTCTTGGAAAGGATGGAGTCAATATGCAATCAGCCAAATCTTTGTTACAAATGCAGTTTGGTGTCTGAGTGACTGCTGCCCTTTAAGAGGTCAGGGTGTACAAAAGATTCAATGACCCCTTGACCTGACAGTGAAATAACCCACCATTATGTTCAGCCAGTGTAAATAAGCATAACTGACAACGCACTAATAGGCTGCCTCTGGTCAGCCATGTGTACCTCTGACCTTAATGAAGACCTAAATCAATTAATACTCCAGGCAATAAAGACCTCTGGCTGATTAAGTTAGATAGAAATCATCTTTTCTAACGGGATTACAGCTGTAAGGTGGTGAACTTTTTATTTAATGTATGATAATCCTTTCTTCCTAGGGCCCTCTTATTTTAGCTAATGACGTTAAAATTACTTCTTGCAATGTGAAATCTTTTATTCAACTACCTAGTGTGAATAAAGTTTTAAAGGTACCGTTTAGACCACAGTAATTGAAAAGCTTTGAGTTCACACTATGAACACAAATTGTATCTGACTAACGTGGTTCTAATACACCACAACCTTCAATATAATTCCAGTTTTTCTTGAACTGTTACAAATTTGTAGTCTAAAAATTCCATAAATGAGTTGATCACACACAGTTTAGTTTGACACAGGCTTTCTTTTGAGAAAATGTGTACAGTTATCAGCTGAAAGATGAAGGATATACTCCTAAATGAAAAATATGTTATGATTATCTTTGACTAAAGAAAATTGACACTAGTAAGAATCCACGTATAACTTAGCACAATGCTTGCATATCGTACTCAAAACTCCAGAACTTCCTTTTAAATAAAATAATATTTTTTCCTAAATAGGTCAAAAAGTTTAATTAATCAATAGTATATTATTTCTATCTTATTGAAATAGCTCTAACATTTTGACAGTTTTCAGAGATTTAGAACTCAGTTTTCAAATGCTGTGATTCCACTTGCTAACCCTCATTTTGGGATGGAGCTTCATGTGTTTCAAAATCTAATCAATCACCTAAGCCATGAGACTATAAAACACTCACCTTTTTGCTTTGTTCTTCATATTAAAGTTTTTTTATCAAAGTGTGATTTAAATTTTTCTCTTTGAACATTTATATTTGTGGATTTAAAATTCACAGGACATACTTATCAAGAACCGAAATAAAATACTGCCATTTCATGGATGCTAAACTAGGCTTATATATATTTTTTTTAATCTGCAGTTTAACAAAATTTAAATACACCATCCCACAAAGTCATATTTGACACTGAGCACAGTGTCATAATGCTATCAACACACATAAAACTCGTGCATTTCCAAATTGGAAATTACACTAAAGAGAAGTTTCATGTCATGCAGTATGCTAGACTGAGCAGCACAAAACCTGGCAGTTCTTTAAAGAGGCTATTAACTCGACAATGCACCTGAAAAAGCCACAATATTAATTGTTATGAATACTACATCAACTTAAAAAATACTATGTCTGAATACCTCCTAGTCATATTCTATGCTGCCCAACTGTAAATATCTCTGCAATCCTCTAAAAATCAAATAATTCAAATTGAGCCTTTAGACTGTGCTGTATTTACAGCAGGAAATCTCATATAATACATCCTGGAAGGTCTGTAGTACCTTGAGGTTTAACAAAATGCTATATGCACAGACTTGCGAGGGATTATCAGATCAGAAAGCTTAAGAGAAGGTAAGGTTCAGCTTGAAAACCTTTTTTAAAAAACTGTTCTGTCCTATCACAGAAAATTGTAGTATTTGCATACATATTTTTGGCAATGTGTTGGTTATATTTAAATCGTGATCACTGCCAGATCAATTTTATTCTGCTCTACAACTGATGGAAATAAAAACCACACACTTCTGATTTACAGAAGACAAAGATTCAGAAACTGATTTTTTTCACAAAAAACCCACCCCAAAAGCTGTCATTCACATTCCAAGGGAGTATGAGACACAAAACAAAAATAAACCTAGCTTTTAAAGTCAGCATCTAGGAAAGGTTCCAATACAGTGGGTAAAAAAGGCTTGCCATCTAATACATCTGTGTGGGCATGGCAGCGAGGCTGAGTCTTCTCCAGGACACTCATTTTGGTCCACTTGGAATCTCCAATACACAGAGAGGAAATTAAGAAAATGGAGGGAAAATATTCTTGACTTACTATGCATATTTTGGCCAATGTCCTGTACTGGCATACAGGGCACATATTGTTCCTTTATGGAAAATTACAGTAGATAGTTCAAAGACTTAATTACCATAGAGTATAAACTCTTCTCCACATCCTAAAGGATGTTTTTTCCTAAATGAGAAAGAGCAGCCTCCCTGCTTGAAAAAGAGCAAGCTAACAAGAGTATTAATCTTTGATGCATTTCTTCCTTGGGACAGTGGAATTCTAGTCTTCATAACTATAAATCTGTCACCTTTTACAAAGCCTATCATTTACTCTCAAGCTTAAAAAAAAAATAAAATCACAAGTTCTTCCACAACCACATTAGCAAAATCTGCCAACTGTGAAAAACTGCAGAATACTCAGCTTTAAGAAAATACCTTATCTAAAAGATGGAATAAAACCAACACCCTGATTATCATTTACTCATTTCTTATTCATATCACTTTGAATAAAGGTGCCAAACAAAACAAATAACAATAATAAAAAAGAACTAAGATTAGTCTATTCCAGATCAGTTGGAGTTGGGATGGGGAATAAGAGATCTAATCAAATCCATATTTACCAAGAAAAGTAAAGGTGTATTTCAGGTTTCAGAAAAACAAGGTGGAAAAGATTAATACCTAAAAGTGTAAAGCGATGCAAATGACTCAATGTGGACATGGACTATTGAGGAATGGATACCACATTTTTCGAAAATGCATACTATATCCACCACAACTGATTGTGTTTTTTAATTAATTATATATACCTAGGTAAGGGAGGATAATGGTTGTAATTCACTTGGACTCTTAAAATATCTGATACAGCATATTTGGAAATTATTTTTAACTCTCCTAATTATAAATGCTGTTAACTAGCTGATAGTCTGTAAGGAGAGAGTAATGAAAAAGCCAATGTACTGAAGCGGGGTGCCGTAGGGATTTGTATTAGGCCTGATTTTGTTTAACATCTTCATTAAGTCAATGGAAGAAGGGATTAACAGCATGGTAATGAAACCCACAGAGGATACTAAATTACAATGTGCATCAGTAGAAATAATAAAAATGGACACAGTTTTTTGAAGTAAAAGCAGGAAATAAGAAAATGAGACTTAACATAGGAGAAATGAAAACTCATGCTAGAACATATGGCAAAAATTTTTTGAAATACAGATATTCATAACAAGGGAGAAAACTTGACTGCATAAGTGCTGAACAGTTTATATCAAATCGTAACTACTTGTTACTAGAAGTGATTTCAGTATAGGACAAAAGAAGATAGAGTCTCTGTTCTCATGAAACAAGTCTAATTAATCAGATCTACCAATTAATTGTTCAAGGATAAGTAACAGCTGCCCTTGGCTAATGAAAGAGTGAAGTTTTCTACAACGTCAGAAACTGATAGTATGCCCTTTAGGAAAGGTATGATTTCCGTATTTCAAAATGAATGCTGTAAAAGATCAGGTGATAATCAAAGTTTCAGATGATTATTCAGAGCCGATAAGTACTTTTTTCCAGAAATGTTTACATTTCATCATTAACACTGATTTTTGGTTTACAGGCTAGCATAGCTGCATTCAAAGTATGAAAAGCATTTTAATCTTTCAGGGTAAAGATATAAAAATTCCAAAAATACTTTTTTAGCCCTACGTTAAATGGAGACTGTCTAAACCTTACATGAGGTTACATAAACATTCATTTGAGGTTCCGACACGGTTCATTTGTGCATTTGCTATATATGACTATTATCCTACATTTATTTTGATAAGGATATCTTTACAATATATCAGCATTCTTTCTTTGTCCTTTCTGTATTTAAAAAAAAAAAAAATATATGACTAGTATTTTCACATGACATTCCTCCCTTCTTGATTTCTACATTTTTCTCTATCTACGCTTACAGTTTCAGTGGACTGGAGAGCATATATAATAGGAGAGAGAGGTTACAAGGTAATTGTATCCACACACACTATATATAAAGGAAGATAATGAAAAAAGATAGTGTGATGTGATATCCTTATATTCCTGTACGTGCTTATAGATTACAGCCTGTGTCTCTACTTGTATCCTTAAACATACAATCTACTTAGAAGGGGATCGCATAATATCCTTCTCACATTAACTGAAGTTTCTACTGAGAATGGCCACTTACAGTAAACTAAATCATCAGTTAAACTATCACTGCAGTGATAAAGCAGTTCAAGAAGGCAAAGCAGAAATTTCTAGGTTGAAGTTTTACTAACAGTAATGGTGCTACTGCTGAAGGCTGCACCACTGTTCCAGAATACAGCAGCCAGGGAGAATCAAGATTGCAGTCATTAAAGCCTCTGAAGAGTGGGTTTTTTCCATTCTTACCTGTCTTTACAATCTTTACTCATGCCAACTGTCAAATAGGTTAGTGTGATTATAAACAGATGAGGGACAGCTAGGCAGAGAAAATACTCTGCATTGAAAGGTGAAAGCTGTTCATCACATGACAGTAATTCACAGTGTATGAAACACATTAACACCGTGACATTCTATTCTTACAGAAAAGATTTCGTTCCCAGCCATCACTTGGCTTAATATTCTTACTCAAAATATGCTTTTCATGAATGTCACTGGCTACTTTAAGATACTGGTTTGCAATAAATGGGAGTCAGGAAAGAAACACTTCCATAAAACAAGAGTGAGTTAACTGTAATAACAGCATTAAGCTAAAAGTGATCATTCTCATTCTAGCCATATAGTGCGGTTTCGTACTTTACCTGTTCTCTATGTAAACCCAGTCTCACATGGATTTTACTTATATCTATGACTACCATAATAATAATCAACATTAGAGCACTTTACTATATGTTAAAGATTATTTAGTGCGGATGTACAACTAATAATAGACATCTCTCAGTGGAATTGAAACTTATTCATGCAACTAGATGTATATGCACAGTACACATAACAGTAATGCATCTAGAATATAACACACAATATACAGTATTTATCACAATCTTTTACCTATTTATTCATATTGTAGTGACAATACTTCCTTATATAACAGCATAACTTTCTCTGGGGATGCAACTTCCAATGCAAAAATACAAGTCAAGTTCTGATTATACATATAGAAACTGAAACTTGCAACAAAGATCCACAAATACACCTAATATTCTTGGCCAAACTAATGCCATATTATGTTTTCCGCACCATAAATTAAATCAAACTTAACAAAGAGATGCATTTGGGTATTAGGAACCCCATGGTATCAGCTGCAAAATCTGGCTGTACAGGCAGAGTCCATAGTTAAAATTCTGAATTCTGAGCAGTTAAGACATGACCCAACCTATAAACTTAACGAAATTATAAATTGACAGTGACAATGTATTATACATTCTCATATAATCTGAAATACCATGTTCATGAAGTGCAATTCAAGAAAAAAAAATGCATTAGGAAATAACACGCTTGTTACATGCATGCAATTGCCTATCCTGAAGTCTAGACTCCTAACAGTTAGAACAAAATAAAATTAATGGATATTAGAGAAAGACAGCGACAATCTGAGAAATACTCTAAATATACTCATCCAAACACATTTTCACAACTTTTATTTGCTGTACCCTTAAACGTGGTGACGCAACGCGGACTTACAAGAAACACAATGTCTGCGTGGCTGGGTTCGGACAAAATGGCCTTTATTGTTTATACAAACTATTTATATATCTTAGACAGTGCAGGTGTTAGACCCTGATAGGTTTTTGTGTCCTTCTTCTTGCTTGCTGTTTGCTGTTGCTGTAGGTGCCCGTATGCTGCGGTTCTAAGTTCTGATACTTCACATCCTGTTTACATACCTGACAATTTGTGGCTGTCTTAAAGGTACACGGCTAAGTCTTTGAGGTCAACTAACTTATCTGCAGACCCGCTGCAGACTCCAACACTTAAACACTGACCTTTTATCAGAATTGCACTATGGACAACATCCCAATGTAAAATATCACTAAATTCCCAAATGTGCAATCAGGCAGATTTGACTATGTACTTTTCAGAGGCCACATTTTCTCTTTAGATTGGCAACACTTTATGACAAGAATTTACCTACTGACTAAGTAGTAACATGTAGCATTTAAAAATCAAGTTTCTGCAACAAATTATATTTTAATCCTGTGTAGTGATTAGACTGTAAGTGTATTCTAATTATATTTTGTGCTGTAATACATATTCATTTGAGTATGGAATTAGAATCTTGTATTACACATTTTCTTGATTTTTTGTAGGTTTAGGTTAGTTTTTTTTTTTGTTTGAGTTTTTTTTGTACATTCACCTTATTGTTTTCTTATAATATTTATTTTCATAGAATTGTCTAGATGGTTTAAAGGGATAAAAGTTAGGAACTGGAAATCGCAGTATATTGACAGTATATTAGTAACTGATAGATTACTAATAAAATATGTAGCTTGTGTTCTGCCAACCAAGCTGCAATCATGTTTCTATCCATCTTAGATCATAAAGTGAGGTCAAGAATCAGTGCTTGCAAACTTACCATGTGCTTAGCCTTTTTATTTGCATTATTAAGAAAAGTAGTTATTTTGGCTAGTAAAATCTAATTGCAGAGTCAAGCCCTTTGATATAAAAATGGGTACAAAGCAAAGCGTTGAAGTTAAAAGGGGGTAAATAAGAGGAAGGAAGGGGCAGAATGCAGTAAGGAATAATCCCGTAATCAGGTTAATCAGCTGCAATATTGCCAAGACCCAGGTTCAATCCCTTTGGCCTTTTCCTTTTATCCAGTAATGGCAGTGCTGTTGCAGCAATGGGCAGTCCAGAAAGCACACCTCTCAGTGTCTCCTACTGGCACTGTTCTAATTTGTTTAAATAAACTAATGCTCTTGGACCAAGACTCTGTTCTGTTTCTTGATAAATGTCTTAATCAGGATGCTAGAAGCTAACATAGGATGGAAAGATCCCTCTGACAAAAAATATTACTCAGGATCTTACAATGAAGGTTAAACCAAAATTGACACATATCCAATTATGATTTCTACCTTGGTAATCCAACATTATCAAAAAGAAATGACCTACTGAAATTCCAACTGCTATGAGATGGCCATTCTTACCTTCTAGCTTTCTGAAATGCTGAGCATTTAGCAATACTAAAGATATTTAACATAGAATAAGCCTTATGCTACAGAACATTTAGACTGATGATCCTGTACGAACATGAATTTTGTGAAATATTTAGGCTACTTCAAAATAAGTGAGATGATAAAACGGAAATCATGTGGAGAAGGTAGATTTAATTACATTTTTGAAAATAAAATAATAATACTTACAGAAGCCTAATGTGAACACGAGATGTGATCACAAAGTTCTCTTTGAAGTATAATGGTTGAAACTTACTTAAGCACAGAAACAATGAATTAGAAACAGTACCAATGACATTGCTGTCAGAAAATCTTTGAACTTTTTATTTGAATTTTATAAATAACCAATAGAGTACCTCTTCAAAAACAGAGGCTGTATCAAAGTCTACAAATTATGCTGAGAATAGTTTCAACATCTAATTTTGCTTTTTGAGCTTAGAAAAATTACAGATGCTTCACTGAAACCATGACCTCGTATGATAATATGAAGCTCTAATATTTTGTTCATTCAGCCTACCAGAAAGATCTAATTATCAGCTAAACAGTGCACATGTGGTATCTGAAAAATAAACAAAAATATCAAATTTTCCAATGATGGAATATTTTTGTATAAATTTTATGTTCTACTTACATGACATGTAAGATTGAAGTTGCATGACTTGACTGTTCATCTATCAGTTTTAAGTAATGTTTTAGGGTTTTGTGATACGATTGTTTTTAGTTGTTAAAAAAGTTTGGCCTAAATTCAATCAGCAAGAATTATTTGTAATGAAGTCCAGTGAAGTATAGTTAACACACAGCACCTTTCAACATGTGATTCCGGAGTTTCACAGGACATTTCACAGAATTTAACTCCAGACCTCTCAGGGTTTCTGCCATTCAGGCATGAAGGAGTTAAATCTTATAGCCCTTCAATAAAAACAATTACATGTTGTTGCAGAAAAATATCACATGCTGATAGTGAATAATTAAATGCTCAAACCAAAGAGAAATGAACTATTTCTGTGATGTATGTTTTGAACTTCTAATAGCTAGTCTGACTCTTCAGAATAATAGCTGTGTTAGAATCTGTGTTAGAAGGGCACTAAGAAGGCACTAAGAAGGGTATGAAAGAAAAATGCATAAAATATGAAGAAAGGTAGAGAAAGAGAGTAATTCCAATGGATATTTTTATTTATTGTTTGTAAGGTTAACTCAGTGCCATGGACATTATTGTAAAGGAATGTTATTCACTGTACACCCTGGCCTTGTAAAGTGATACAATGCTTTGATTTTGTGCAAAATTTAGTAGAAGCAAAAACTGCACCTTGCAGGATTAGGTTCTGGATGCAGAACAAGAGAATGGTGAATTCCAAATGAAATAAGCCCTTTAAAACACCATGAGAACAATATATCAGCTCAACACCATCCCAACACAGGAAATTGAGAGTTAACCAGTGTACCCAATTTGAAATAATCTGCTACAGGGATCTGGTTTGATAGACCTTTGAAGGTCTTCAAAACTCTCACTAATATGTTATTCTCTAAAAAATATTCCCATAATTCTGCTGTCTCCCATCATTCCTTGCCTCGAGATTCATCTGTCAACTTTGATGCATCTTTAAAAGTACCCCTCCAAGCCTAAAAACCATGACTACAGACCACAGAAGAGAACTCTTTGCTTTGAAACTATCTGATCAATCAGAAGATCATTTACCTGCAAGCATTATTTGGTGAAGCTAAAGCGGCACATCAACCAGCAGCATCTGAAGGCTGAGGCAGCAAAACGTCAACAACAAATTGTCATTGGCATTCCATTTATGAACCTTCAAACAGCATCAGATCTTTTCCATGGGAAACCAGATCAGGTCAGACTGGAGCTGAATATTTCTTAACAAGCTAACCATCAAAAGAACTTACGTTTTGAATAAAAAGGCTATCATTTGTTGATTTGAATATCAAAGGGATCCACTGCAAACTCCCAGTCTAGAAAAACCTCCCTAAGCTACACCAGACAGGTGTTTAATAATCTATTATTAAGGCACTATTTTAGGTTACTCAGAATCATAAAAAATAGCTGTAACTGTGAAGCTGCAAATGGGACTGCACAAAGAAATGAATGCTATTAACATACTATTAACAATTCAAAAGAATGAGTTGACATACCAATCAAACTTGTTAATTGACTGTCAATGGCCTGTCCCTGAATATACAACATGACTGCATTATATATTTCAAATGCTGACAGGAAGACAGTTTCATTTGCATTAACTTCATAAACTGATCAACAACCAAACTGCCACATACATTTATAATGGGAAGCTGAATCATTTCAATATTCATGCAGCTCTGTAATTGTAAATTAGGTACTGGCAAACAATACAATACTGTACGTACTCTAAAACATCCTAAATTTCTCTGACCTACTTTCTTTTTTATTTTAAAAGAGCAGTGGAGAAAAGTTGTCTCTTACAGGGATGATTATTACTTTAATTTATGGTTCATGCCTTAGGCAAAATTTGTTTGCAACCTAGTTTGCAACCTTAGTTTATAACTCTACTCTAGATGCATAACTGGTCTGCAATATATGAGGCATGCAAGGTGATCTGAAATTTTTCTTGCTTCAGTTCTGTGAAATGTAAATACCATTAAAATACAGAGCAAATCTGTAAAAAAGTGAATGAAAATCTGTACTATTTCCCTGCTATGACACAAAACAGATGTCAGCACTGAAACCACTGAAACTTCCTAATTAGACACTGAAACATGTAATTTAAAGTGGAAAGTATTGTTCTTGCACATTCTTCCCTAAAGTATTGTTCTTGCACATTCTTCCCTACGTCCTAGAATTTATTGCCCTCAGAGGTCCTGTCTATATAAAGTATGTGTCCTAAAAATATCTTGTAATTACACCCATTCAGTTTCATTGGGAAAGACAGTGATAGCCGCCGAAATGGCTGTGATAGTGCTGCCATTTTAGCCAAATGGTTAGTCAGACATACTCTGAGCAAAGTCACAAATCATAGGAGTGGAGAGCAGAAGTGCTTGTGCTCTTCCATATTTCCGCACATATTTATCAATCCAGTGGAAATGACCAAGGGCTGGTAATAGCAGGAAAACGACAGAAAAAATTCCCAATGCAAGACACAGGCCAACATTCGTCACATTTCTCATTTAGGGTCTCCTTCTGCAACACTTACTGTCTTGCACGTCTGCTTACTAAACAATACAGTTCTAGCTAAGATAACAGAGAAGCCTTCAAATGTTATTAGTGAGTCTCTATATTAGTACCTATTTGTATGCTTGAACCGTATAGGGTAGATATAAAAGAAGAAATTCAGTTTTATTTGTTCACTACGTCTTATAGGCGTATTTATCACTGTTTATATAGAAATAATAATATCTCATTCACTTTGAGAATCAGAGAAATGAAGCTAAGCAGAAATGTTGCAAATTAGGATTAAGTTATGAGGGTCTGGAAGTGTTCCACTGAAGGCTAGGTAGTAATTGATGGGAAATTCTGAAGTTGTCAGGTCAGTCACGTTCCCTCTATATCTGTATGACCTGGAGGAAGTATAAGCAACTTTTAAATGTCTCAACTGTAAATGCACGTTGTCTTCTTCCCCCCTCTTTTATTATTACTACTTTCATCCTGTCAATCCAGCAGTCACTTCCCTGGCTTTAAAGTTATTGCTAGAAGAGCCAAGCACTATACACTAGCATAACCATACAGATATCACATAAATGTCCAATAAATCTGCAGTCATGACAATCTTCTCCTACATTTCCTTTCAGATAAAGAATATCATAGGACAATTTCTCTGCTATATATGTGAGCTGCTATATTTTAGACTTTATTATTTGTAGTATAGATGTAAGACTGAGAAGCAAAAAATATTCATATTTATTGTTCTAGGAATGGCAACTGAAGAGTAGAAAGGCTAACAAACAGAAATAGAAAACCTTTAGAAAAGCTGAATATAGTGGAGCCACTGGGGTGATGGCAGTCCCAAACCATCCTAACTGGTAATCATGAAAGATTACTTATACTACAAACTAGATATTAGCTTTGATATCTTCCTTGAAGTATAAGCTGAGTAACTGTCATACTGAATAGCATTTTATGATGGGTACTGCTAAGTTCTTACACTGACAAAACACAGATCATTAAAGCTTCAACATTCTTTCAGGTAATCAATGTAATATAAGCAGTATGTGATTAAAAGCATTTAAGACATGAAAAGTGTCAAGGTAAAGAACAGCTCATCACTCAAAGGATGTAGTGTCTATAAAACCAGCCATCTTAGGAGGAGCTGGTCATTTATTACTCGTGCTATTAGTAACACACAACCACAGTGAATTCAGTAATTCAGGCTCCAGGATTTATAAACTTTGATCATAAAATATACACATATATACAGCTGAAATATATGCACATATACATATCACTGTAACAGAAATGATGTGACGGATGTTCATGTTTCAAAAAGAGACCTGATTAATTTTAAGAAGCTACAGTTTGTCTGCACTGCATCAAAATTAACATTTGAAATAGTCACGTTCTAATTTACTTAAATACACATCATCAACAAATTTTTCAAATTTTCACTATCTTAGCTGAAATCTTCCTGACTCTCCAATAGCCTGTGGCCAGCATAGCTTTCCTAGGTGAGGATAAAAACTCTGTCCTTGAGAAGAATGAAACTTTCAATCATGCAGATAAAGTCCCATCCTTGTGGGAAATGGTGCTTTCTTGGAGATCAGCATGAGACTAGAGAAATAATTTGGACACAAAACTTGATTCTCACAAAAGTCATGATCATTATCTTTTAATTGGAAGACAGGCTTCTCAAACATTATGGACATTTTGTAAGACAAAAAAAGGATTAAGTCAAACACTTCCAAACAGTACAGAGCTGCAGGTATACCGTTTCTTTTGGAAGAGGATGGTGAGTACAAGAAACGTGTAACCAGTGTTTGTGCTGAATGCATTACTGTCAGCTGCTCGGTGATTAACGGCAAGATCAGGACTTGTATTATACCGTACTGCAGAGGTAGAAGGGTTCAAGCAACTAATCCCATTCCTAGTTCATAACTGAACAATGAGCAGCTTAACACAAACCTGTCTGTATTTGCTGGTTTTATACAGAAAAAGTGAGAAGAACAAATAAAAAAATTATTGTAACTTACTGAGAAAATATTCAGTGGATTAGATGCCTAACAAAACTATTCTCGCTTGCATTACAGTCCTGTTTCCATTCCCACAGAAGAAATGTTATTTTGAGATTTGCTTTAGTCTGAATCACTATTATAATTCTTTAAAATACAGTAAGTAAAAATTTAAATTAAATGGTTCACCCAGATGGATTGAAAAGAAGAAAATATTAAAGAGGTCAGATGTTCCATACTCCTAAGCATTTGTGCAATATCAGTGCTTGTTTCGTGTGGGAAAGTACAACAATATTAACACTGGCTTATATGTACATCTTGCATACAAGTGCCAAGGAGAATGCAACAGGAAAAAGAAGCAATTTCATAAATCTAGAATATACCTTGTATTAAATATATAGCTCTAAAATTAGTCTAATTGTTAAGAAACTATAGGAGCAGCATAACCAGGAAGGTAATTTATTGATGATTTCAACTTTAGTTTTAGTATTACGATACAGGGAGATATATAAACAAATACTCACATATACATAATATTAACATACCAGAGATGAAAACTGAAGCACTGATTGGGAGACACCAGAAATTCAGGTTAGATACGGAAACTATATCTGTATTTGATAATAAGTGAAATATAGTTGCATTTACATTTGAGAAAATAAACCTGAATCTATTTTCAGAATGTTGAGTTATGACAAACATATTAAACCAATCAACATTAACAAACTATAGTGATTTTCTGAAATTCTCAACAACTATGGGAACAATGTATTTCTTCCCAGGAGGTTTTTTTTTCTTAATTTCTCAGGCATTTTAAAGGGTAAAGTTGAGAGAATGAATGTTTTGTAACCCAGAAAACTCACCATCGTCCAGTCTTTACCTAATGTCTAAATTTCATTTAAGGAATTCAAAATGATTGCTAACTTTTCAGAATTTAGGAAAAAAAATAACCTTGCAGATTCGTTACTGTTACAAAGAAGAAAGCTGGAACTTCACACAATGTGAGCTGCAGACAGACGTGACTGAGATTCTTTAGGCATTTCCTCAAACACAGAATAAGATCTGACAGATTGCTTCACGTGAGGGAAAGGCCCAGAAAGAAAATGTTAAAATGTTTGGCAAATGTTTAGTAACCTATCCATTTAAGGATTATTCAAAGCTTTTCCATCCCACTAGCAGAAGACTGCTGCTACTGTCTCCAGAGGACTCAGTCCCAAATAAACATACCTTATTATAAATCTCTTTTTAACTTTATGTGCTCTTTGTCCAAGGGCTGAAATCAATGTAATAACTCCAGAAATTATACACATTTGATATTGTTTGTCAAAGCCCAATTTAGCATGACTAGAATTCACTTATCTACCAAGAAAATTATAACAAAATTAAACCAGCAGGAAATAGTGTGTCTCATCTAAGCATTTGTCACAGAATAGCTGCAACATTTGTAAGCCACATTAGTTGCACGACCCCAACATGAGAAAAAGTAAATCAAACATTTTTCAGTAACACATTTGCAGTTAGTCTAATATATTATTTACTACACTCATCCCAGCTTTCACAGGAATCTCATCCTGTTCAATTGTCATCATTATAATTACCCCCTTTCCACAGAGGCAAGGAACTGGCACGTATGCAGAGAAGTAAACAGCAGCCTCTTCTGCTGGTGGATTAGGCTCAGCATTGCCAGTCTTGTTTATTGGGTATTTGACCTTCACAGGAGCAGTTCTCAGGTTGCCCCTTAATGACAGAAAAATCTTGTTAACTAATTTAAAGCTTTTAATGCCCAATTTTCTAAAGCAGGAATGTCACTGCAATTTCTTCATTTGATACATTCATGACTTTTACTGCCATGAAATTAGACTGTTGTAGAAGTCTAGCATGTTACAGATTTCAAAGTGGCATTGATCTGCTGTATCAGCTCTGATCAACCTCAGATTGCTAAGGCAGGAAGAGGGCTTCTTTCTCCTCTACAAGCTAAGAGGGTTTCTTTCTATCACAGAAGCATTGGGTTTCTCTGTCGTAACTCGTAAAAGATGGATGAACCTAAAGATTATAATTACCCCTCTCTCTAAAACAAAAAATCTATTAGATCTCAACAGAATTAGTCTGCTGTCTTTCTTCCACAAAACCAAGTATGCCATGTAATTTACAATGCCTCATTCAACCAACTCAAACTCTAGCCATTATAAAGCAAAACTACAGGGTTTTTTTAAAGTTTTGGGTTTTTTTTAAAGGTAAAGCATATAGTTAGTTTAAAAGTTTACTACATCCCTTCCAGGAATACAATAACAATGATGCAACAACAGCAACAACAAAACCCAAAAATAAAAATCACCATAAAGCACTGTTCTAGTATTTCAGTCTAAGATAAGTATACAGCAAAAAACATGATGCAGCAGTCCAATTTCCTGCCTATACCATGTACCTCGGAACTCCTGAAGCCTACATAGTATATGGATGTGCTATGTAATCATTTAGTTTATGAAAACATTCCACAGCACTCAGAATTTGTTTTAGTGTTGAACCGATTAGTTTCTTTATATGTCTTGCTATATGTCAATGTCTTCACAATTCATGCTGTGTTTTTAAACACAACAATCTACATTTCCAGACATGTCAGTAACATGAAAACTACTATTTCCTATATATCAAAAGTACTCCAGCAATAAGGTGCCTAGGTGACTCATTCAACTCTAAATGCTCCAGAATTTTAGTCTTAGACTTCTAAAGCCAGCTTCTTTATATGCTGAACTCTTTGAAGTCTCACAGATACCTCTGTTGAGGCTCTCAATGACCGCTGAGAATTTTGATCCGGCAGCCCAGAGACAAAGAATCCATAGTTCCCCTTCAGACTTTAAAAAAAAAAGTCTGTCCCTCTGTAATATGTGTGTTTGTGTATGTACATATATATATATATGTATATATATATATATATATACAGAAATAAAAATAAACATAAGCATACTATCAACCCTATCTTTATATACTATGTATATTCTGGTTATAGATTAAAGTATTTTCATTCAAAAAATGAAGTATATAGAGACAACAGGAAGACTTTCAAGTGCTTCAGAGACCTGCACAGAATAAAAAAGTATGGGAGGATGATCGAGCTTGATAGGTCAAGATTATCATAATTAAGTAATAAAGATCACAATATAACAATGAAAGGGAAAGTAGGAAGAAAATGCAAATCTATAAATTATGTGAAAATATCAATTCTACTGATAGTCAAATGACATCAGTGGAGCTTACTGCGATGCAATGACAGCTTAAATGAACACCTCTGTGAGCAGTGTAGGAAAAGTCATCTGTAAGGAAATGTGGCAGAAATAGCCACTGATTTTTGTCTATGGGAGACATACACTACACACCAGCAAAACAATTTCATAGCACTGTAGTTTGCATGTTCCCTCCAAGCTCAGATATGGAATTAGCCCTTTAGAGGAATCAGACTATAAATGTGCAAGTTAAAATTCTATATTAATTGTATCACTTAAATTTCAAAAGCAAGTTATTCCCACAAGTTGGTCAGACTGCACAACTTCGATTATAACCTTTTATATATCCATTATTAAAATTCATTCTTATTTACACAGTCACATCTACATTTTATGTGGGAGCCCTGCAACTGCTCTACAGTTAAATCTATGTTTTCTTCTCTCATCTGCTAGATGGCACGCAGCTTCGAATGGCCTCCCAAACAGGAATCTCTCATGTTCTGGTAGTTCCACCTTCCCTGACCCATTCACATAGCACCATCATCACTCTCCTGACAAAGCAAGGACCATGCCTCGTTTCATTCACCTGATACTGTAAATGAGGAAGAGCAGGGAGTACTGCTGGGTTCCACTGGCCCCTCTGAAATATCTTGTTCAGCAATTTGAAAGAGTATGGAACTGGCAGGTGCCTTGAGACTAAGAAAAAGATGAGGAAAGACAACTCTGCTCTCCCCAGGCAGGAACTCTATTCAGTATCTCTCAGAAAAGAGAGGAACATAATTTTCTCTAGTGCTGAAGTTACATGAGTAACAAGATAGTGAATTAGGGTATTAATCATTCTCTGTGAATACAAACGGGCACTATTCCAGAGTTCTGGGACTCCACAGAAAGAAAAATGAACAATGAGAGCAATATAATACTAATTCGCAGGTAAAGAACTGAGACCTAGTACAGTTAAACAATTTCCCCAGGTTTACAAAGGAAGTCTTGTATGTGAAACAGATACTCGGACCCTTTTCAGTGAGCATCACATACCTTTGATGTCCCACTGTGACCACTTATGCTTTAGATCTTTTAGTCCAGCCTGAATTATCAGTAAAACAATGCATGTAGATGTATAACATGAGTCCAGTAACAGTAACACCATGTGTTCTGAAACGTGGCAGATGACATTCCTAATCAGATTACTGTTTTCATGCATGTTGCTTTCATCCTGAAAAATATTTTTTTAGTTGTAATTTATCCAAGTATATTAAAAAGCATTTTAATTTACATTAAGGATTTCACAGTCAGAAAGTTATTCCTGAAGGGTATGTGACTAATAGCTCCGGAGACTTACAATGTTTATTTACAAACATACACAGCATCAGGCAGAGCTCCTGGAAGTCACTCTGTCAGTAAAGCTTAGAGTTATTGTAGGGGGACACCAGTTTAGTCTCCAGGACAGCTGAGTCATGTGCTTTGCAGCTGACAGAGTAGTGCAGTGTAGTCTTCTGAAATGTCACAGTTAAGTCAAAATTGTTATGCATAGTGAGAGTAGTCACCCAGTTTGAAAGAAGGGCGTAACATACTAGTTTTAAAACTTTTTTCTTGGATCACAGTAGGAGTAAACAAAAAGTTCTGTAAGGATAACACCCCAAGCCTTGCAATATCCAAGTGCCTCTTGAACACTTAATGGATCTGATGGCATAAGCTCTGTGAGATACTACTGCACTGCCCACACAGCCCAAAACACTCTGATGTGCTAAAACGCAACCCCACAAACAACATCAGTGCCTATCAGTTTGACCCTCCTGATACCTGAAGTTTAGAATCCATCAACTAAATAATACATATTAACCTGTGAAATACATGTAATATTGTTGTCAAGCGTATATCTCAAGCATGCCTTTAGCAGAAATTAGACCTCTAAATGAAAGACTATTACACCTGAAATTCCTGCTCAAAGTCCTAAGAGAGTGTAAGTTTTCATTGTAAATTTCCCTCACTACTTAAAGTTTTGCTCATACATAAGCATCAGACCTGCCCATGCTACACATCTCTGGACATTCCCTGCATCTAAGTGCTAATAGGACCTACAAACCATGAGTTCCTCAACTCTGCCTTCTGCCACAACAATGTCACAATATGTAAATATCTTTATTCAGCTGACTTTAAAAAAACTTACTATGGGATAGCAAATTACAGAAACCCATCTTAATGTGTACACTTTCTGAACTCAGTCTCATGATTAAGTTCCATGGAGCAACACTGCCTTTGGTATAGTTGCTTTTCCAACTAGGAGGAAAAATTGAAAGAGTCACGGACAATGAAACAAACATTACAACTATGGCATCACCTAGTACAGTGCCACAGGAAGGCTTCACCTGCATCTATACCTACAGCAGAAATTTAATCTCTTGTTTTAAGTGAGTGCTAGGAGGAATCACTTTCAAATTAATAAAACACTTAATTACAAACATTTCTCGAAACTACTTAGTTAAGAAGTAGTAACTATAACATGAGTTAAAATTATGATTTTAATTAAATCTTATATCTATATGCTTCAGCCCTTATAACACATCTCTTCAAAATATCTCAAGTAATTTAAAAACATCCCAAATCTTTCAGTACACTGCTGTTGAAAAACAGAGTGCAACCATGCTGATTTTTTAAAGCTTTTATACATTATTATTATTATTACATAAGCATTTCATCTGGAAGCCAGAGTAATGGTTAACATGGAATAGAAATTTCTGGTTTTCCCTAACCATGAGTAGCTTTTCAAAGTGCAGCTTAAAACCAGTATCTTTATGAATTGTCCATCTACTGTTTATTTTGTTAATATATTTTAAAGGAAATATCTTTAATGACAGTACAGCTGAAACTAATTTCTATCTTTCTTTAGCACTTAAATGATGCTTTTCACCACGTGTTTTGAGTGCCACAGTTGCATCAAGACATATTCATAATCAAAAGCTTAAATTGGATAGCATATGTGTAGCTATCAGAAAACCTACAACCTTAACAGAGAATATTTTAAGTCTTGTGAGACAAATGGGACCCACAAATGTGAAAGAATAAAACTGGAAGAAAACTGTAACTGAGATTTCTCATTTTAGGGCTATTATTAAACTCCTAAAAGCTAAATGTGTTTTTTCTGAGAAAACAATCTCTCCAGTCAAAACCAATTCAGAACAATCCCAGGTCTAAATTGTTGAGGAAAGAGGAGTTGGTTTCCTATTTTAAATTCCTCTGAATTTTCAGGAGGCTCTGGATAGAACCTTACAGTGATTCACAGGCTGGTATAAATTTCAGCAGTCTGTGCAAGTCAGTGTAAACTACAGGGAGCTGGAAGAAGAGATTGTGATTTGCAGCTGTTATTTATATGCATGGTGTTTTAAGGCACTGTAAAGAGACAAGACAAATTACTTCCTTTGATTCAATTCTCAGTCTGGTTTTATATGCCTAAAATAAGCACAGACTCAGGATAAGAGCTGGAAGATGCATGCAGAGCTTCTAATCAAAGTAAAGGACTTACTTAACAACCTTAGTAACCGCCTGATTATTTTTTGTAACCAGCCACTGAAAATTAATAACCTTCGGAGACAAATACATAATAATTGAAAAACCAAATATAAACAAGCAAATAAAAAATATCATTTAAAATAGAAAATGATATGGTTGAATGTGAGGGGAGGCAGAGGCAAAAAGCAAGGTGCATAAATAGGCCTATCATTTATAACTTGTTTTGCTTCACTTTCTTCTGTCCATAGGTTTTATTGTGTATTTATACATCTACAGACACCTGGCAGTTTAGCCAGAGTAGAAACTTCAAATGCGCTTGTGAATATTCATGCCTCAGATACGTTCACCATACAAGCAGATATCAAGACTACAATGCACGCACAGCAAACTGACACTTCTGCTATAAGACTTCCCTATTACATAAGAACTCTGTACATGATAGTATTTCTCCAGGTTTATTTAAAGTTATTCAAAAATCTCTTTATGGAATTGCCTTCAGCTTGACCTTCAAGCATATTTAAATGTTTAATGGACTGCATTTAACTGAAAAATCTGTTTAGAATGTAAAAATTAAGTAAATGAATAAAAATCCTGAAACAAATCTCAATTAAGTGGATACTTGTGTAATTACTGCTGTCTTTCAGTTTAAATGGAATTAGCATATCACACAAGAACATACCCTGGTAAAGCTAAAAGATGAGTATGAAACAAACCCCAGCATTTTACCCTATTAGTGTTGCATCAGTTCTTTACCCTTCCACCTTCCATCTCCCTGAATCTCTCAATGGCCACATTCAGTTTTTGTATCCCAGCACTCCCTAGACATTGTTTTTACATATGCAACAATAGCATTTTCAGGGTGACGCTTCATGAATATTATTAGCACCTCATAGCAAATAATAATTGCGGTCACCAAAAAGATTCTCAAACTTTGGGTAAATTTCTTACTCTACCAGTGCTTACTGTATCAATATTGTCTGTTTAGAACCATAATTGGCATGTAATAGATGAAAGTTTCAGTCTAAATTTCCTAAATAAGTGTAACTTGGAACAGAATTTTATTACCAAATAACATTAAATATCCAGAAGTACAGATGTATCAATGGTGAATAAAATTAAAAACATATGACCACAACAACTACTGTTACAGTTACTCAACTTTCGTATAAAATCATGTTTTCAGAAAATCTCAATAGCTTTATTATATATGCACACTTCTAAAGTTTTTAGTCTGTCTTACATATGACCAGATTTTCAAAATTGCTCAGCAGCTAGCAGTTCCCATGGAGAAATGAAGAACTCAGAAAAAGAAAATGTTATCAACTACAATCTTAATATGAAAATACAGTTAGTTAACTACCAGTATACTGAAAATAAAAGATTTCTATTTTGAAGTACTGTCATGCTGAGCCCTCCTGAACACTAGTTAAACGATGAAGGTAGTTAATTTTTTTGCAAAGACAATGATTTTCTATAATCAGAAGGGGGAAAAAAACCCCAACAGCAATAAAAATTGTGTATGAGTCTAGGAGGCAAATATTACCAACAGCCACCTTCCCTGCTTAGCACAGAAAACAACTGAATTGTGAACAGTCCTATAGTATACAGCTAAAATAAAGAAGAATGGCAAAAGTGGTGGTGAGGTGCCAAGGCAGACTAGCAGTGTTTCAGACCCACCTTTGTGATTTACATGTATTGAGGCATTGTATATACTTTTTGTAAATTACAGTAATTAACTTTTTGGTATTCTGAATAGGAAGGAAGGCTGGGGAAGAAGACAGACACAGAGGAATTCAGTTGAGAATGTAATAAACTGAACTAATCACTTGGAACCTGCTCATCTTTAATCCGCTTTGGTCTTCCTCTTGGGAAGGGAAAACTCCACCAGCCGTACTGGAGGTCTCACTCGTCTGTAGCTCTCTCATGCTTTCTAGTCTGACTCTCTTTTCAGTTTACAGTCTTCCATGCACTATATCAAATACTTTTCAGAATAACACTTCTGACTCAGTAAATGAGATGTCTGCAGGTATGCTTGGCATCTTAATATCCTGCAACATTCTTCTTGAGAAAACAAACACTTAAATAACTATTTTATGGCTCACCCATTTTATAAGAGTACAACAAACAAAAGCTACTATTCCCTGGAAATTTCTTTCAAATTTTTACATTTAAGAAAAAGATTCAAATCCTGAAAAGAGTAGCAGGTTTATAAAAATGGTGGCGTATTGAACCTTGGCAATACTTGCTACTTTTCTCCAAATTCTGAAATGTTAAATTAAAAATGCATCAAAAGCACTTCAGTCTGCTTACTTTTTGCACAAATTTCATACTCTTTACTTAAACAAGCATAAATGTTGAAAATTCTTTCTGCTATGTCCCACAGCTACATGGTTCCACTTTTTTTCCCTATTTTATTTGAGGACACCGGGAGATCTGTAGGAAAGGGAAACTTTGGATTGCTCAAGACTCTGGGCTGAGTCCTTACTCTTCACAAACTGCAGTAGTAGTAACGTGGAAATGAGCATATTAAAGTTCATAAAGGCCTCATATAATTATACAATTGCAAATAAATAGTTTTCCTGCACTTTTCCATTGTTTCACTTCCCTTATGCTTTTCTTTGTACCTTGATGTTTCGCTTTCCTCTCTTCTGTAGTTCAGGATTCTTATTACTAGGGGAAATCAGGCTGGATCCGACAGCCCAAGAGAGGCGAGGCTGCTGCAGCTCTCTGCACCCGGTCCAACCCCAGCACATATTCCCAGCGGGCACATGCACACAGATCATGCATATGCACCACATACGTAAAAATGTATGTGGCCAGCCACACCAATCAATGCAGAGTCCTCACGTGAATGCACACCAAAAGCCCCACCACAGTCCACTCCTGGCTGAGCAGGATGGAGGTGCATTAGTAAGAATATAAATACACACACAGTATAACATGGATCCCTCCGGCAACCAGGCTCAGACACTCAGTCTGCCCAGCAGCTGCCCCTGGATCCCAGTCTCCCCAGTTGCTGTCACCTGGACGTACAGGTCCCTGAGGCTGCAGCCCCTCACCAGCTGCTGGTGCAGGCCCTGCACTCCCACACAGACACACATGCACATATATATCCCCCCAACGTTGGCCTTGGTGTCACTCGCTCGGGTCTCTCTAGTCACCACCACCCAGACACATGGGCCCTCTGACCTGTAGCTGACTCCCATTGCTGGGACCCAGACTCCCGTGTGCAGGTGCCCTCAGTTGAGAGCCCCTCACCCAGGAAAGAGTTAGCGAGGAACTGAATAAGAGGATAGGCCAGACTGAGTTTCTATAATGAAATGACTGGCTTGGTAGATGAGGTGGGAGCAGTGGATATTGTCTACTTGGACCTCAGTGAGCCTTTTGACACCATCTCCCACAACAACCTCATAGAGAAGCTGCTGATGTGTGGGCTGGATGAGCAGTGAGGTGGACTGAAAACTGGCTGAACAGCCAGGCTCAGAGGGTCAGCATATCAGCGGCACAAAGTCTCACAGATCACCAGTAACTAGTGGTCTACCCCAGGAGTCAACACTGGGTCCAATCCAGTTCAACGTCTTCATTCATGATCTGGAAGATGGGGCAGTGTACCCTTGGCAAGTTTGCACATGATACACAATTGGAAGGAGTGGCTGATACACCAGACAGTTGTGCTGCCATTCAGAGGGACCCCTGGATACATGTGCTGACAGGAACGAACATTATGAAGTTCAACAAGCAGAAGTTGAAAGTCCTGCACCTGGGGAGGAATAAACCCATGCTGGGGCCTGCTGGCTAGTTTGTAGAAAAGGACACTAAGCTGAGCATGAGCCAGCAATATGCCCTTGCAGCACAGTGTGATGCTATCCTGGGCTGCATTTGGAGAGGCACTGCCAGCAGGTCGAGGGAGGTGATCTTTCCCCTCTGCTCAGCACTGTTGAGGGCACACTTGGGTGCTGTGTCCAGTGCTGGGCTCCCCAGTACAAAAGACAGAGTGTTCAGTGAAGGGCCACGAAGATGATTAAGAGACTGGAGCATCTCACCTACTAGGGAAGGCTGAGAGAACTCAGACTGTTATGTAGAGAAGAGAAGGCTCAGGGAGGGCATCTCATTAGTATATAGAAATAATTGAAGGGAGGCTGCAAAGAGGACAAAGCCAATCTCTTTTCAGCGGTGTGCAATGACAGGACCAGAGGTAATGGGCACCACATGATACGCAGGAGGTTCCCTCTGAATATTAAGAAACACCTTTTTACTGTGAGAGTGACTGAACTCTGGCATGGGTTGCCCAGAAAGGTTGTGGACTCTCGTTCCTTGGACATATTCAAAAGCTGTCTGGACATGGTCCTGGGCAACCTGCTCTAGGTGGCCCTACTTGAGCAGAGGGGAAGGACAATATGATCTCTAGAGGTCTGTTCCAACCTCAACCATTCTGCAATTCTGTGACATATCTGTACAGACAGGCACATGAGCAGGTCATGTTACGGCATAACTCACAGCTCCATCTCACACGTGAATGAATGTTCTTTAGACATTCCCTGTCACTAACAATAGTTTTAACCCTGTTTTCATTGGTCATTTGCTCTTCCTCTCAATGCTAGTCCTTTCTGTTACTTTCTAAAAACAATGCAATATGGAAGTAGCTGAAAAGCCAACAGACTAAGCACAGTACAATTTAGCTGGGTGAGCGCAGTACAGACACACTCCAACCCAATTTCCATCTACAGACTGTACCTTCCGCTCCCAGACTCTCTAAATAGTTTTACCATAATCTAGTCAGAGTACCATGTCCACTGCCTCACATGCAAATGCTATTACTTCTGCACTCCTATTTCTTCTTCTCTCAACCCTTTTCCCATTTTTACAGACCAACTGAAAGCAAGATGCAAAGGACATAAACTCTTAGTAAAGCAGAGTCTGACTTTGCTGTTCTTTTCTCCTGTGTCTACCAAAATGGGAATGAGTGCCTCCTCCCCTTTTTACTAAGCCTAAGAGCTACAGCAATAGAACTTTGTAAAATACTATGATAACTTTCTAGAGAATTCACAAATAGTCTAGGAGAATTTTTAAACAGACACTGAAGTTATGAATTTCCAACAAAGAAAATTACTTAAATATTTAGGTTCTCTCTGGTTATTACTGTTAAAAGAAACAGTTATTATTTATACAAATTGTTTCCCTGAAAAAATAACTTGTTATATGACATCATAAGGTTTCTGATTTACATCCCCTGATCTGACATCAAAACAAGTAATAAACATCCATACCTGACCCCTGCAGTGGGCCTGTTTTGCACTACTCTACTTTTACAGAAAGCTAAACCATTTGGCTTTCAAAGGATCAAATCCAAAGCCTCACTGGCCAGGAACATGAAGTCCAGTAAATGACCTATCTCCAGGTGAATATAAGGAGGACTTGTCTCTCCCTGCATAATTTTTGTTCAGTTGCCTTCTGTTCTCTCTGCCTTCTCTTGAGTTGGGTGACTGGCACAGCCTACTGAGGATGTTAAGACCACAGACTATTTCAATCTTTGCCTTCAGACAAGGGGTGTTCATTATCTTCATGCAAATTCCTCATTCAGAAGTTCAAAACTACATAGGAAGCTCTAAGGAATCAGAAGGAGATAGGGATGCATATTACAGCAGAATTGAATCTGAAGGATCTTTTAAGTTAAGAACTGTAAGAACACAGATCAACCATTAATTCCTAGATCGAATCTGTGGCATAAATGACTGGAAAAACAATTTTTTTTTTTATACATGCTGATAAACTACATTGGAAGTCATTGACAGTCAACAGAAAAAATCCCTATAGAGCAAAGTAATTTTCAAAGAACAACACTTAATATGCATGCGTAAAGTGTTCTCTCTATTAATTTCTCTGAAGATTTCCAGATGTGAAAGACAAGAAAGAAATGTATGCAAAAAAGATAATGGAAACACGAAGAGAAAACCCACTTTGGAGTATGTGTTATTCTCACTGAAATCCTTAAAAATCTAGAAAAAAGTCCCCAGTTTTCATCTCATTGCCTCCTCCCTTTTGAACAATATCACCTCATTTCTTTCATGTTAGTAGTTTTAGTAGGGTATGGTTTCACAGAAAAGAATTAGAGTTTGATTGTCTTCCCACACAGTATATAAACTGTTAGAAAAATATGCTGTTCAGTTTCTTTATTTCAGCATTTTGTTCATTTTAGAATGGCCCACATTTAAATGACAGTGACACCAAATATCTCCTATCACATACTGCCTTTCTCCAAATGTAACAAAAAAAAGAAATGTGTGGATTCTACCCAACATAAGCTACTGAATCCCACAGTGATACCACATGGACCCTATAAAAAGTGGTAAACGAACTCTCGTGATCAGAAATGGCAAATATGGAGAAAATTTGACATAACAAGTTGTGTTACCCATTTCTTGTGTACTTCCATACCTTCATCCTTCACTGGACACATTCTTAACAAAATATGTGTAGAGCATATCATAATTTAAGTATTTTACATGGTTCCTATTATCAGAAAGGGGAATCCTACGGACATGTTTTAAATTCATCACCAGATACTGGAAGTAAACTTTGCAAAGAGGCCCAGCATAAAAATGTTGATTGAAAATTCTTTATCAAGATTAAATTAATACAAATAATTGAACAGTAATAGTAAATGAAAAGTTTCAGAGGTATTACGTTTTTTAAATCAGTTCTCCATGTTTTGAACTCTGCTTTTATATCACCAGGCATTGTATTTCTATATTCTATAATTAAGTCAAACAAGAAAAGACTGACAATTGTGATTCTTTGCTCTGAGGTTTTTCAAGATTACTTACTAAATTCAAGTTATTCACTCATCACCATCAGCTCTCAAAACTCAAAGTCAAGCTACATGACCAAAACTGAAGTGGTTAGCAGACAGTGCGAAACATTTTCTGAAAAACATCAGTAAAGAAATTACAGAAAAATTTAACACTTGTTGCTTTTCACTCAAAAGTTACCAGAATATATTTTAAGAATAAAATATTAACCAACCTTTAAAAACAGAGATGCAAAGATTATTTATTCTGTCATTTTAAAAAATATAATCAGCATATATCACCCAGCAAAGTAATAAAAATACATTCTGGCTTCTAAAGATTTTCTTCACCATGTGCAATACTAAATAATACAGGATCTGGGGTTCCAATTCAATAAAAAATATAGGTAATTTTTTTAAGCTACAGACAAGACATAAGAACCTTTTTTTGTTACACAAATCATATTTTTCCTTCACTGGTACCACACATCAATTACGATCTCTGACTACCATAGAAATTTCTTTGAAAACTTAATCAAAGCTGTAAACTATGGAAAAGAAAGTGATCAAGAAAACTGAGAACATATACAGAAAGCTACTATTTTGCAGACAAAAAATTATTTTGAATAGTTTGGGCTGACATTATTAAAATGTGTTTTTTTATGCAGAAACCTATAAATACTTTCTTCCAAAAAAACCCCCACGCCTGATCAAATTGTAATTGTGCAGTGCCATTAGTTTCACATGTATCTTGATATCAGGTACCGGGTGTTGAAAGACTTGTTTATGTTGAGTTGTACCCTAAGGTAATTCAGTTTTCAAAAATCAGATTTTTACAACAATAACCATCTGAAAGACAGCAGCCTGACAACCAACCTCAGGAAGGAAGAATTATTTGAGTCCCACGGACAGTAAAGTAGGTCCTTAGAAGTGACAATTTCTTTTGTATTTTTCCCTTTTTTATTTTGATTTTGTTATTAGACCCTCAACTCGCAAATGCTCAACTGTCACAAAAGATCAGTGTTACTGAACCACCGGCATTAATCTGTTGTTTGAAATGTATAAAGAAAGACAAATAAAGGAGACATTGCAAAATGTCTTCCTCAAGTAGAACCAGATACTGAAATGATAAATAACATAACCTATGAGCCCTAGTTATAATGTTCTTGGGCAGAAGAGATTTCTAAATATCAAAGACTGTTGCTTCATTGTCAGATGGTCCATAAATAAACCATGGTCAATTCATGACATTGGACCTTTTCTTCTTGCTATGCTACTGTAAATAAGTGTGTTCCCCTTGCCTGTCTGAATTCTACATGCCTGTTTCCAGAAATGCCGCAGCATATAAGTAACACTGTCATGACTGTTTTGTCAACTACATGCTGATTATCCTCTTCTATCTGCAGTTTGGGAACATTATCAAGGTCAGAAGCAATCGCTCAGAAAACTGATCTGGTAGCTCTTGTATCTGATAATTTCTGTAAGGAATTTTCATAAATAAACTTCATAACACAGTTAGTGGAAGGTCTACCTTTCTTACATACTGTAGAAACAAAAATTGTACCAGTAACCTGTCAAGTATCTAGTCAACGTGTTCATTCATTGCATGTAATCATGGCTTATTCCAAAATGACACAAGTCTAATTTACTGTTACCGTATCTAACTTCCATGTGTGTTTGGGCAACTGCCCACCTCCCTCAACTCTCCTGACCTCCACATTTTTTTTCTTTTTTGACAAATTGGTTATGAGGCATTTACAACTGATGCACATATCGTGAAATTATTTCTGCCGAGCTTCCTCCATGACCTGCCCGTGGGACATGACAAGCTTTGAGATGCATCGCTCTATCAAACTGAATCTTTCCAGGACAATGCAAATTATGACAAATTCCATCATCCCGCATTATGCGCTTCATGCTAATCTTCCTAATTCGAGAAAATCAGAAGGGCTTGCTGTTCTGCTGAAGGGCACGTTGTCTGAATGAATGATGGTGAAAGAACGTTCGCAATCCTCTTCATCTTCTAATCCCAGCTGTGGCCACCTCTGCCCTAAAACCACTGGGCAACCTTTCCTCCTATGTAATTCTTGCATCAGAATTAACTCAGGATCAGTCTTTTGACAGAGTATAAAGAATAAGAATGTTTTTTTGGTTCTGGACTTCAATGGCAGCACATCTTTCAAAAAGCATTTTTAACAAAATTTTCCCCATAGACTTTTTCTGCCTATTTCTTCAAGTCTGCCAGACAGTCACAGTAGGAGTGAAATCTCCACGAAAAGTTACATTACCTTCCAGACTGGGTTTTTAAACCGTTTCAGCGTTAGGTTCCAGAAAATTTCTGGTCTCGAGCACTTTTTACTTTGGGAGGTTATGCTGCAGACGCAAAACAAACCACCAGCCTGCAACACATTCTTCAGAAAGTCCCTAGGAGCGACACCAGCCACATCTCCGAATCATTCTTCGCTAGCTCAGAAGGTGGCAGTATTACTACGTGAAAGACACTTGCTAGCTGACTAGCATTCCGTATCCACATAGCTGAAATAAACATGTTTAATTCCCAAAGAAGCATATATTTTATCCTGTGGCATAATTTACTTATAACATTAAAACTCAAACATGGAGCAATTTGTAGCAATAACTATGATTATGCTGTTAGTGGCCCAAATGTCACTGTCTAGATTAGGCTAAATGATACCTAGCACCAAAGAGCTTCTGTGATTTATTTTTTATTATCACTGGTAGAAGTTGCATGCTTAAAAGGCTCCTCATTCAAATTATTCAGTCTTCTCGATGACTGAGGTAATCATAGAAAATCTTATAAGAAATTATACAAGCTTTAAATCATAGCCATGCTTAAAATATATAAATGTTTTGGGCAGGCAGATATGTTATTATAGATTTTAAAATAAAACTTCACGGTAAAAATACAATGCATACTGAAGAAGGAGAACTAAAATGTATCACAGTTTTTTCAATCTGCAAGACTAAAAACTGAAAGGGTTTGGAATCAAGAAAAGGATGTATCACTATGAAATGTATACGTTTTAAAAAAATTCTCAGAAATATTAATAAACATATTTATGAAGCTGTTTCATTGAAAAGGAGAGAAAAATTGAGATTTTTAAATAGCTTTTGCATCAATTTACATTCAACTAATGGGATCCTTTTCCTACCTATTTTATTGTCAGAACATTTCCATCTACAGGAACTCTGTCAAAATTAAAGATAGCATTTTTCTTTCATACTATTACTTTAAATAAGAGTAGAATTTTTATTTATGAAAAACGAAGTGTAAGCCACACTTTCTCGTTGAATAAGCTTTTCAGAATGAATAAACAAACACTCAGTAACTACAGTGCAGACAAGTTTTATTTTGCATTTAGTCTATGCTTTAATGGAATCTTGCATAATTGGCTTGATGTTTTACTGAGTCTTCATCCATGCCTAATAAGTACATAGCACAGATCCACATTAAAGTATTACTAAGAAGAGACAGGAGGATCTTTAGCTTTATACTTCACTCCCAGTGAGACCCAGACCCTCAGAGGTAAATGACTATGTGAGCATCATTTCAGCAAAAGGCACCGGGCACACCCTGTGCATGCTGCGGCTTGTTGACATGAACCAGGGCAGGCAGACACCAATAATACATGAAGTGCGGTTCAGAGGCAATTAGGATCAGTTGTCAAGGCCAGGCCATTAATGAAAGAACATGTCAGAGGAGCTGGAGACTTCAATGGTTGAGGGCAAGAAGGCGATTTAGTGTGACAGGTCGAGTCCTTCCAATGTCCTCAGTGGTACATGCTAATACCAGCCTTAACAACCTTTTGTGGCAGTGTATAATGCGACTAACATGGACTTTGATTCAGCAAAATGACTGCTGCCACTGTTAGTCTGTCTCATTCCAACAACAGTAAAAGCACTGCTACAAATAATTACCCACTTCCTTCTCCCCCCTCCTCCATTTAATGCAGCAGTCCTTTATGCATGCCATACTGTTTCTCACTAGAAGGTCAAAACGTTTATCATGCTGCTTTCTTTTCTTTCTGTCATGCCCTTTCTATTTGTTAATATAATCTGAAATTATCCTGTAGAACAGTTTTGTTCAAGTACAAGGAAATTAACTATAAATTCAAAATTACCTCATGTGACTACTAACAAATACAAGAAGAGCAAACCAAAGTGGTCTAAAGGATTCACTACCTATTCTGTCATTTATGCAAGGAAAATGCTGCAACATGAGATAATTATTAACATCATCTACTGGATCAAAAATACATGGCAACTTTAACCTCCACAACAATGAAATCCTGAAGCTTTATACATAACTTGGCACTTGGTTGTTTTTCCTATTGTTACTGTCAGAACTACAAAGCACTAATTCCTATATAAAGCTGCAGACCCCAAATTCTTAACACCCAATTACAGGATGAAAGGAAGCATAAATGTAAAAAGGAAAGCCTAATGTGGGAGTTCTATTGTAGGCACCGTACTGAAGTCAGGAGCAACTTCTTCACTGAAACAAGACAACGTGTTTTCTTTATAGATGATCTATTTTACAAAGGATAGTTTTCAAGTAAGTTAAGACTTCATAAACCATTTTTTACCTACATTACCTAATTTCCAAAGTACAATTCTGGTATTCAGTACCTCTTTCAATATCAGTTTCTTTCTAACGCTTCAGCATTCTGGCCACTTGAGAATATGCTACACCATGCATTTAGGTGTGAGAAATTTGTGACTCCAGAAATGGCAGGAAAAAAAAAAAAAAAGGTTAGTCATATTCACCAGAACTCCCCACGTATTTTAAAGGAGAATTCAGAGATTTGTCAAAGTAAACACTGTCCTATCAATGATAAAAATTGCATCTTGAGCCCTATTTTACTCACCTTATATCAGTTGATGTGGTTCTCCCCTATCACTTCTGTCATTTTGCAATGCCTGAACTGACCTTTCCAGAGGCAATACTTATCTGTGAGTGACAGGAGAAACTATCTCCAGCAGGATGAATTTCCTTCTCTCTCTTCATTTCTCTCCACTTTGCCTACTTTCTGTCTGACTCAGTTTAGTTTCTCTCTTTCCCTCCCTCCCCGCCGTCTCTTTTTTTGTTTATAATTCTACAGCTAACCTCTTCTTAACCGACCTTTGCCAACATTCCCTTTTCAACCCACAGCTTTAACCTTTTGAATGTCTACTTAGTTCTATTTGAACTATTTTACTATTGTTTGTTTCTTTGAAACCTTCACCCTCTTAATTTCTTTCTTTACTATTTTCCTTTGATTTCTTTCCTTTCCTCTTGCACCTTTGTCAGCTCCCGGACCCACTGAAATTAAGAGAAAAATCCCGCTGACTACAATATCAGTATGCTCTACTGTGAGTATGTAGCACTGGATATACTACCAACATCTGTGTGTCCATCACAAGCAGCTCTTGTTGGCATTTAACATAATTAGTAGTACTGTTTTTTGTGTGTTGTTTTTTTTTTTTTTTTTTTTTTTTTAATGGAGTAATGTATAAAGGATGGGATTACAGTAATTCTTACACTGTACTACAATTACAGGTCCATGGTGCAGTATGAGGAACACCAAGCAGAAATATGATTTGAGACAGCAGTGATCTAATGTATTTTATCTACATCTAATGACTATTTTGGACTTTACTAAGTATGTACAAAGGAAAGTTACATCTAACCCTTCGCATATATAACTAGGAATTAACATTAAATTAAAAGTTGAGCATGTGGCTAACACAGTTCATCCTTAAGATTTGGATTCAGATTGGCACTAAAATTCTATCTTAAAAATTGATGCCCCTGCAGATTATCCTACCTTTCTTTACCAAGAATCTTGATAAAAAAAAAAAAAAAAAAAAGATGGAAAGTATTATCACAGGGGCGTTTAAAAAAATAATTACACTTTATTGCAATATTTTATAAAGAGTAGTAGAATCTCTAGGAAACTTTAGAGATCAGGACACAAACATTTAAACTATAGTTTCATTGTTCTGTGCTTTTGTGTAATGCTTCTCTTCCTTTCTTGCATCTATCACAACTTTCTTTTTTAAATTAACTGTAAACATTTGCTTCAAGATTATTGCTCTCTTTTTGTAAATGCTTATTGATAAAATATTTCCTGCATAATTAAACAATGTTTTAAATTTACTGACTCAAGTTCTAATGGTATATTACTGGATGGTTTGGTAATAATTATCATAAACACAGGAATCAATGATCATCAGATATCTAGATGACAGACACAATTGGCTAAAATAATCCTCGTCACAAATATTTAATATCATGAAACTGAAATTTTACTGAATTTTTAGATGCATTAAATAAGACATCCTTCTGTGGAATTATAATAAATCTTTTCACAGAAGTGAATTAGGCTTTAACAGTAAATAGGAAAATTCTTAATGTAAACTGGAGAACTAAAACCAAAATGCTAATATTAACATATTATAATTGGAAATATTTAATAATCAAGATGTTTAACTGAACTGGAACTATTTTCACTATCTGCTCATATATGTACACATACTTCTCTTCTGTTTGCTATTAATTCATTTGAAATGCCTGGAAAAATCAAAATGCATTCCAGTGTAACGGATGCCTTATAATACTAAGCTTGTGACTTTAAGAAAAAAGCTTGTTTCTTACAAAAGAACTCTCTTTCTCTCTCAAATTACTAAAGTGATGGAATAAAGTGGCAAAGAGAAAGAAAGAAAGAAAGAAAGAAAATAAATTTATCATACCAGTAAAAAAATTCCCTTTCTCACCAAATGTAAGTGCTAAGAATCACAGCAAAACAAATATAAAAAAATCAGAAAATAAAAAAACTTTTAGACCTGGTATTAATAAATAATTTTGAATTTACACAGCACTTTTCATCTCCAAGGACCATAAAATATTTCACAAATAATTTTTAGGATATTTAGCGGAAAATTAATTCAACACTGATATACAGCTCCAATTGCAAAGAGAAGAAACAGGTCACACTAACACTGTATAGTAATTGGGAGAAAAATAATCTTACCTAGCAAACAGTAAATGTGTAATTTTCTCTAAAAAAGTGCCTAATTATACAACATGAACTGGACAAGAACTCTGGAGCTAAAGCTCTTAATTTTGAACCCTGCCTGGTTACAACCACAGGTTTCAAAAGCCTCAAATTCATTTCAGTATGCTTACTGAAAAACAGGAGTGGTTCAGGAAGCAATGCATGACAAATTGTCATATACAACATGCTTTCATACATTAACATGTCAGTATGAGTAAGTCATCACAAACTCGGATTATAAATACAACTATTATTTGGAGGTACAACAGAAGACAAATAATCAGAAATTAACTTGAAATTAGTAACAGACGTGGAGGAAAAACATGTAAACCTTTGAAAACACTTTGGTTAGCCTTGGAAACAAAACAAAATAATAATAATGATAAGCATAACGATAATAATAATGATAATAATGATGATGATGATGACAATAATAATAATAACAACAACAACAACAACAACAATAGATGTTGAAAATTGGTCTCTGGTGTAGAGTTATCAAATCCTGAACTCTTTAAGTCTAAGACAAGTAAATCTCTTGGCACAGGCACACATGTAAGCTTAGCTTTTCCATTTTAAGCTGCCCTAAAATGCAACAGTCAGGTTGACTAAGAGATGTTTCCTTGTTTTGAAAATGCTGTCCTGTCTCATTACAAAGAGCTACTAAGACAATGTTCTGCAACAGAATTCTCTCACAGGATTTCAAGGTGGTTTTTTTTGTTAGGCTGACAGAGTTTGTAGTAAGAAACCATACAATTGAACTCAGGGATAAAATTTATTCAATCCCTGGAACGTTACCTAGAGCTGAGCTGAAAGCTATGCCTCTCTAACAATGGATGATAAAGCAGATGATAATGCTGTCTTGAAAGAATGATTTTTTTCAAGGTTTTACAGTGGTAAAAGAAACCTTGGTCAACAGAAAATGAAAGAGGAAAATTATTTGTGATCCCTTGGATTCAAAAAGAAAGGGTGGGAAAACAGCTAATAGTCTATGTCCTTAAAAGGTAGATGATCTCACCAAGGGCCATGGAAACAACCCCTACGCTCTCCAGACATCCAACCACCTTTGCTAGCACTGCCTGAGGGAATAGGTCCCATGTGGTTTACTTGCACTGAAAGTGCAAGAAGGAAAACAGTCTGAGGAGCAGCACAGTGCTTCAGATTAAATTCCCCAACTCAACTGACTATGGTTTCAGCAGATAAAAACAGTCCAAAGCAAAGAGCTTTCGCATTTAAAACAGATGCCAGAAAATTGGACTATCAAAAGCTGGCTGGAAAAAAGAAGTTTGACACGTTTTTGAGACTCAATACTATTTCAGTGTGTAATGATATGGAGGGCACCAATTTATCATCATCAGTTCAGCTTGAACTTACTTTCAGCACTATGGCAAAAATATAGCTATGCTTATGAGGAGGTGCTGGGTGTCTCAGTAGAAGAGTACTTCTGCAGAGAACTAAAGGTGAGGAATTTACTAACTTGATGTCTTGTAACATCTGGTAAGGTTTGGATAGCTTCCCATACAACCATAACACAACTACAGCAGAAAGTTTCTATTATGAACAAACAAGTGTAGGGATACATGTAGGAAACAAGTGAAGAGGAAAGAAGGGTTGTCCCTGTGAGTGTCCCAGGAAGTACACAGTAACACAAGGTGTTCTAACAAGTGGAATTTGAGCAAACCCAGTCAGGAGAAATACCAGCTGCACAAAGAACCAAGACACTATTTCTGTATACGTTAGAGCACGCCTAGGGATGAATTGTCTAGGACATGGCATGGCTCACAAACAGTTAACCTAGTGAAAATTCAAAGAGAAAGAACATGAGCACTTCAAACCTGTCACAATAATCACATAACCAAACCTCTAGAGAAAGAGACAATGTTTCAGTTACTGAGCTCAACCCTCAGGCTCTCACGCATCAAATTCACAAATGAAAACAAACTGAGATGGGGGATGGAAAGATATGTGGTGCCAAGATGCCAAGATAATGTAGTGGACCCAAATAAATTTGCCAGTAGTGAATACATAATTCTGGAAAAGATGTCTGAACTCTGATTAGGATCCCTCCCTTAAAACATACTGAAGCAGAACATGAAGAAACAGAAAAAAGTATAAGAGGCACGTTGATAGGAAATAACATGGGTGATTGGTCTGAAACACAACAGCTTTTGAAGCTAAATACAAGGTGAGGAGAACTACCTAAGCATCAGTCGTGCTATCTTTATAAGAACTATGGGAACTATGGAGGAGAGGAAATTTCAGGAGAGAAGGTAAAGGGAGAAAGAAGATGCTATAGGAAAGACACTAAGACAGGCAGGTCATAGGCTCTAAAGCATATAGAAATTAGGAAGGTTATAGTGTACTGTAAGCCACTGCGTACTGTTAGTAGTTACTTTTTAAAATTCACAGTAGAATTAAAAATTTGGGTCCTAATTCTCATATTCTGAGGATATTTTTGTGAGTTTCCCTTAAGGATCAGGACTGACAGATTACAGAATGATTGTTCTATTAGAAATGTTCACCTGAATAATTCTTGTTCTACAGACTTTCTGTACCATTCAATCTGGGCCACACTGGTGGCTCAGCTTCACTTGCAAAGTTACTGTGAAAGCACTTGAAATATGTTACAACCCTGGAAGTGTTTGTATAGAATAAAAAGATATTAAATAGGTCTGTTGTAGGGATTATTTACTTTAGAGATGTCTTGGCAAGTTTTCCATTTCAAGCTTAGGCACACTCTTGATCCATCAAGTGTATTTGGTATTGCACAGTATTTGCTTCTACAAATAAACTCACTAAGGCTAGAGGGCTGTTTGAACACTAGGATGGGTGGTTCTGAGAAGATTTGTCAAGGAAGGGTTTTTTTAAAATATATTTTCAAAGTAGGATCTTTTTTCCGTTATAGGCTATAACTGTGTAATGATGTTCTAAAAATTCCATGGATGGAGTGTGACAACTAAGGATTTAGGATCAGTAACGGCATTTTCTTTCAAGTAAGTAATTCCTAACATTGTATTTGGGTGGCTCTTTTCACAGGAGTGATTCTATTTATTAAAAACCTCTTTTAGATGACTGAGGGGAGCATATCAAGTGTTCTGCTCAGAGCAAATGTCTTACTGAAGGGTCTAACCATATATTATATTTTTTTAACAGTTTGGTACAGGTTTTCATTTTATGGAATACGTGGAGTCATGTTTTTTCTACACACTGCAGTTTTTAGGTTACAGTTTTGATGCTGATGATGGCATCTAGGGAAGCAACGTTGGTGTAGGAGGATTTCAAAGATGGCTTGGCAGAAAACTGATAATTACTGAATTTGTGGTGAAAATCAACAAAGGAGTCTGTCTCCAGTTCAGATAAAATTTTCATCTGTGTATATCAGATATGTCATGATATCATAGTATAATCATTTAGAACCTCTTTTTCAAGGCAGCCAATGAAAATATTAGCTACTTGTGGGGCTATTTTCATGTTCATTGTTTTTTAACATTAAGTGTAGGTGAGAGTAGTAAAAGTATAGTTGTTCTCATGAGGAAGTAGAGATGTTTATTTCTGTTTTTCAAATTCTGGTGCTTTTTTTGTAAACCCTCAAGGGGATACCATCATGAAGTGGCTTACAGACTGGAGGTACACTACGAGGCCGTTGGTCAAGAGGCTCTTTCTGTAAGGAATCTGTGGAGAAAGTATCTTGTTCTATATGAAAAACTTGCTGTATGCATAAGAAGGGATTGAGGTTTCAGTGAGTGTTTCAAGGATGGAGTAGTAGTAGATGGAGCCTATAGAAACAGAACTGCCCAGGTTCCCTTGTCTGTGGATCCAAGGGAGCTGGCAAATAATTCAAAAGATAAGATGTGAAGAGAAGGAGTTGCAAGTCAGAGTGAATTCTTCAATCTCAAAAGGAAGTGAAATAATGATCTTTCTGGACTCTCTCTTTGGGAGCTTTTGACATTAGTGTCAGCCTCATTTATACAGTCCTTATGGTTTATGATTACTACAACTGTGCTTTTTGTTGTTTCTGGCTGAATCACTACTTGGATGTTGAAACTTAGGGATTCTAAAGCACTTGCCTCAGTCACAGTTTCTGAACATAGTATTTACTTCTGGTTATTACAGAGCTAAATCTTTTTCTAAGACAATCAGTCTAACAGTTGAAGGTGTGATTTGTCTATTATAACATTTTTAATCCTATGTTTTTCATGATATTGGTGATGATCTGGCATTTTTCCTATGAAGCAACAGCACTGGGAATGGCTTCAAAACATATTTAAGAATGTAGTGTAAAAATAATCCTCTCATTCTCTGCTTAATGACAAATATTCCAGTATTCCATAGGTCGGAAACTGTGGTCTCTGCCAAAGACAGAATTGGTCAGCTTATTTAAGATGACAATGTAATAGAATAAGATTGGGATTAGATATTGCTATGATTATTTCTTACACTGTTGCTTTCCTTTTTATTCTTTTGACCTTAAAGCAAAATTTGAAACCAACCTTTGACATCAGCCCTTCTTAAAGAACCTAGGAAAGAAAGCTTCTTAGGGGAGTAGAAATACAGAACATATAATACAGGGGAAGGGGTCCCTTGCAACACTGGGATCAGCAAGCAGATAGCAGTCAGGTTTATAGGTTTAAATGACAATGTTCCATTTGTGGGACATTGTGAAAGAAAATTCTTGGTTATTTGCTGGTCCAAAGTTTGTAAGTGTTAAAAATACACTAAGAGCTGAAGTTTCTGCTATATTGCTGATGTAATGTTAAAGATTTTCATTTGGGTAGAAGGTAGAAGGAAGAATGAGCATGTCACCAAGGTTAGCATATCACTAAGATCAGCGTAACACTGACATCATAGGTTGCTGAAGAGATTCAGTTGGATCTCAAAACATGATGCTGAATATTTTCTTGTCTTGGCATTTGCTTGGTATGACTTGGAAGACTCCTTACTCTGTGTACCCTTTGATCTGAAAGGAGGGCTCCCATTTCACACTAAGCAATGTTCAAAAAGATGAAGCATTCCTTTGGACTTGATGGGGGCTAGATGAGAAAAAAAAATTGTTCATTAAAAAAAGCTAAGAAGGAAAATACACATTTTAATTTAAACAAACCCCTTCAGATACCAAGGGATTACACCTGGAAAAATCAAGGCGATGCTTAGGAGAATTGGAAATACAGCTGCCAGCACATACTCAGTCATGCATTGCACATGTTCAGTTGTTTGGAAAGTATGATATTCATATCAAATTGAGGAACAAACAGTTACCTGAAATGGGCTGCTCAGTAATCAAGCAACTTGCAATTCACCTTCATTACTAATTCCCAGACAGGTTTTCCACTAACATCAATATTACAAGCTTTTCACCTCTTACACATAGAATTTAAGTATATAAGCAGAACTCAATGGGATTCCTCCCACATACAGAGGTAAATTCACATCTAACTGCTCATAGAATTAGTACAAAACCAACAAATTTCCATAAGACTGCTAACTGGCAGGCCACCAGCCTTCATATGTGTCACTATCAGGAAAGTATTTACATCTGCCAATAATTAAGCTGCAAACACAGGCTTAAAGCTTTATTAGAATATCGAAAAATAGTTTGGTTAATCAGTAAACATAAGGTCATCTATGCTGAGCATATAAGGCTTGAGAGCTGTCTGAAGAAGGTTGGAGTCCAAACAGCAATTAAGTCCTCTTTCTCTTACATATGGGAAAATGCTCTTTGAGATTATTTTAAAAAGGTTATTAACTACTAAGCAACTAAAAAAATTCTCACTGCTCTTTTGGTGTTAAATTCACAGTCCTGAATTAGAAACTTACCTGGGATTTACAACAGCTAGCACAGTGCATAGCTTCTGACAGGCAATTAGAAGCAATGAAATACACCACATTGTCTTAAACTCAGAGTCAAATGGAAAATCACAGGCTAGGACTGAAGAAATTCCAGTGTCTATATATAAATTCCTCTCAAAAAAAACCAACCCAACCCAACTCAAACCAACCAACAAACAAAAAAAAACAACCCCTCCCACCAATGAATTAAAAAAAAGAAAAAAAAAAAAAAAAAAAAAAAAAAGAGTTGCTCCTTTACACTACAGTTGAAGAAAAAGATGAAGTTGCTACCTTAATGCAAAAGCTTGAGCACTTTCAGCATGCAAAAACCTGAAATTTAGCCCCCCTTGCCAGAGGACATGGGAAACATCTCCTACTTCACAGGGATGTTGCATATAAACCAAAAGCAGTCTGGAGAGAGCAAGGATGTCTACACTAACCTTAATCTAAACTCTCAACCGCACTGAAGTTTGACACTTTCTTTTTGGTCCCCCAGTTTTGAACTGTGACTTTGAACGAGGACAGTGAGAAATACCCTTCCAGCATCCCCTGCGGACTAACGTTTGGGAAGGGTGAGCTCTCAATCAAATGTGCAGTTTACAGCAGACTCAATTTTTGCATTTCCTAAGTAGAACACAACTGCCATCCTTCTCCTTTCCTCATATTTAAGGTCTTCTGGGTAGCACGGTTTAGGTTTGCATATTCTTAAATCTGAATCACTAAGAACTAAGAGACAAAGCAGAAGATATCTGTCTCCCCAGAAGGTAACAGCACCAATCAAAGTTTAGCCAGTCACAGAATTTTTAAGCAAACAAAGAATTACCTGGTAAATGTTAACAGAGTGAAGCAGAACTGAGGGGTAGATACTCTGAATGATTGTCTTAACTAAGGCAGACGAATCTGGCAGAAGTGCCTTAGTCCACTTTGTGTAAAATGATGGCTGGCAACTGAAGCCTTTGACAGACAGATATCAAGCCAGTGTAACCTCATCTGGTTTAATGTTTATATTTTCTAAATGACGTCATGCATATGCAGGGCACTGAGCACCTCAGTTTGACATTTGATTTCTGAGTCACTCACATCTGAGTGGGAGCTGAGATGCTCTTCAGAGTGGGAGCTCAGAATTCCTAAAAGCACAGACAATGTGATACATGCTGTTTTAGAAATTTCTATTACTTTTAAGATTTTATAAAATGTCATGTTATTTACAATACTGTGTCCTTACATATATTCTGCATATGGAGACCTCTCCAAGCTGCATTTAATTTTTATGTTACCAGTTTTCTTTGCTTTCTGACCTAATCACTATTTGGATCTTGAATCTTAGGGAAGATGGAGAGCTTCATTTCAGGAACGAAACTTGCATTGCAATTCTGGAAAGATGGGAGCTCATACAAATGTGGCAAAAGCAAAAACAAAATACTTTACCTATTGAAACTGATCCTTTATGTTTCATCTTTCCTGAATTTGTGAATTACCATCAATTCAAAGCAACTATGAACACTTCTAATGTGTTCTTTTACTTCTGTATTTTTATTTTGCATAGCTTTTTTGAACAACTCATTCACAAATGTGTATTTCCTTATGAATCCTACATATCTGCATACTTACAAGTTTACTACAACTATTTAAAAAATATGGTGTCTACAATGTGAAGATAACTGCAATACCCATCATAATCAAAGGGGAAAGGTTTAGAAAATGTAAATATATGCTCACAGCTGTTTGTTTTCTCAATTCAGTTATCATTTTCAAAAAATGCTATATATATCATGTAACCCATTTTTCATCTGCCCAATTACTAGCAATCTTTTTTCCTACTATCAAAAATGATCATTTGTTTCTTTATTGTAGTAGATAAAACATCCTTTCATTGTTTCAGCTCACAAGCTGCGCAGATACTACCCACTGTTCTTGCCTCCAGCACTTCACATTATTGGTGTATTATTTCATGCATACCCTACTCTTTTATCAATTGCTTTTGAAGTAATGTTAATAGACTAGAAAATTGAGACATTTATGAAGTATAGGCAGTGTTTATGAAAAAATCCATAAAATATGACACAGGCAAGACAAGATAAAAGCAGCATTTTAATAGATTATGGCAAAGAGATCCTGTCAGAAGTTGACAACTGACTCCTCCGAGATCACTAATTTTCATGGGATTAATTCTTTAGTATTAAAAATGAAGTTAAATGTCCTAATTAATCTGTAAATAGCACACCCAGAATTAAACCTTGTGGCCCCTTCCTTGGCAGAGCAATACTTTTGAGTAATAATTTTGAGTAATTACTTCAAACTGATAAACTGAGGAAGATTATATTCTTAGCTACATAGCCACTTGGATCAGACTTTATTGTATCAATGAAATAAGAAATCAGCACCATTAGAAAAAAAATACTTGTATAATAACTTCTGACTCTCAAAAAAATGACAGATCACCTGGTGTTAACTATACAGTTTGCTCTTCACTATAAAAATCCATTTAGTAATTACAGTACAAACAAAGTAAACCCCTAATTCCTGATTTATGCAAGCAACAACAAAATAGAGGGAAAGAATGGATTACGAAGAAACACATCAAGGAGACAGGACTTCAGATCGATTGAGTCATAAGGAAAAACAATATATCTGGTAATCTACTTCAAGATAACATGCTTTCCATCAAACAATAAAGAGATCAGGAAAAATCTTATCAAAGTGCCCAAATTAACTACTAATTCAAATACTGAAAGCTACCAAGCTTTTAATATTTAGATATTTCTCAATCCCTTATCTAGAAATAAGTTCAAATCTCCAGACTAAGAGCATAATCAGAACAATCAGTCATTCTGTAACTAATCAACAGTGCTTTTACAAATTTCACCGCAATAGTTCTTAACATTACCTCTGCTCTGTGGAACCAAAGATGAAGATTTCATCCTCTGAGACATTTCTCATCTGGAAATTTTTCCATTTCCAGACATACCAACATTATTCCAGTGGACTTTCCTATACAGTATATATTATTAGTATATATATTTTAAATCAAGTAATTATGACTGATATTGAAGTGTTTGTAAACTACATATAAAATTTTCAACAGAAAACTCTTCCCATGATATATATATATATGCGCTAAAAAATTCTTGCCAGCATCTGGCATTTTCTCCAGAACCTAGCCCTAATGATGCTGAAGTAAAGATGAAAAGCTCTAAAGCATTTTATGCAGAATATCACTTACTAGACACTTATCTAATAAGTCAATACTTTTCCTTAATGTTAATATGTCTTGTAGCAGACTAAGATGGTAGTCTTGGACTTCTTCACAGTAAGCGGACATAAAGAAATAAATGAATAAAAATCACACTTTGTCTCTTATGCTAACAGCTACCTCAGATCCTTTGTTATCTCTTCATATTTCAGCTCTGCAGAAAGCAAGAAGCTTGGATCCAAAAACCTCAAAAAGTAATTCCAAATTTCTCTTCAAACAGCCATTTCAAGTACTGTAATTGTACCACATAGTCTTACCAGCGATGACTGATCCCATTCTCAACATCAGGATCAATAACTGACTCCTACTTTTGCATGCCTTGAAGCCCAAACCACAATTAGCGATGGAAGCAAGGATTTACTTAGAAAAAGACTGCAGTTCTAATTCTTCCTAGAGTTTCTTTTTACAATGTCTCATCATTAAGGTGGAATTGTCTAGCTGAGGGCACCCTGCAAGAGGTAATATAGTTACCCCCTGCTATTTATGGTCTCTGTGATACCAGCTGTGACTGCAAGTTCAGCTGATGTTCTTACAGGCACAATCTATGCATCCCTAACTGCATGGAGTCCTTAAATATGCATTTTGTTTAACAACAGCTAAGCATGCTTTTGGAAAACCATAACCGGTCACTTAGTTAAAGTAGCCAGGTAATCTTTTCTGGTGTACATAATAGACAAGGCTATTTCCAACACCACCTTATACTCTTTAAAGCCATCTGCTACAAATTGTGCACTATAATCTATCAGACCATTTTCAGTTTCACTGCAAGAGAAGCAACTGTCTTCTTAGCAAGGAAACATTAGAACCACTGCAAGTATCACTACCTTAAACCAGATGCAAGACTCTATTCACACTATTGTTCCCACAGTACTTGCCCACTAATTTAACATGGCTTGATCAGAAAAATGAAAGAAAAAACGCCAATTTATTGTAAGATGAGTAAACAGGAAAAAAAAAATAACACAACTTTGATCAAGTTAAAGGTATCTGGACATTAGAATCAGAGTGTAAGAACACTCTTGGTTTTAATGTTTGTGCTACCGTGTTCAGATGGTGCAGAGGAGAAAACTGACAAAAAGATGCCCCAAGGATGGTTGAAACTGGGATTTGGAAGCTGTCAGAGGGAAAGAACTGATGTCACAAGGAAAAGCTAAAATGTTCAACAGACATAATGAAGTCATAGATGCATATATGTCGGTATGTGTATAAAATACATTATGTCACCATCAAAAATTGTTGTAGAATATGAGAGTATGATAAATTCTACTGTGGCAGTTTGTTTGTTCATTTCCAGATAGAATAACATTAAGAAACTTTGCCAAAGCAAACAAACTGTAAGTGCAAATAGACTTTTAAATCACATTACCATACTAGAAGAACATCTGGTACAAACACTGTCAAGTTTCCACGCATTCTTAGAGAAGTATTTGTGGTTAGTGTTTCATCTGCTCTGGGCTTTTTTTTATTTTATTTTTTATTTTTAATGAACTATGCTAACAGTTCATAAATGCTCAAAAAATGTTCTCACAAAATAAATAATCATAAATAAGCTATCAGTATATATTTCTCACCCCCAACACTGCTTTGCAGCGCATCTTCATTTTTAACTCCCTGATGTACAACTGTGATGTTAGCTTTTGCGTACATGGTAAGCAAGCAGTTTTGGTCCAAGCTACCAATTACTGCTTAGTCTTGACAAACCCTCTAATACATTGGTAAAACAGAAATAAAATATGAGAATAAAATAATAATCTGATAAACAACAGTGAGAAGTAAAAATATGAAGTACCTTTCGTAAAACTATAAAGTTACTACTAATGATCAGCAAAAATTGGGCTGGTGCCCACTGTGGAACAAAAATCTGGAGAAAGTCAAACCTAACATCATATTCCAAGACTAAACAGCCTGTGCTACTACTATTAGAAGGACATAATCAGAACACATTATACATTACTGCGATCAGCAATATATAGACTTCACAGTAACTGACACAGCTTACATTCCAGTTGCTGACATAGATATTAGGATTTGCCGAGGCTTCTGCACCAGTAAAACAGGTGGACCAAGAAGAAGATATTAAATGATCTCGGTTTTTTATTAATTACAAGAAAGTCAGTCATATTGTATCTTACAACAGTTTAAGTCTACTTACAAGTAGAAACACTGAAGTTGTTTTTAAAGAATGTTAATCACAAAAGAGAATGTTACTCCCCAAAGAGGAAGAATGTTTGATTTTGCTATAAATACTTTGAAAATCCTAATTTCATTCTGCCACTGTTGTTTGGTGTCTATCAGATTGAGGTCAGGACATTCTTATGGTAAATTTCAAATTTTCACTTTTTGTCCTCAGAGCACCTGCTGGCAGGATCCAGCAAGGTCCCTACAGAATTTAAGTGATGCTCTGCTGAGTGGTTTGTTGAGCCTGAAGTGTGAATTCCATAGTTTGCATGAACTACCTACACCTTTCTGCTGCCAGCTCCGCTCTTACATGCCAGTGCACATCAATCCCAACTTGAAATACCCTGAATGTTACAGTCCTTGGCCTATTCTGAACCGAGCAAAAACACTGTGCTAAAAAACATGATTCCCCAGTGTCCATGAAACTTTATATTGGACTGAAAAGAGAACAATTTAATTGTCCAATTGTTGTCAAGCAAATGACAAACAAAATCTACAGATACACAGTAAGGGTAACAACCAGCTACTGTTTTAAGACCATTAAGCTTCTGTTCCTCAAATATACAAAACTGATCAACATTTCATCATGATATAATTATAATTTCAGATCATTTTTGTTAACTATAAAGATTTAAAAAGCCATCTTTATTCCTTATTTATTCTGGAAAATATACTACTATATATATCTATTCCTAAAACATACTGAAATGCTTTACTTCTGCTTAAGAGCTTAATAACTACCCACACATAGTCTGAGGAAGTTCTGAAAACCTACCTAAAAAAGATTTTAATTTTGGAAAATTAGTGTTTAAGAACATATGAGATCCATATCTTCCATTAATAAATTTTCAAATGCAAATACATTGCTTATGCACTTACACATTCCTCTATGATGTATTCTTATGAAAAAGTTTTATAGGTTGTATCTTTTCTATGCTATTTTAGAAAGAAAAAGATATTTAAATATAAAACACATTTACTGAAATAAAAAAAAGAATATTCTTTTGATGTTTACTGGTTCAAGCTCTGGTTCAAAATGCCACCAAAAAGTCAAACATTCTTAGCAAGATAAAACCTGGATAACGTTAAATATTGATACTCAGAAATAAGTAAAAAAAAGTTTTCCTTAATGTTTAAATTGCTGACCAGCATTATTGGTTACACTATCATTGAAGAGAAAAGAGCCTTTCCTTGGTTATGCTGACTGTCCCATACCACCAGGAGATCCAAGAGACTGGCAGTGCCTGCTTACCATCTGTTTGCAGCATGGGGCTATTCATTGGGTTACTAAAGCAATTTTCAGTTCACGCTCTTTTCTGAATTTAGCATATGCCAGCTCAAGGACAGTAATAAGGTTAGTTGCAATGATATATCAAAGAAGTTTCTCCAAATACAAAGGTGCAAAGCTTATTAAATTTTATCTTCGCGGGACTACGCATCATGCGATACAACTATGACTGTTGAGGTATAAGACTGAATGGAAGAAAGTTTAATAAACCAACTTTCTGCTTTCTCAAGAAAAATGAACATATACAGAAGATAAAAACCCACCCTGCTATAACCACAAGATTAATACATTAGTTATCTACTAACACTTCCTCCTGCAAATGAAAAGATTTGACATGAGCTTCTGAAGCAAAATACTATTCCTGACATTTTCTGTAAAATGGTACAAAGACAAAACAAAGTACAATTCCATGGCCATGATAATAGGTGGGTTTGCAGGCTGAAAGAAGTTTCAGGAAATTTAAAACAGGTACCATAACATGTTACTTAAATCAGTTTGCACAACAATAATTTGGACTGGACAACATATTACACAAGAAAGACTGGTAAGAAAGGGATATATACATTTTTTGCAACAGAAAAGGTGAGACACTTTATCAGTTGTCAGAATGGTACTAGCTGGGCAAGAGTTACCATATTAAGAAAAAAGCTTTTTATTCAGATTTTTGGTCCACTTTTCCATGATACTTTACTGCCTCCTTTTCATATCTTTAAATAGTATGTAATATTCTATTCAGTTTGATATTAATTTGAAAAAAGATAACAGTTCTGAAATCTTGCTGTACTTTTAAATGATTAAGGAGTACCAAAAGTGTCAAGAGGGATTTCATTAAATAAGCATTTTAGGATTGACTGACCTATAAAAAAGTTTGAACTTGCTTGCCTTAAACAAACAAATTTCAGATGTCCTCAGATGTTCCTAAATAGCGTTTATATTCTAGGCAGATTATAAAAATGTATAAAAGTGCGACACAATTTTTGGTCGAATTATAGTGCACAAAAACAGTTGGCTATTCTTGAGATCTCTGCAAAGAATAGTTTAACCTGTCTTACCACGAAATGAAAGGCTCATAAGGGTTAAGTTTTTGTTTTGTCCATGATTTTTAAAAATATACATTCAAAATGTTCATTGTTAATTTTTTTTTTTTAAACATTTCCTTTTGCATATTCAGATGGGAGAGGAGACTTTATAACTGTACTCACTTCAGTAAACTGACATATAGTTCACATGAAGTAACAAAGATTGCCTACCTTGATGGACTGACTGTAAGGTCCTATGTTAGCAGGTGCCCAGTGGGAAATGCTCTGTACATGCATAACCAGTTTTTCATCACGTAACACATCATCCATTGCAATGTCATACTTCTGTGCAAGGCAGTCAATGCAAAACAGTACTCCATCAGGTAACAGGGTTTCCACACATACTCTGAAAACACAAGACAATTATTTTTTTGTATCAGAAAATTTGCTCACACCAACTTTCAGTATTTATTTTCCATGGGTTTTTCATTTGGGTACTATGTTACGAAATTTTGTCAGAAACATAAAACAAAAGCTATGGTATCACAATAACCTGCTAGCACCGACACTGTTATCTCCTCTGCAAATAATGACCAGCTTTAGACTTCCAGCAAGATAATTTCCATTACCAAGTAGAAACTAGCACCATAGCCAGTGGCTCATTTCCATTTGGTTATTTTTATGAAGTGTATTACTTTATTAAGAATACATGCATTCTTGTATTAAAAAAACCTTGATCACACAATCTGGAAATGCTAGATAGGTTATGCTAAGCAGCCTTCAGACTGAGCGCATCATTGCCATCTTCTTACCTCCATGCATTTTCACTGAATGTCCTTTGAATAGTTGCACTAGAGGTTCAGATTTCTAAAAAGCAGCAGCTTATTGTTCCTTTACATCCTTCGCACGTGTTACCATGCAATACTGAGGATATTTTTCTGTTACACTTCAGGTTGCATGACAGACACATACTTATGACAGGACTGAAAACCTACTAAGTATTATTTTTAAAAAATTGGCTTTTGTTTTCTCCAAACAAGACTGAGTGCCTGGATGGACAGACAGATAGAAAGTCTGTTGCACGTGGCCAGTGAAAAGGCAGGGGGTGTGTACAGGAAATCAACATATCAGAGCCTCAAAAGTAATTATATTTTCAGTCCATGCATAAAAAAGTCATTTAGCTCCCAGCAGGATTCCAGCAAAAAATTACTTGTTCTCTTTACATATCATATAACATAACCTTAAAGAATTCTTCTCATCTTGCTTATTTCTTCCAAGAAAACTATTTTTCTCCTCTCCTCCCACATGCAAATACAGTATTTTTTCCTCATTACTATCATCATAAGCATGGATGAATGGATTTTCTGCTTGGGCTGGTAAATTTTCAAGACAATTTTGCAAATTTAGTGCAGATCCACACCCCAAGTCAGTGCTTCCAGCATATTGCTTGTGAGAACTCCCACAACCAGGTCTCTGTGCATAATGCAATGATGCAGCCATGCAAACCGCTGTATAATTTTTCTTGTGGACAAAATGCAACATAAATCTGTTTGTTCCATAAAAATAACCATAAAAAGCCATTTTCCTGCAACTTTCTAATCTTTCTACCTGTTATTTTAGTGATGGAAGACTATGTGGCTGGCTATGCAAATGTGGAGGCTTAAAACACGCAGCAACATGAGAAATGAAGGAAGCTAAATCAGGAGAAGTTAAGTGTCGTAAAGAGAACTTAAGATATATAGGAGTGGATATTCATTTTGTGTAGTTTATAGATGGGACTAGATCCCTGCTCTGAAGGCACAGGCAACCAACAGTCCATCTCTCTGTGATTTATTCCTGGCCTACAATCAGCACCTTGAAGAAGCCTCTTCCTGCTCTCTTTTAGTCTCTTCTGACACCCAGACAGTGTAGGAGAATGTGAATCTATGATGATATACATTATTTTAACAATGTCTTTTAACTATTTGTCATGCTATACTTAAAATTCACATTAAAATACACTACACTTCATGTTCAGTAATAAGAGCAGAGAATATAGTATTTTACATTAGAAAATTGCTAACCAGACCTCACAGCTGACCCTGCTTTGAACAGGGGATTGGTCTAGATGACCTCCAGAGGTCCCTTCCAACCTGTATTAACCTATGATCCAAGTTGAATTTTTCATGCTATAGCAGTTCTGCATACTTAGCATATTCTCTCACATGCTTGAGAACATGAATTAGTGTAATAAGAAATAAACCCTTTTGACAAAAGGCAATAAAGAATTTACAGATGGAAAACTAGTTTTAAAACACAAATTTTAAAAAAAAACAACAACAAAATTTTCATGAGCTAGGTGCTTGTTATCCAATTTCCAACGGAAAAAAACCCCAACACACCCAAATAATACAGTAATCACATACTGTGTAACAAGACCACCAAGCTCTTTCATTATGTCAGAGGTGGACCTGGAGGCAATGTTGAAGATTCTGTACAACAGAAATTAAAAACCTATGACTTGGGTATCTATGAATGAAAGTGTTAGCATCAGTGTATTCAGAAGTCTGAAACAGTGTCTTTTAATACTTTCATTCTTACTGAATACATAAGTGCAGCTAAGCTACCCACGATCATTATCTGATGGAAACACATGACATTAACAACAACCACATTGGATCAAGCCAAAGATCCACCTAGTCCAGCATCCATCTTCAACCACAGCCAACTGCATATAAGCAGGGAAAGAAAAGGAGAGCAGAGTAAGCATATATTGGTAACCCAGTATCTCATGATGTGCATCTCAGTCACCTTCTCAGCTAACAGTTTTGCTTTTGTATTTAACAAAACAAACAGAACAAGATGAAGGTTTGTCACAAGGACCTAGAAGGTTCCAAACCTCATCACTTTTAGGAAGATTTCATCATCATTGATAGTATAATGCTTCAGTAAGGCTTTTGACACTCTTGTGACGCCCTCATAGAGAAGCTGTTGATGCATGGGCTGGATGAGCAGACAGTGAGATGGATTGAAAACTGGCTGAACAGCCAGGCCCAGAGTGTGGAGATAAGTGGCACAAAGTCTTGCAGGTGGCCAGTAAGTAGTGGTGTACCCCAGGAGTCTATACTGGCTCCAGTCCTGTTCAACATCTTCATTAATAATCTGGATGATGGGGCAGAGTGTACCCTTGATGATTTTGTAGATGATAGAAAAATGGGAGGAATGGCTGATACACCAGAGTTTTCTGGTGTCATCCAAATGGATCTTGACAGGCTGGAGACACAGGCACACAGGAATTTCATAAAGTTCAACAAGGACAAGCTGAAAGTCTTGCACCTGGGAAGGAACAAACCCACAGTCCAGTATATTGTGGGAGCCAATGGCTCAAAAGCAGCTTTTCAGGGAAGAACCTGAAGGTTTCTGATAGACACCAAGTTGAACATGAGCCAGCAATGTGCCCTTGTGGCAAAGAGGGCTGATAATATCTCGGGCTGCATTCAGAGGAGCATTGCCAGCAGGTCAAGGGAGACAAACAAACAAGAAAAGCATATAAAATCCCACCAGTACAAAGGAGTTGTCAGTTCAATTTAGTCACAGAGAAGAACTGAGACTTGCAAAAAATGTATTATTCTTCTGTAAGTCTACATAGGAGGGGCATTTATAAACTTTATGGTATATATTAAGACAAGAATTTCCAACCCCAGTCTTTCTGAGTTGGGCATCCCTGATGTGATTACTCCAAAAGGCAGCAAAAGTCTACTTGGAAGTCTGTAAGGCACAGACATTTGGACAAAAGCTCTACAAGTATGGTAACAATAACTCAGTATATTACAGTGTATCATAAATATACTATAGCAGTAGTCTAATCCTACCTTGCTGGTGGACACAAATCAAATTCTGTCACATAAACAGAATTTATAACATTGAAATCTTTCATGCTCTTCATATACAGATGAACCAAAATAATATCCTCCAGTTTCAATCCCTCTGAAGTCATATTAGCTGCAGAATAAAAATAATACAACTGTTAGACAGAATATTTTAAATGTGTGGAAGGCAGCATAGGCATCCTGATTGTGTTTAGCAAAATCAACGAGTAATAACCTAACAGTTGTCTAAACATGACTGAAGGCTTTGCAACATACTACCTTTCCCCACATAATACCTACTTTTTTCATTAAATTCTTTCTCATGTTAGTTTTCCAAATATACAGAAACAGAATACAAATAAATTTTATCCACCCTGAGCAGCAGTGAATTCTTGCCCCAAGAAAACATATCATGCATTAATGCATGTAGATATGTTATAGTCCAAATTCCTTGTATCCATAAGTTTTATTATCTCATATTTTTTTATTTTCAGTCTATGACAGCTAGTAATCTATAAAGGACTTTGAATCACAAAAGTACAGAACTGGAAGGGACAATAAGAGGTTCTTTAGTGCATCACCCTCTTCAAAGAAAAGATCAAATATTTATATGCTATTCCAGAGGGATGCTTGTCTGAGCTGTTTTTAAAAACCCTCACTGCAATAATAATCTCCGCATAAACAAAGAGTTATAAATGGCAAGATAGACAATAGGAAACAGAAGTGGCCACAGGAGAAATGAAGGAAAGATGAGAGCAAAGGAAAGTTCAAGCAGACAGTTAAAGAAAAGATACTGGGAAGTCAAGATCATCTGAATGTGTATGTATAGAAGATTCCAACCATAGCACTTAAGGAGAATATATTACTCTTACATAGTCAATACCATGACAAGATATGTGACTCAGCTCTGCAGTGTGGACCTTTATAACTCATAAGCAATAGAAACTAAATGAAGACAAAATCCTTGAATACAGAACATTTATAATAACAGTCTCATGTGACCTAACTTAAATGAGCTACGTAAAACCCTTCTCTATGTAACTTTGGGGATCTTGTCCTTGAATATTAGTGCGTACCTGTATATACCTATGTATTTGTTTTCCAGTGGAGAAGCACAAGAGTATAAAGACATTCTCGTCTTGGCTGTTGCCTTAGTGAGAAACAAATACTTTCTGTGTAAAACTTTTCTGTGCTTTTGAAGACAGTTCAGGAGTTGGCACACTTCCATAAAGGTTATTTTGGTCACACCAATACTGAATTTTGCTCTAGATGTCTCAGCTTTAGTCATGCTGCCATTACTGTCGGCAATCTGAAGAGGGGAATTCCCACTGGTAGAAAAGGAAGGATGCGCTAAGTGATATAAGACATTATATAGCAATCGACATAGAACTCCAATGAAGTCAAGATACATCTCAAGAAATATCAGCTCAGAAATTAGTACTCAATCATAATTCTGTCCAGAGATATAAATGTATTTGAATGCTGCCTGATAGCAATCACTAGGTCACTACTAGCTGCTATGACATCAGTCAAGGAGGAAACAAGGACGTTTTTCAAATTTCCAGTCAGCATTTAAGTCAAGAAGAAAGATATTTGGCTTGCAGTGAAAAGTTCTGCAGCATTGCATGGAATACTGGAGGGAAAAAAACCCACACTCCAAACTGACCCCCCTCCCCTCCAGGTCTAAATTCAAAATGCATAAGCCAACAAACTAACTCTAACTTGTGGACATGTAACAGTATTAAAGTAAGTTTAAGGCAGAAAGATTTGGATAAATTTGTAATTTCTATCTTTTTAAAAAATCTTGAAGTAAGTAAAACTACAATCCTCTTTCCTTCTGAATGAATTAGAGAAACGATGGGAAATAGTTTCTCCCTGGCTTATAAGCAGAATAAAATTGACCTCCCAAAGCACTCTATCTAGTAGAAAGGCATAAAATAAATGGTCAACTGGTTACCGACCCCACCACTTGGGCTCCTGACAACAAGTTCTGTTTACCCAGGAAAGGACCCTTACACAGCACATCTCCAGGATGTACAAGGAAACCATACAACCTTTCTGTTAATTTCAAGGCATTCACTGTTCCTAACAATTTATAAAATATGATCAGGTGAGACTCATCCTTACTTAGGCAGTACTGCCTAAAAGAACTGACCCAAAAGATAACATTGGCCAAAGTACAGTTTAGGTTTTTTTTTTTTTTTTTTTTTTTTTTTTTAATGGGTTACCCAGGATCCTTAGGCCGAGTGCCACGAAAAAGTATCCAAACTGTCTACAGGAAGAAGAATTTTAGACTGAAATTTCACATAATAATAAAAAACTATGTAATACCCTTCAAACCTATGGAACTTTGCCATGGTACAGCTGCACCAGAGCTGCTTTATATACAAAGCACTGAAATCTTTGTCACATTCCAATCATATCTAAGGAAAAGTTTAACAAAACAGTTCAAGAAAATAAATGTAAACAGTAAGGTATTGCATTCCTTCCTGTTCCTGGCTTCACAGGACAATTCCACTGACTTTACAGAAGAACCATGTTTCATAATGTCTAGTAATAAATTTCCATTCCTGAACCTTTTTGGCAGCACTTATCCTCTTTAGAGGTGATTAAAGCAGTTAACCCAGCAAAGAGGTTAAAAGGATTGTGCTTATTCCATTCTCACAGCACTGAACACCAAACTGCTGTATAGATTGCAAGTATGAGTTTAGAAAAAGCCTTGTGCATATTTGCAAAACAGTTAAGTTCTCAGAAACAGTTTCTTTAGCCATGACAGAATCTTAAGTCATTCAGTCTTCCACACCCACTTTCAAAAAAATAAAACCAAAAGGAAATGTAAGAACTGACATTTTCTATCAAGGATCAGACAATTACCACTTTTTAAACTGTAATACATCTAATGCAAGTAATTTGCTGAAAGCAATAGGCTACTCTACTAGTCAGAGACACAATCTTTTTTGACAGATGCTAAGGCAAAAATATATCATGTTTGTACTGGCAGATTTCCATTCAAGTATAATGAGAACAAAATAAAACATTACACAACTTTTGCTTCAATTTACAGATTATGCCCAGAAGATTTACACTAAATACTATCAACTTTTACTAAAAGTCTGATCACATGCACCTTGTTGATTTCCAAGCAATCAAAAACTAGTTTAATGACCTTCTACAAAGTATAACTTCTTTGGTTCTGAAAAAAAATCCTAGGGTTTCCTTATTATCCTATATTCAATCACGGATATTCAACTGCAGATGCAAAAAATAAGATTTTATAGGAAAATACATCATGCAAATTCATGAACAAGAATACAAGCCTATCCATTAGGATACTAAAAATTATTTCCATTTTTATAAATGAAAAGAAGTCTGCATAAACATGTTTTACTTAAAATTTAGAATAAAATAATTATAAAAAAAACCCAAACCAAAAAATGCGATCATTTTGTTTTATGTCAGTATCATGTTAGAGGCGGACAGTAAGGAACCTGGATTTCATTATTCCCAAGATGGCAATTTCTCCTTTACATTAAGAATATAAATGAGATTTACTGCTACTGACCTAATCCTCAATGCCAAAATGTACAACAGCTTTGTAGAAAACTTAATTAAAAATTATGTTAGCGACAAAAATGCTTTAGCAAGTAGATAGCATCCATAGCACACATGCACACTCACAAACACAGTATATATTGTAAGAAAGCTATAAAGCAAGTTATAAAGTGATTAAGTACTATGGAAATAGTGTTGTTACAGTGATATGAACACTACTTTGGCTTTCTAGCACCTTCAAAAACCAGTCAAATTATGATATGTTCAATATCAAAGCTGGCAGTCTTGATATCAATGATTCCAATCAAATGCAAAATGAGATGGCAAACTGACAACCATGACATTTAAAGTTATAAACCCATATGACAATACATAGTTTTACTTAATATCATATTAAAACCAGTATAGTTAAGAGCACATAATGCATTAACTGAGTGAAGTACCTTGGAGAGAAGAAAATGCTTCCCTTGCTGCCTCTTGAGCATTTTTGTCTTTTGATGGATGGAAGTGGGCAGTGATACCTGAAAACCACTGGTAACCACTCGGGGATTTTCCTGACCTTCCAAATGTCTTAGCTATGGGAAATGAAGAACAGCAGTATTGATTATAGTTATGAAAGATTTCAGATTAACCTAGAATATATTTTAAATTGTTTAAATCATAAACTGTAAACACATCTTGAAAAAACATTTACAGATAAACAGATATAAAGCAAAAACTTCAAAGTAAGTCTGCTGGTAATAAAGCTTCCAAATGCTACTTGACAAGTCCTTCTCTAACACTGCCTTCAGAAAATATGCCTGCAAGTAGTATTTAGCTGAGATTTTCAGTACTTTCTCTCCTCCTTTCCATTTTTGCTGACCTTTTACAATTTCTCTACCTGTTTTGATACAGACTTGGCATGAAACATGACACTGAAAAGCTAAAATTTTGAAAAGTATCTAAGTGACACAGGAACAGATTTTCAAACTCACATGCCAACTTTTAATGGAAGTTAGGTGTTTAACCTGGTTCTGATCATCTTAGCAAATGCATAACATGTTTAGACATTTTTTAACATCCCACTAGGCACTTATCCATATTCAAGAACCTAAACACCATTCAATATCAAACACGGTTACACTATGAAACACAGTTCTCAGGAAAAGTTTACTAATCTTTGGATATAGGGTAACAGTGATGCTGTGGTACTTCAAAGTTTATCTTGCATTAACCACCACACTTTTCAGGCAGTGGTAATGTCAGGCAGATGACAGTTACTGCAGCTCACCTAAGACACAGTAACTTGCTAGGCTGCTAAACTTGATCATGCGTGTCACCCCAGGGTTGCTTGGGTGGGGACAGACTCATACACTATGTAAGCAAGTTGAACGGTTGCATTTTGTACTTCACTTCAGAGTTTGCTTTTCTCTCTTCAATTGAAAAGCAGCAGAGTATGGCTACAGGTGTGGTTAGAACTTTTAAATAAAACTCTATCCCTCCACTCAAATTATTATATTATAGTAATTTCATTCAGGCAAACAGAACAAATTAAAGTGGTTTTTTCTGAAAGAAAGAGAGAAAGAACAGAAGACAGAAAGAAAGGAAGGCAGAAATGGGTTTTGGCTCCTTCTGTAAAATAATTTGAAATGCTTCATTACTACAGATCTATTGATTTCTATCAGAAAGCTGCATTGTAGTAGTATCTCTAGTATCTCTTTTTCTTTTTTTTTTTTTCCAGACTGGTTATTTAAGGTCACAAACATTCTTTTCAGGAGTATTCTTATAGTAATTAACAGCGTACTCCACCGTGGCATGAAATATTCAACATTACTTTCCTAATGAAAGTTGCGCAAGACTCACCGAAATCCAAAGAATTATGTTTCAAAGACTTCCATATGACTGGAATGTTCTTCTGTGGTTCATCCTCTTCTGATGAAGGGAAAATATCATCATAATTGCAGCTTATATCACAAGAACAGCTATTGACTGTAAACGTAACTGCAGATTCCCCCTGCTTGAGAGAAACATAAAATGAACAGTATGTCAAGCAGTATGAAATCAGCACATTTTATCATTCAAATTTTGCTTTTCAATTAGAAAAAATACTATAGCTCAATGGATACATAAGCTTAGAACAATTAATGAAGGAACAGCATTAGGATTTCCCCTATTTATATTGCAGAAATGGGCAGACTACAATGTGCTCCTGTTGACATATCATATAGAATAAAATTGCAGACTTAGTAGTAAATAAGGGCAATAGATATGAAAAATGATGAGACTCAAGATAAGACAGGAAGACTACTATGATGAAGAAATGCTATTCCACAATTATATACAGGACAACGATGTTTTCCAAAAATAGTATAAAGTGAAAGAAAAAAAAAAGTACAAAAGTAACTATTTGATAATTAACACTGTCACTAAACACTTGAAACAGAACAAAAGACTAACAAGAAGATTTTAGAGTTTTGTGGTACCTTGAATGAATGCAGTCTATGTTAAAAAAACACAGCTCTTTCTAATCATCTCACAGACTATCCTTTCCATCAAATTCACCACGCTTTGGGATGCTCAGTTTTGAGATACAAAAGGGAGCATTTCCCAAGATTTATACTTCAAAGTAATTTCTGGAAAATGAAGAAAAATAATTCACTGTACCTCCTCTTCCCCCCAAATGCTTTCTTAGGCCTAGGAAGAGAAAGCTAGCCAGTGTGCCTTTTAAAGCAAAATACACAGGCAGAGTGTGTACTGACCAGTCTTCCAAAATCCTGTACTCGTATTTTCAATAAGTCATGTAATTACAGCATACATATATTTTATTTTAATATTAGAACAACTGGAACCTCTATTCTCTTCCATCTGATTTTCCAAGTCAGCCTAATCTGCAGAGTGTGTTGACTTTGGGATCACTAGCTTGGCTAATACTACTTGTCTTCATCTAAACCCAGTATGAATTATGACAGAATTTATCCATAAGCCTTAACCAAACACCTCTGCATGCTGTAACTCCAGATTATACCAATTAATTTTCTACTCAAAGGTCTCAAATTCCTTATATTGTCTATACTATGTATTTTACTGCAGGCTTCTTAAATACTGAATTCACAAAAATTATGATAAAGCCAAATAAAGGAAGATAAAAAATTGACAAAATATGAAGCCTTTGGCAATTGTTAAATATAGATTAGAAACTGCTGAATATTCTTTTAGCTCACAAATTAGTGTACTATCTATAGAATTTCTATGCAAAATGCATATGAAAAAGAATATTAATATTATACAGTGAAGCACCCATAAGGTCACCTGAAGTTTGATCCTCTGCATTCTCTGCTTTTTAACAATTAGATCTCATGAAGCTGTCAAACAAAATGGGATATACTAGAAATTACTAATCAAATTTGAATATGTACTTTTTTTTAAAAAAAAGTAATTTTATTGTATTTTTTTCCTTTGGAAAAAGACCCATATCTTATTCCAACTTCAAAGTTTTCTCTAGATGTTAAGAAAAAAAAAAGTGTGGAAAAAAAATGCAGAGAACTATAGAATGCATCAGAATTCTGCAATTAGAACTCAGTATTTACATTGATATTTGACTTCACTGGAGAGAAAAAGGATCCAGTTAAGCTAAACCAGTATATTTGGAAATTCTCAGGAAAGGTAATGACCTTTTTGTAATTTAGCCTATGAGAGGAAACTCAGCTCTGCTGCCTCTAAAAGGGTTCAAGGGGAGTTTTATAAGCACTGTAAACACTAAAGCTATGCTCTAAGAGGGGCTGATGTTCTTTGATTGGACATAATTTTATTCATTCCTGCAAGAAAGGCATGAAAGTCAAGGCAATAATCTACTTTACGTGAATCAATTGTACATGAGAGGTTAAAAGAAGTCAACTAAATGTAACATAATAGCACAAAGATGAAAACTGCAGTTTAACACAAACACGACATACATTCCAACACTACAATATACAAGCATCCAACAGCATCCATACCATTTCCCACTCATTGAATTACACCTTCAACTACTACTGTTGGTTGATATATTTTGCCATTACCCAAAGAGCTACCTGATAGCCCTGAACCCTTCGGGTATGACCCTGAAAATAAAGAAGCAGGAACACAAATCTGTAACTGAAATAGATCTTAAATTGGATTATTCTACAACAACTAAGAAAACTCAATTATTTCTATTTTTTTTAAAGTTTCTACTTTTTTATCTATGAGACAATGCTTCATAGAAATATACAGACCATACAGTGGCATGAAGTGCTAAAAGTGCTACCATTTCCTTCTTGCAAATTGTTGTTTTATTAAATTAGTTGCCTTCATCACTGGGTAATTTATAACATACATCATGAAACAATGAATTTGCAGCATAGCACAGACATTCACTGAATACTAACGTAACATATACAGAGTCTGCACCACTTGGTCCTACCTCCTGCATGAGCATGCACAGACACGGTGATATGAATGATACCATCACAATGCTGCTTTGGGTTTTCTTTTTACATCACCTGGATTTTAAGTTCAATATGGTGTAACAATCCATCACTAGGCAAAAAACACGTGAACTGAAAAGGGTAAAGTTCCAGCTTGCCAGTATGACAGCCACTTTGTTTCTTGCTTTTGTCAAGATTTACATAATTACCTTTTAGAAGATCTAGTATCTTCTGTCAGCACTATTAGAGACCTGTAACTTCTCTCCATTTCCTAAACTGAAGGAATGAATTTATATGCTCTGCAAGTGAGCATGAAAAGAGCACCTATTCCATTTTTATGCCATCTGTGAAAATTGTTCTTTCAACTATGTTTCTAAACAAGTTTTCTGAAAAATATGCTTCATAAAAAAATTCATGGGGGTGTAGTGAGACTCACAGACTGTATCACAACTGGTTTGGTGTAACCTACAGAACTCCCCTGTAGCTTTGTAATTAGTTAATATTACAAATATCCCAAATTGATGCCACATAAAATTTTTGTATCATCCAGTCACACCTTTTTCCCTAAATGCGTCAATATTTTATGAATTGTTAAGCTTATATCAATATTGCTTAACAGATACAAATAAAATCATACATCTGTGTTTACACACATACATAAACAGCTGGTCAGATGCAAACTTTTTGGAAACTTCTAATGCTACAAATTCTACATCTCTTACGTACACCAATGACCGTAAAAATAATTATAGACTACTGTTGATTTCAGTGCCTATGACAAATCACAATCATTCATTCAAGGCTGACTCCCACAATGCTCCAAAAACATAGGAAATCAATCACTTTCTGCAGCGGCACAGGTGCAGGCTACAGCAGAAGTATTAGGTGTGGAATCTGGCACTAGAAGAACAACAGGCTCAATGCCAGCCTAAATAGAGCTGCCAGACCCTGTTTAGTAGCTATATTCAAATCTCATACAAATGTTGGTCTTCCATTCCTGTCGATAGCGAAAGTGATCTAAGAAGCTAAAAATTAAAGTTATAGACTGCCACAGACAGACTAACTTTCCCTGAATAAGATTCTCATCACTTTAAAAACAAAAAAACCAAGCCTGCTTATAATGACATTTTAATTAAATCTTATAGAACCTATTTTAATCACATAACATTTTCATGTTACTTCACAAAAGCAATATATTTTCTCATTTGTTACACTGTTTCTCCCACACCCACTGTACATTGTGATACCAACCTAATTTTGGATCAGAGCCTGCATGCATGCATATGCTTAACTATATTCACATAACTCATGTCATTGATGCAAGTGTGCTCAGAATGAAGTTAAGCGAATGCACAAGTGTTCCAAGATCCAAATTATCCTGTTGAAAAAGCCTTGGAGCAAGGACTTTGACTGATATAGCTGAAATTCCATGCAGTGGTCTTTTATGAAAACAACAGATTGCCTTCTTAAAAAGCTTACATTCTCCACTACAGAAACTGGTATAAAAACCTATCACAACACAATTCCAAAATTGATGGTTCTCCCACTGATCAGCAATGATAATACAGTGGGGCAGAGAGCTCAGAAGACATAAGAAAAGACTATGATGATCTCTTTATTCTTTGTGGTGTACCTTGATAACAGAACTCATTGAAATAAATATGAGAGACCACATACATACATCTCCTTGCAGTATTTCAAGTACAAAACAGACACAAATGAAAGAAAGTCCTCTACTCCGAAAGACTTCCAAATAAAGTCTCGTCATTATGAAAAGAGAACAAAAAAGTCTCTTTTCTGAGAGAACTGGATTGACTCTGCAATCAAATGGAGTAGCAAAGAAAATCCTTTGTTTATTATCTTAGTGTTTGAAATAAATCAGTCTACAAAAAGATTTGGCAGTTATTTCTTATAAAGTTTTGACAACATAGATACAGGGGTTATCTACAATCTCATGACGAAGAAGGGAAGCTAAAGGTTACCTAGGAGAAGTATCACTCAGTGATGACAAAAGTTTTCAAAAAATGCCACCCACAATGCCACCAACAAAACATATTTTGCAACTTGAAATTCCTTCTTGTTCCCCCTGACATCACTTAGAAAGTACAATTCTACAGCTAAAGTCCTAAATGGACATCAACTAAACTCAGGCCAGAAGGAACTGGACAGAAAGAGGCTACAAAGTTAAATCAAATCTAACCTGCAGGATCACGCTCCTTTAGTACACAAGGCATGTAAATATCTCTCAACCACCTTTTCTAACTTTTACAAGTGTGTCTAAAATCATCTCCAAATTGACCAGTGAAATAGTTTTGCTGATGTCTAACAGGGACATAACTGCTTGCACTTCTGAGATGCATTCCATCCAAACAGGTCAAGATCTTCTATAAACAGGAAAACAAATAAGCCTCACAATATCCACTTAGGTAAATATAATGCAATTATAAACTACAAGAAAGAGCAGCAGCAGGCATGATTTCTATATCTCTTAAAGACAATCAGGCTCCTTTCTTCTGCCAAGTGTAGAAATAAAACTACATGACTCCCTCTAATTCTGGACAAACCCTAAGTTAATGGGCTGCAGTTTCACAGCCTGTATTATTTGAGGCATATATGCTTCTCCTCACTGGAACTCGGGAAACAAAGTATTCATTTTTAAATATGGAAGAGAGCAAATCTTAAAGCACGAATGATAGCTAATATGTTCAGTACTGCCATCAGAATGATGTTAACATTAGCAGAAGCTCCAACAGCTTTAATTTCTGATTCTGATCATTCAAAAGCCAACACAATTTAGCAGAGTAATAAATAATATATATGGGGAAAATAAAATTTTTTTGCAAGTTCATTGCACTGTCAAAGTAAAAAAATCGTTTCACAGCTGTACTTTTTCCTAATTGAAAATATTAAAAAATAAATAAAAAAATTAAAAAAAAAAAAAAGCTGAGACACTTGACTTAAAGATTCTGCTATATGCTTCAGAAATTGCCTCCTCCTCAATAAAAAAATTCTACATTTTAAATGTACAAAATGACAGTCTTATTGCCAAAGTAAAATACTGATGAAGCTAGGTATCTGTATTGTGTACATCACAGTGGAGGCTTTATTTTTACCATGAAGTAAATGAGGCATTCCCAAATTTTGAGCATTAGTGTTTTATTAGCATTATTATGTTTGTGTAAAAGTATTAGCATTAAAGTTTGTGTAAAATGCATACAAAAAAGTTATCTTAAGCCATGTTTACCAGATTTTTAATAATGTTTTAATAAAGATAAATATATAATGAAGTAATAAAGATAAAATCTTATCTTTACTTATCTCTTTAACCTTTTCTGTATCACTGGTAATGAAAGAAAAGAGAGTGTGTTAAAAAAAGCTTCAATTATTATGCAAAACCACATCTTGAAGTTGCACAGTAATGTATTAAACCAGAACAGTGAGTAAAATGTTATCTTCCCCCAGGCACAAAGGCTCATTTTGCTGCCAGAAACAATCTAAAACAAATTTCTATGCAGGCTTTGTAGTTAAACATGAAGAGATTTAGCTGAAGAAAATGCATTATAGAGGAGGAAAGACAGCAGAGACTAAGGTACACTAGCTGTAATTGCATAATGATTATAAAAGTAAATTCAAGACTGTAAAATTAACACCTGTGGCACATGACGAAGATAAAATGAATATACATTAAAAGTTAAATATATGTGTATCTCTCAGCTGAAATGATAACAAAACTGATGTCATAATACTTACTAGAATTACACATCACTGTGCAGTCTATTAATGGTTTATACAAAGTGCTTACACAAGTGGCTACTTTTACACATTGTTCATAATAGAGTATTTTTTGCCCAATTTTCAGTAATCCCTCGAAAGCCCAAAACTAAAATTAGTTCTCCTTGTAAAGCAGTTCTTCCCTGCAGTGATTCATTATTGTAGGACTGGCTTTTAAGTGCTGGATTATGAACTGATACTTGATTTTTTTTGTAGGGCTTGTAAGCACCAGAGAGTGAGAACAAGTACAGTACTACAAGCACATAAATCTTGAAGGCATCTCTTTATCATTACGCAGTTAAATGGTGCTAACTTAGTAATGAGTTGTGCTTTAAAAGACTGACTGGTTCTCCATATTCATAACTTCTAGAAAACTTAGCTTATTTTGTCGTGATATAGAATAATTTAAAGCCAAAATATTCTAATGCTTTTCCTTATGATACAACCACTTCAGAAAATAGACTATTTTCCTTTTAACTAATCAAGACATTATACAAGACACCAAAATCCAGGGCAAGCCTCTGTAAACCTTACCCCTTTGAGAGTGTGACAGCTTTGTCTACAATGGATTTGAAATATGATTTACTACACCACTGCTTGAAATTGTGAGGCTTTAACCAAATCTAAAACATCTACATAAGAAGGGGAAAAGAGCTTCTGAACAGATAAAAGTAAAATCTTGATTCTTATCTAAAATGTTATGCATTTTAATATGATTTTTTTCCTGATTTATGTAAAGCTTTATGTTTTTCATTTTCCCAAGCCTGTCACATTGTAGTGATGTATGGTGCATTTCAGCATCAAGTTTGCCATGAGCAATAAAGTCAGCTCCCCCCAAAGAAATATTAATATATTATCACTCTTCCCTACCATGCCCCACTCCAAAATTTTCCTTTATTCAGCCTATTTGGTTTTGCTTCACATAGTTAGTTGATATCCTTTTCACAGCCTCCCACACAAATATTTAATGTTTTATTTTTGAAAGAAATCCCAAACTAGAAATTGACAGGATGAAATATAATTTACTTTCCAAGGCAAGAATGAGGCCATCATGGAAGAAAAATGTACAAGTATTTTATCTGTTTGGAACAATAAAATTAAAAGGGGGTGGGGAGGCATGAATTGAAAGAAATTCAGGACATGTAGTCACTCAAGAGACATGAAATGTAAAATACCAATATAATAACATCTTATAACAATCCCTGCCCCTAGAAGAGGTTCAGTGACCTTCACTGCAGAAAGAAGTAGGAAATCCTATACAAAAATGATGTCAACAGTAGTAGGAAGACCATGAGGCACTCTCTTCAACAAAATACCAGTACTTATATTCAGGAGGGAAAAAAAAAATATCATTTTATCCATAAAATAATGAAAAGAAAAAGAGCAAAGTTCTGGTTCCCATACAAGTCTGCAATATTTACACCACTAGGAGTTCCTATTCCTGTTCTGCTGTTTCTATGGAATCATGAGCTAAGAGGATGAATCCCAGTGAACTGCTAACAACTCATTTAAGATCTTTGACCAGTATAATCTCTGCATGATTGGAAGTCATTCATTAGGTGTATCTTTCATATGGAAAAACTAAACCAAAAAACATTGCGTTTAAATCTCAAGCACTGGTGGGTCAGGAAGTTCTTCAATCATCCTCTTTTGATCAGAAACAGCAAAAAGAGATGCCACTCCCCAGCAAATCAATGCTGTTCATAGTTTCCTAATACATCTGTGTTCCACAGTGTGCCTAGCCTGTACTGCACAGGTTACACACATGCTTGATTGAACCATATTGGCTGAGCACCTTCTGGTTTCAAGATGAAAAATGCTACACAAATATACTACCTCCATTCATTCATTTGACACAAGGCATCATTTGTGTTTTTTCTTTATGGCAAGTTCTGAAATTCAACTAAATATGTACATTGTTATTTGAAAGTATACTCACATGAGAAAATGTAAGTTCACCCCAAACTGTGACAAAGCAACATAAAAATAGAAAGCATACATATAGCTTTAAAGGAAGATAACTTTTGCAATCTACTTGCCTTATTCTCCAGATGTAATTTTAAAAAATGAAGGTAGGCCACAGGTGCAAATGCATCAGCTGAATGCATAACCACTTTGGCTGAATCTCTGAAATACAAAATGCTTATCATCAAATATTTGTATATAATTTTACATATAGACAATATTTAGTCACTGTTTAACACAGACTCCAAGTTAACTCATTGAAAATCTATTAATCCCATTCTATATTTCCTGTGTGAGCCAGCATGGGCAGGGTGCAGGAACAACCACAAAACCACAGATGAAATGCAGAGTAAATTCATTTTCATTACCTCACCAGCTGGGGGATCCTCAAAGCAGCACCTGAGCAGAGGCACAAAGCAGGCACACAGGCACCGCGGAGCTCGGAGCTCGGCCCATGCTAGAAGATGACTGAACCTGCAGGGATTTGCGCAGGCGTAATTTACCACTTCGTTTTAACCCTTCCCACAGCAGGGCAGGAATCTCAAGCCTGTTCGATAGGGTGCCTCTAAGTCTATCACAGGCCTATGTTACCTAAACACGATGTTGTACTTGTCCAACACACAAGGCCAAACAACAATTAGTACGATCTATGTGTTTTTTGACACCCCAGCTGCAAGTCACTTGAGCATGTTTACAATCCTCCTCCCCCATCTTCCATTATTTTCCCATACTTCCACACCAGTATTGAGAGATTCAGTTAGCTGTAGTCTATGAAAGGATAAATGACACTATGTTTTACATTATAGAGAATAATATGCAAAGCAATCTTTTAATTTCATCAACAGGAGATTTTTTTAAAAGTCCATTCTTCTTGATTAATGCTCCAGGGATTAGTTCTTGAAGTATTAACAAGATACAATATTTCACACTGAGAAATGATCTTGCATCTGATATTGAAGACTACTAGACACAACTTTTTAATGCCAAATGTGTGGGTAACAATGACAAACTTCCTGTGTGCTGATTCAAATTAGTTAATTCTAGTATTCATTTTTACAGACACAATCTGTCGCACTTTGATTCACAAGAGGCAGTATCTGTTATATCCATCTGCATGGGTTTACTACTTAAGAAAAAGGTAGCTCTATGAAACAAACATCTGAAAGTGAGAAACTCAAAGAAAACATAAGAGAAACTCAGATGCAATACCAAAAAAAATGAAAATTGTTTTAAGTAAGGCTAAGGACACAAAGATAATTTTCTTGAAACCACAGTGCCCTTGATACCTTCACAGTATTCTATGAGATGAGATAGATTTCTAGTAATACCATATAGAACACATGCAAACTGGAAACAGTTGAAGTCTTGGCCACATTCCACTAACTCAATGAAAGTGTAAAATTAATGGAAATATTTGTTCTAGAAAACGTGTTTTGGGATTTAAAATAACAAAACGCTTAACATAATCATCATTACTACATTGCACAATAATGAGAAATACCTTTAACATAAGCAGCTCTACTTCCCTTTTAGTAAATTTTTAAAGTATTTTGATAAATAAGCCTTCAGCTTCATTCTTGAGACTTATTATCAAGATTCTTCAAGAATAAAATATCACTTATTTCTTTAAGATATCTTAAAGACAGTCCTTTAAGTTTAAAATCATTCTTTTCAAATGACCATGGTGTCTTCTAACAGAAACAGGTAGAAAATAACTTTGGAAATCTTTAGTAAAAGGAATATATAATTAGAAATTATAAAACAGACACCCAGACTTCAGTGGTACCTGGCACCTGGGTATCCTCAATGTCTGAGGATATTCTCAGTAAACATTTCTTGATTGTTGTTCAAGTCCTGTATGGGGAGGTCTGGTACTTACCAGTGATGCATATCTACTTAAAACTACATTATCAGAAAAGCTTGCATCAGAATGGAAAAACAAAAATTTAGGGTCATTAATGTATGTCTTTTGAATTAAAAGTGATTCATGTTTGATTGTGATGGGAACACAGGAACTCTGTTAAACATTTTCAGAAGACTTTGAAAAACAATGAAGAATAGTTGAAAAACTGTCCTAATTATCTATTTTTTGAAATCATAACCATCTGATCTCTCAAGTCTCCCTGAAGATCTAGGAAATATCTAATCATTTTAAAACACTGCACAACATTTTCACAGGACAACAATGAGAAGTTAGAGCAAGTCTGAGACTATAATCAGTGCTCTCAGTACATGATTATTTCTTTTTGTTTACAGATTTGTTCTTAACTCCAAACCTAGAATTTAGAAACCTAAACACAGAGTTCATGGTAAAGTATATAAAAGCAAAGTTATATTTCCCAAATATTTCAAATATGCCAATTTACCTGAAATAAACCCCCACAAACTATTCCATGTTCCATAAATACAAATGAGCTTTTATCATAAGGGTAGATATTAGATGGCATTCACATAAGATGACAAATATATCTTTATGATTTGAAGAGGTGTCAATCAGTTGCATTTTAAATACCAGTGTAAAAAGGACAGGAATTGCTTCGTACCTCTCAAATACTGAGCATAAGAAAGCTGACAAATGGATTACAAAAGTCTACCTGGGAAAACTAGATAAAACCCCATCTGACACTTGGTTGACTATTTTGATTTTAAGATCTTGCTTTCACTGCTAGATTTTGTTTATTTTCAAGTCTTTCACTCAATCTGCCATGCTTCCTTTGTGAAGCATATTTTTTAATTAAGATTGAGAAGAATGGGAAGAATTCAATTTAATATTCAAAAGCAAAATTCATCATATAGTCTTATGTTAAAGTCCCACTTCTCCATAGTAAGTAACACATCAAGGTTATATTTTTCTTTTCCTGTACTACCATATATCTTTCTTTTTCAAAGGATATACTGTAGAAATATATTTTGTCACAAGTTTAATGTGACAAAGACATTAACCAGTGAAAACACTAGCTGAAAGTAGTGTTATAAGTGACAGGCATATTGGATTTTCTCCTGTCATACTGGGTTTATGTGGCAAGGTTCTGTTATTGGGGGGTGGTCTGCAGGGGTGGCCTCTATGAGAAGAGACCAAGGGGCATCAGCAACACTGGTGATGCCTCTTAATGTATTTTTAAAAGGGTAAAAATTCTGTGCAGCAGCTGTGACAGGAGTGAGAAAAACATGAGAGAAACAGCCCCACAGACACCAAGGTCAATGAAGGAGGAGTGGGAGGAGGTGCTCCAAGTGCCAGCGCACAGGTTTCGTGCAGCCTGTGGAAAAGACCATGGTGAAGCAGGTTGTTCCCTTGCAGCCCACGGAGGACCACATCAGAACAGATATACATAACTACAGCCTGTGGAGGACCCCATGCTGGAGCAGGCTCCTGGCAGGAACTGTGGCCAGTGGAACGAAGCTCATGTGGGAGCAGGTTTCTGAGAGGAACTGTGGCCCATGGGGGACCCCTATTAGAGCAGTCTTTTCCTGAAGGACTGTACCCCATGGAACGGGCCTGCACTGGAGCAGTTCTCAAAGAGCTGCCCCGTGGGAAACACCCATGCTGGAACAGTTTGTGAGGGACTGCAGCCCATGGAGTAGACTCAGGCTGGAGCAGGGGAAAAGTGTGAAGGGAGCAGCAGAGACTCAGTGTTACAAACTGACCACAACCCCCATTCCCCATCCCCTGGCACTGCTCAGTGGAGAGGGCATAGAAGTCAGGAACAAAGGAGTGAAGTTAAGCCTGGGAAGAACAGGGTGGGGAGAGGTGTTTTTAGTTGTCTCTGTTTCTTACTATCCTAGTGTTTGGGTTTTTTTAATTTGAAATAAATTAAATAAATTTTCCCAAGTTGACTCTGGTTTGTCTATTACAGTAATTGGCAAGCCGTCGCTCTGTTCTTACCTTGATCTACAAGCTTTTTCATTTTATTTTCTCCCCTTGTCTTGCCAAGGAGGGGAGTGAGAACAGCTTGGTGGTCACCGGTTAGCCAGCCAAGGTTAATACATCATACCTGTTCCGGTGGCAAAAGTAAACTTCAATGTCTTCCTAAGAACCTTCTCTAGGAAGATCTCTTTAAGGAGGTCTGGAATTTAGGGACCTTAAAAATCCTGACAAGTTTTAACCTCTACATTGTAATTCTTACAACTGCATTTAAGCTTCAAAAATTGTATCAGGGTGTATACCAAAACCATGGCTATCTAAACATTTGGAAACTATACTAGCATAGTTAAAAATACAATTACAAAGTCTGTTCAGATTCAGGGTATATGAGAAGAAGAATGAAAAGCAGAAAATAAAGAAACTTGCAACTTATTTAATGACAAAGAATCTATAATATATTTTTCTTTAGAAGTTCATAAAGTAATAGATTTCACATGAATGGCCCCTCAAAAGACGTGTCTTTACAACATGAATAATGTAAGAGCTAAGCAGGGCTAATCAAGCCAGAAACACACAATGCCAGTGTAGCTATTCAGTTTCCATTATGGAAATGTATATTTAGGACTAGCTGAGTAACTCTTTAACAGTCTGCTGTGCCATATATTTATTATTAAATACCCACTGATTTAGGTATTTGTCTTTTCCTGTATTTTTTTTTTTGCATTTATTGTCAACTTTTATTATTATTTGGAGTGTCACCAATAGAAATAAATACAACCAAACCACCTCTCATTTAGCTTTTCCTAGTTGCTTGGTCATTAAACCACTGATACCCAGAAATACATTTTAAATATATTATAAGATATTTCTGCTTAAACTGGTATTTGGTTGATCTGAAACGAATGGCACGATGTACTTTCCTAAAAATGTTCCTAAAATTCTGTGAAAAAAACCCAAACACACCTCTCCACACTACATCAATCAAGAATTTCTCATGAGATTTGAGATAGTTTTCTCCAATCTGTTGCATCTGTGCAGACAGCTTTGAAAAGGAGGATGGGAAATTATGCATCCAATACCAATGAACTCCCAAATTTAAATTGTAACATAAGCCTCAAAATAAACAGAAAGAATGTAAATAATCAAACACATTTAAGTGCAAACACTGACATAAGCACATTTAATCTTTCAGTTAAAATCTACCTATTTTTTTCTGAAGTATACTTTTTGTTCCAAGTGTTGCAATATAAACACTGAATAGGCCACATGGCTGGTAATGGGTACTATTAATCTAAATGACAGTGTTACAAAAATTCTGCCTCTGACACCTACTGGAATTGACAAGAATTTGTCAGTTTAACAGAAATCATATCAGACTTCGAATGCAAAAATTAATCATGCTCTAGCAATGATTTCACAGTATTTTCTTTTTTGCTAGAAGAGACTGAGCTGATTCTGAGGGCATACTCAGGAGTTTTGTCCTTTTTTCCCAAGTTTATCTGCAATAAGATGTACCCAAGCATCATACACATTTTATTCTAACTTCCTACTCAACTTTCCAGCTCCTACTACTCAGCAGGTTGGCTGACAAACTATGGCTTCTACCTAGCACCTGGTTCCCCTCAGAGAATCTTCTTCAAGACTCTTTGTTTCCTGGCCCATACATTCATATTTCCATCCATGAACTTAAATCCAGTTTAAAGATTCTACGTTGTTACTTTCTGAATCTTCTTTTTACTAAAGAATTCTATAGATTTCCTGCATGGAGGTATCTCCGGACTCAGATTATCTAGTTTTTTAATTCACTCCAGAGGATGTATCTTCCAGTCAACCAATGGTTCAGCAGACATCTGCTAGAGCAGCTGCCATGCCTTTTACCAGTTTGTCTGTTGCTCTTCTCCCAAATGCCATGAGATGAAACAGAGTTGACAGCTTTGATTCTCTGTTCCTTACAAGGACAGATCCCACTCTTACAGAAAAATGAAACAAACAGACCTTCACCATTAAAGCCTTAATCACGTCTATATGCTCCTTAATCTTGACCTTCCCTAAGATGACCAATATCACCAATACATGATTGCTAGCCTGTTTACTTGGCTAAGAAAAGGACCAGCAGTCAAAACATCTCACTCAAATCAAGCAGGCTTAGCTCTTCAACAGACTAATAAGAACCTTGCATCAAGACACAAATAGTTTCCATATCCCACTACACAGATTTTAGAAATTTATGTCAAAGGAATAAATACTCAGTGTAAATGAGATGGATTCATGCAAAGTTTGTATTTAAAATATCCTCTAGTAATTGAAGAAAAATGTTTACTGTTGTCATTCTAAGCTGCTGAACTTAAAACACACACATACATAGACACAGTTAATGGAACCCACAGGCTACTGATGTGGCAGTTTATCAAATGTAGCTGTAATGAAAGATAAATATTACAGGCAATTCGCACTTCATGAAAGGATAAAAGTGTCAGTGTGTAGGTACCAGTTTTACTGCAGGCCATAATCAGCAAGTAAACGAAAGTGCAAATGTCTGAAAAGTTTATAGCCCTCTATGAAGGCCTCGTCTTGTCAGGTATTGATTTAGGTTTTCAGAGGACTTTGCCAGTGTTAAACAAAGTGAGTGTGAACTTAGAGGACATGTTTTACCTCTGCCAGCAAAAGCTGCCCCAAGCTAAATGTGAACATGTTACCATTACTTTAACATAAGGAAATGGAAGAAACTGTTTCTTACACAACTATTTTCTTCTTAAATAGAGGGCAGTCCAGAGTGAACGTTTCATATTCTCCACCTTCTCCGCAAACGTGGACTCCATATTTCTCAGAAAGCTAACACAAAAGAGAAATTAAAATTTAAATTAAAATTAAAGCAGTCTATTAATACATTTTGCTGAAAATTTCAAGGTGCACTTCCTAAAAGACTACTTATTACAAGGCTGAAAAAAGCCCAGATATAACATAAAGGGTTCCTGATTTCTTTGTATGAGTATTGCAATGACCTAAAAATTATCAATATGTTATATATTAGAACTGGCCCTGTAACATTCAGATAAACAAATTAATTCTTAATCATTATTCCTCAGTGGCCATGAAAGGTTGCTCAGACTCCTGTATTTGACTATCTTTCTCTAGCACAGATAGTTCACTTCTGTGAGAAACTTGAACTGTAAATCAACGCAAGTAGCGACACTTCACATAGAAATATACAATGAACACAATTTTTGGCAACAGATTCAACAACTACATTCTATATTTTGGTAAATATCTGTTCTTTCAAAAAATTCTAACAACTAGAACCAACAAGAGTTCCCTAAGTAAAAAGCCAAAGCAAGATCTAAAGAGGTAGCAATATGTTGTTTCATTTATAAATCGTACTGAATATACTTTCTAAATCAACACATATATTCATGAATATTCCTGAAGCTCTGGATATCCCCCTAAAACACATAACTACATAAACCAAGACATTCAAAATGAGAAACATGACTGTCTTAATTATTCCCTGCTTTATAAATGGAGCAGGAACAAAGTTTTTTTGCTGGAGTAAGGACTGCACAGATGCTGAATTCTTTAATTCTGTATTAATGTACCGTACTGATAGGGAGTAATCAAGCACCTGTACCATGCTGGACCATGGGGACACTCGTCCTTTTTCTGCAGGAGAAATTAATCTCCTCAGCAGCAGATTATATCACCTTCTAAAGTGTCCCAGCACTAGCTGCTTCAAGCCAAGTCCTGTACAGGTTCACATTAAGCAAGCACTAACATTCTGCTGTTAAGAATGAACTGCAGCCTCGACTCCACTGCAAACACCAATGTTACTATTGGGAATATTTATTTAACCACCTTATGCTTTTCCTTAGAGGAACAGATGCCCACCCATGATGCTTCTACAGTCAAAGTAGCAATGCAGTTCTCCACAAAATGTAGGAGAGGGTTTGAAAAAGTCTGTCTGGGGCTAGCAAACAATTTTAAATCTGTTCATCTATTTTTATGTAAGCATGAGACTGGGTTATTTAGGCATTGCACATTCAATTTTCATATGGTTACCAGAATATCTGTGGAGCAAGTCTATCTGATACATTCAAGTGAGACTGTATTTTTATTGTTGAGGCTGAATGTATAGTTTGTGTTACTTTACAGCTCTCTTTCAAATTTTTTTATTTTTATAGTTCAAAGAGACTGTATTTTTATTGTTGAGGCTGAATGTATAGTTTGTGTTACTTTACAGCTCTCTTTCAAAGTTTTTTATTTTTATAGTTCAAAGACTGTTTACAAGTTCAGCCATCACCTTAGCTGACAAAAATAATTCAAAATTAGGTGTGACAGAAGAAAATTAAATACATGAACTTGAATGTTTTCATAAAGTCAAACACCACATTTTAAATTTAAAATTCAGTTAGTTAAACAAAAGGCCTGAATCCTTTTCAGCCTTTATTTTGGAGAAAAGTATAAATGTTCTGAGAAAATAATATCTTGGTAATGTTCTATGTGACTGTTTAGTTGTGTGGTGGTGTAAAATCTAAATCTCTTTTGGAACATATATTAAATCACTTTTCAATGTCTTGTTATGAGAGGTATTTTTCATTTTTTCTTTCACATTTTCTTCTAAAGAAAAGGAGCAGAAGAAAACCTTTAATCAAGTGCTCATTAAAAAATTACACTCCTCACATAAAAAAGAACTCCATCTGTCAACAATGGCAACAAGGTTTCTATAGGACAAATACATCAAGAATAATTAATGTTGATGCAACAAGAACAGACAACCTACAAAACAGTTAGTCAAAACCTTTTATTCTTCCTCTGTTGTTGCTTCTAGTGCAAAAAACCCTACGCAAAACTATTAAAAAAGTGAAAGAGAAAAAAACTAGAAAAAAATCTAACTGTAACCTTTCCAGAGTGAATACAAGGAGTGACTGTTCGCAAAACTGGTAGCTCTGCTTGTAAACATCAGTGCCTAGAATAATTATTGGCAATTAACATTGAATACTCAAAAGATGTGAGACTATTTCCTATCTTTGTTGTGGGAAATACTAACTTGCAATGTCACTGGCTTCAAGATCATTCTTGACACCAATTATACAAGGTGCTAAAGGATTTTCAGTTCCCGCTAATGTCAACAGGAACTGAGGATATTCAGCAGCTCATAGAACAGATTCTTAATGTTCATTTAACAAAGTCAGCAATATTTTTTAAATGTCATCAATGACAACAGAACTTTGCCTTTTAGTCATTTAGAATATTAGCATTTTTTGAAGACCAATTATTTTGTTTTGCAAGTTGGATGTTACATTCATAACAATACAACAGCTTAGACTCTAATCTAAATTTTATGATTGCTAAATCTGCCTTCTAGTTCAGATAAGCCAGAAAACAGCAAATTCACAAATTACATTTAACTTAAAATGCAAGTCCAATTCAAAATCCAAAAGCAATATAAGATGAAAACATCTTCTAGACCACACAAACCTAATCTTAACTCAAATACAGAATGAAACACAAGGTATATTAAAGGATCAGCCCAAACATAACTGGAAGAACAATCTCTTTCTACCTTGGGAATGAATCACAAGGATTAAAGCTGACTTTCTCATTTAAGTTTAGTAAGCAAAGATAAAAGATATGAATTCAAGTGCTTCCTATTTGAAGTGAAAACTGTGCTCCCAGACAGAAACTGTAACACTTAGCAATCTCTGTATAATTACAGAAATGATCTTTACATCAAGAAGTACTCATCAACTTCTAAGGCAAGCATAGAAATGACTAAACATTTTCTTATTGTTTATTAGCAGAGAGAGTACAGAAAAACATAACCATAATATACCATTCTAATAAAAAATTCTAAGGAGAGCGTGAGCAGCCCCTGAGATTTGTCAAGTTGCCAACAAATTCTTTACTGTAAAAAGCCAGGGCTCCTGGTATATAGGAAACAGTGGGACATGAAAGCAATTTAATAATTTAGCAATTATGTAGCAACCATTCATCATTAATTAATCAAAGATCTACCATTTAGAAAAAAGCAGTAATTCAAGAACATTCCTTGCCACAATGCCGGTGTCCTGAGCCAATAAAATTCACCCCGATAAAAGTATGAGTTGCAGATCATCATTGTACTCACAAGTTCAACCTTCTGTATGTAAATTCAGAAAAAAAAATTGCAAAATTAAATCACAATTTTTCCCACTCAATCCTTGTTGGTTTTTCTGCTGCTACAGCAGTAAAAACACCTAACCTTTAAGTCAGTAATTATTATCATTGCTATTGTACACATAAACTAAAGTAAATCAGAAGACTGAAAATTTAGCTGACAATACATTTTTCCAAAGTTAAATAATTCAGTGGATGAAACCAGGTCTGGGTGGTGAGTTTGTTTGGGTTTTTGTTTTTGTTTTTTTTGGTTGGATTTTTTTTTTGTGTTGTTGTTGGTTTTGTGTTTTTTTTAATTATCATTGATACAACTCTTGTAATGCCTCAACAACAGATTTTTTTCTAAAAAGAAAACTATTACTTTATGCTTATTTCTTGTATGTCCAAAAGACAAATTATAATAGGCACATTATAGTAATACAAGTTGATTTTGATATAGTAATACAAGTAAACTTTTAGTATAAAAAGTAAGTGAAGTCCTAATTCCTGATCACTAGTATCAGAGAAGTTGAACTTTGTGAATACATGCTAGAATGTAAAGCAGGATATAACCTACCAATCCCAAATGACTGAACACGTCATGTATGTTGTGGTTCAATACCAAAGACAATCTTATATTCAACACTGGCATTTTTCTGGGCACTTGTCCTGGTTTTGGCTGGGACAGAGGTTTTTTCTTCTCAGTAGCTGGTGCAGTGCTGTTTTGGATTTAGTATGAAAATAGCGTTGATAACACACTAATGTTTAGTTGTTGCTAAGTAGCGCTTACTCTAAATCAAAGACTTATCAAGTTTCCCACACCCTGCAAGTGAAGAGGTGCACAAGAAGCTGGGAGGGAGCAGATCCAGGACAGCTGATCTGAACCGGCCAAAGGGATATTCCACAGAATATCATACTGAGTATATAAACTGGGGGGAGTTGGCCGTGGCTTGCCGATCACTGCTCTGGGACTGGCTGGGCATCGGTCAGTGGGTGGTGAGCAATTGTAATGTGCATCACTTGTTTTTTTTTTTCTTTTGGGTTTTATTCCTCTCTCTCTCCCTTTCATTATTATTATTACTCTATCTTATTTCAATTATAAAATTGTTCTTATTTCAACCAACAAGTTTTACCTTTTTCCTGATTCTCTTCCCAATCTCGCTGGGGCAGAGGGGAGTGAGCGAGCAGCTGGTGGTACTTAGTTGCCAGCTGGGGTTAAACCACAATAGCACTGAACTTCGGAAAATATAAACTGGTTTTCCACAAAACTAAAGAACACACAGAATACTATTTAATTAATTTTAAACAGAACTTGTAAAATTTCTCACAAACTTGCACATCAAACTAGGGAAAAAGCTGTAAGGTAAACCTCTCCACCTAGCTGAACAAACAACGTAAAGTTACATTAGATATCAATAGAGTACTCAAAAGAGAATCCCACAAGAATAGGAAAAAGTATAGATTAGCAAAAAATAACAACAACTAATTCCAAGGAATTTGTTGTGAAATTTGAAATTGCTGGTTTGATAATACAAAACAAATCAAAGATACAAGAGTATATAAAACTGTGGCAGTTTGGGGGATGTTAAAAATTAATTTATTATGGTGTTTGCTTTGGTATGGTCAGAATATTAAATTTTATTTCTCCTCCTTACTGAAAACTGTGAACTCCTTGCTCTCACATTCTGTCTACCAGAACTTCTGATGCTGAAGACTTCATTGGTTTGCAAAAGAGTATTTTTCACATTATAAACCTAAGCATTTCTCTTCAGTTTATAGTTAATGATTTGGTTTTATTAGGCCTTAAAGCCAAGTAAGTATCCAGTAAAAACAATTTATTTGTACTGACTTTGACTTTCATAGCATGCATATGCACAAGAAACAGCCTCATGAACAAATAATCTGGCCTGACAGCCAGTTCCAATAGGGTCAGAATGCCCTACCAGTTCTACACCTTAAGCTACGCAGTCGTTGCTCTGCTTACTGTTGTATCGATAACAGATAAAACCTGCAAATGTGGGATTTTGAGAAGTATTAAACCATGACAGAAGAATTTCAGTGAAACCAAGTAAGAACCACTTCATTTGAGCTACCAAACATCAGGAAGAATACATTTAATTCCCCAAAATACTAGGTACTTTTGGATTTCTTAGTTTATTGTTTTCTTTTTAAAATGAATGATGGTGAAATGAAATGGAGAAGAACACTTCTTAAGCCTTATTTTAATTATACTCTATTAACATAACTAAAATTGCAATACTTGCTGCTACAGGTTTAAAGAAAGTCAAGACTACTGATTTAACTGAGGTGAGTAGCTACCCACCCTGCAGCCCCACTGAAGCTGCAACCTGAATATTGATAACAGAAGCTTTCCGTGAATGCAGGGACTGCACTTTCCTCCTTTTGGCTTATTTAACTAGTCCCATACAAACATTAATTCATCCAAATGTGACTGACCAGTATGGAATTAATATTACAATGAAGTTGATGCTTCTGTTAAATCTGTTGCACAGCAAATTGTTCATTGTTTCATGATCACAAATTTTTATCCTTCCTTAGCTGTCACTTACTAAGTTCCTAAAGAAACAGCTCTGGTAGACAGAAACATTGCTTAAGTGATCTGCAGCAACAAACTGGGGGAGGAGCCCTTAAATGTTTACCCTACTCTTAAACTATGTGTTACTTCCTCGTGACTCCAGAGATCTTCCAAACAACCTTTCTAGGAATTTAGCAATCAGTAGCCACTTCTACAGTACATGCAGAGCGTGACTTCTAATGTCAGTAAAACTGCTTTTCTGCAATAATGTTACTTTCTTGCACTATACAATGTTCCAGCGCCACAGCAGGCCTATGACACAAACATGGAGTGAAATGAAGACTCCAGTCCAGCACGTTTGCACAGCGCAATGCCAGCTTAGCAGTCAAGCTCCTGGAAGCAGCCTAACCATGTTCACAAGTGGTGAACTGAACTTGTGGACCTTGGTTCTCCGTCAGCTTATTAGCTGAGCCAAACAGCCATGTTAATACACCTTTCAACTCAAGGTTTGCTCACTGCTCAATCAGATTATATTACCTAAATTGCAAAGCTCACCGATGCTTGAAGTGGTGAACCCATTCTCTCTTCCTTCTTTTTCCTGTAGAAATCCAATCTATACTTACCAGAAAGGATAAATCCACTCCCTCTTCTAACTGTTCTCGGATCTTACAGATATCCCTAGATTTAGCAAACTATTTACTGTTTTAAATATACCTTCATTATCACCCCATGAAATAAAGCATCTGCTAATGACACAATATGAACAAATGTTTTACAGGTAGTTAATGTATACTTATTTTTGTGTAGTCCTACTGTATGTCTCTACCACTGTTTTTTTACCTGCACTACAATTATTTAGGAAGATATTTATTTCCCTGCTTTCCTTCCTTCCCCTTTTTCTGGAGCAAGATAAAACACCTCTCCTTCTCATCCCCTGGTATTCTGAATCTTTGCTGTAGTTGAGATGATCTAAACATATAAGTGAAGCAAGACTTAGAAAAAGAGAAAATGAAGAGGATTTTAATATCAACTATTTACATAGTTTATATAGTGGGGCAGAGGGGAGATTTCTGGGCAGATTCTCCAGCTCTGAAGCAGAAGCAACAAACTTCAAGCTAAGAACAGGCCAACAACAATCTCTTCAAGTAAGACTATTTGAACATTCTGGACCTTCATTCTTCTTCTTCAGCTTTGCCAAGTACAAATTGTCTATCCTCTTCTCTCCAGCCATGTAAATGACTAACAAAATTAAACTCAAGATACATATCCGATTTAACTCTGCTGCCTTTCAGCGGCAAAAGAGATTTTTAAAGTTCCTAAGAAATTCTGGTTACTTTTTCTTTCTCTTCTGCAAGTTTGCCATGCCCTTAATTGTTTCAGAAAAGCTGCTTACAAAGCCAGGCTGAATAGTAACTACCCAGATTAACAACAAAAACTATTTTTAGGAGATCGTTTTGGGCAAATTTAGACAGCTTACACTCATAAAAGTTACAGTAAAACTCTTTTAATAGCCAAACACATAAATAATGGTGGGTTTTTAACAGGCTGGAGGACAAGGAACTGTGGTAAACTGGCTTTGTCACAGACAGTATATGAAAACATACTTTCAGAGCTGTTATTCTTAAACTGTGCTTAGCTTGATGTTTGATGCTCCTACATCAAACTCAAAGAAGACTTGTGTACAAAAACTCTGGTTATTTTTTTTCCCCTAGTTAACTTTTCTTTAAATAAATCTCTTAGCTCTGCCTACAGGCATTCTCTTGCTTTGAGGACTATATAACCCTTTGTATAGAATTAAGTACATCCTTAGCAATAAACTTACTCAATATTTGAAATTACGTACCTAAAAAATGGTAGCAAACCTTCAGATGGGGAAGTTTTGTATCATCTATGATTTTTGCCACTACCATTCCTTGCTTATTTAGCTTTGTCATATTGACATACAAGTTAGTGTTCCTTTACTGCTGAACTATCTTGCCTTTAGTTTGTTTTAAAGATGCTGGCACACCTGTGAACTACCTCCATAATGTTTTTCATATTGAAAGTACACATGAAGCTTATACTGTATGTACAAAGACAAGCCTTGGTTTAGCACCTAATTTCTGAAAGTAACCAAGTAATTTTTTATTAAGGTCATTTTCCTGAATTTCTGCCTATGTTACTTTAATTTTAACTTTACCAGTATGAGTATCCTTTAACTAATACTCACCTCCAAAAGATGAGGCTCCATTTCATCCAGTGTCTTTCCTAGATGCTTATCTGGATCTAAACCTGCGGGGGAAAAAAAAGTGTAAAAATATTTTTTATAAAGTTCTGTTATGACAACAAGAAAGGTGGCATCCCCCCCCCGCCCCAGCTCCCAAAGGTAGCATGTCTCCCTTAGAAATTAGTCCCACTGTATTTAAAATAATTTCTACCCTAAAAAAAATTATACTTAGTCAGAATTTTCTCTTAACCCCTCTGGGGAACTGGGTTCTGTGTTTGTGGGAAAATACGGCCAATTACCTTTTCACTGTGTGTCAACTGGAAAAGCTGCTGTTTTCCTTTCTTAGAAATTTCACTAACCAGTGAAGTAAACATACAGGTTCACGGTAACAAAAATACTACATAGAAATTACCTCTTGAGTCAGAAGTTACCTTTGTCAATGCCTATTAAATTAAAATACAAGTTAATTTTTTTATAGTTCCTGCAAATTAGTGGAAGGAACACAGACTGTTTTCCATAATAAAAACTATTTTGCTGGATCACATTCTGTGTGTGCGTTACCCATGGAAGAAAGGTAAGATTTAAAAGGGATGGATATATAAAGAAAACTCAAGACTTACAGAATTCTTCAATACTGTACCTTCTAATCCATCACAAAATATTCTGTATGATGCCTACATTTTGATTTATTTTTTTTGGAAAAAAAAAAGTAAGCTCTACTGGCATTTGATAATTCCTCTGACTTGCTCCTCTGTGTTCCTCTTTCAGCTTTCTGACTTCATGAGTTTTGCCAAGCCAACTCATGGCTGTTAAATGATCACTTTTTAAGAATAAGTCAAATAATTGGCAGAAATCAGCAGTGGGATAAAAAACGGCCAGGAACAACTGTTTCAAGAGCTGGCACCTTCTTCAACCAAATAATCCCAAATCCAACTAGGATACTTAAGTGGTCAAAAGGTTTTAACATATGAAGTAAATAAGAAAAAACAAAAATTGTGACTTCTAAAAGTGAAGGAAAACTGGTAAATTTTCAGTGCTCACACTCTTTACTACTCTTAATTATTGTGGTTTCGTTTTTTTCACTGATTGCAATTCTTGTCTATTTTTTCCTACTCTATTGCTTTATACAATAATGGGTATCATTAAAGAGCTGCCACCAGAATGACTCCATTTAGAAGCAATTTCTGAAGTATGTACCTTGCAAAGCACTTTAGATCATTGATAATGAAAGCTGTTATATAAATGTATGATATACTATTTTATAAAGTCGTTGATGAGTTCGAATAGCTGATATGCCTTTTAATTTTTACAATGATGGTCTTGGTATATTTAAATTCCTGTGAAACTAAAGCAAGTTAGAGTGAATGAGATCTCAAAACATTAAGAAAGTTTTTAAATATTTCATTAAAGCACATTAAAAATTCTCTTACTATCTAGGGGAACACTGTAAAAACTGCTTAATAATTAAAGTGAAAGAGGACTGAGGTTTTTTTCTCCCTCTATTCTTTTTTAATATTGGTTTATTGCTCTTTATTAACAGACTAAAAATGTGTGTTGCTAGATATAAGATGGTAATTTATGCTTATGGAAATTATTTTGAAATATTTTCATTTAATTTCAATAGTTCAAATAATTCTGATAATATCTTCCAACTTACACCAGCTTAGCATTATGTCCTTGATTTTAATGGGAAAGGTATTAGGCTAAACAAGCATTTTCTCTTAAAATAAATGAATAATAATGAGTACCATGGTACAGTACTCATTTCACACATCTACAATAACATTCTTCATTAACATAATTACTTTTCTAAGAAAAGCAATTCCTTTCCTTGATAAAAACAAATTAGTTTATTTTAAATTTAAACCAAGTGCTACATTACAAACATGTGAGAAAGGAAAAAGTTGTCAGAACCAGACACACCAACACATTATTTCTTTCACAACTTCTCTTTGATATTAGGAAGGATACACCTATTGTACTGCCCCTTAATGAACCCAAAATAATCACTTAAAATAAACTATTATATAAGTAGTATGTAAAATACAAATAAATTGCATATGTATACACTATGGGTGAACTCTTTAGAATATCCCACACCTACCTGAAAATCTGTGAAAATGTAATGTACCCTTTCTGTTTCTCAGTAGAATTCTATTTTTGGATAGCTTGTCTTTCTTTTGAAAAGTATTTTTTTCCTTTAGTTTCCAATAGGTTTGTATTGTGAGTGAACAGAAACTGTCTGCTAAAGGCATCAAGAACCAATGTAACCTGTAATTTGCAGAACCAGTAATCCATATCTCAAATCTCTAATGGTATGCATGTATAGATGAAGCTGTACATCTACTGCTACTATTAGTGTGACAAAGTATCTCCAACCATACTTACAAAGCAGTTAATATAAATCTACACTTCTATTTGGTACGTTTTTCTTTAAAAAAAGGAGTAGATTGATTCAGATTCTTAAAATGATTTACACTAAAAAGAAGAATAATGAATTGTAAATTCTCAGTACATTCCATTTAACCACACCCTACAGATTTTTCCTCCATGAAACTAGATATGAAGAAAGCTGGATGGGTGGATAAACCAACAACAAGGTCCAGGGCCTGGATGACTATATGTAGAATTAAGAAATTAATTAGGAAAGGAACTATAATTTGTGGCACTGACATCTATTTTACTTAACTCACATGTATCAATGGGAAGCAATTACAATTCAATTAAAATATTCACTTTTATTACTTTACTGACTGACCTTGAAGTTAATGCCTGTTTTATTTAATTGCATCATCTATGAATAAATGTTAACCCTAGAATGTTATGCCCCATTATTTTCAATGCTTCAACTCCCCAACTGAACTATATCAATTTATTATGTGCTGTCAAAGAAAGCAAGTGGGGCTTTATTTCTTTGAGACAGACCAGCACATGATGACAGAAACATCTTGAAAGATTTGATAATGCTGTTTTTAACAGTGCTCAGTAAAACAAAATTGTGCGCTCACTTCCAGTTTTGTGGCCTAGTTTTACTGTAAAATCAGTGTGCAATAGCACAAATGGTATAATCAGTTCAAAGTAATTTCTCCTCCATCTATAATTCCTGATAAATCCACTGACGGGAGCAGAACTCCTTCCTGCAGATACCAACAATGGTTGCAGAGCCCTCTTGGTCACAGCCACAAGACAAGTGCTGTAGAGAACTGCAGCAATGCCAAAAGACTGGGGCAGAAACTCAGGGCTTTGTTCTGTAGTGATAAAAATGTACCAAAGAACATTACTAGAAGGCATTTCACTAGTGTGAAGTTAAGAGGAACTGTACTTTAAATGGTTCACTTTGTACACATGTATTAGTGTAGCATAAAACCCTCACCTGAGGGGTAACTACCTGATACTACTTGCATTTATCAAGACCATTAGAATATCAAGTTCCATTTTCATGGCATTACATTCAGCTAATAAAATCCACATTCTAAAGCCTCATCCTACTAACAAGAACAAGTTTTGTACGTGTTCAGAATTTTAAAATAGTCTTGATTTTTAAAGAAAGTATTTTAATATAAAAAACCTGTATTTCCACCTCTTAGTAAAATGCTGAATAAATAAATAAATCATAATTATTGGCTTTAAGAAATGGTGGTACATAAAGTTATTCTGAAAGCTACACTGAACCAAACTCTAACCCATAACATATGAACATACTGTGGAAGAATCACTACCACACACACATCTCAATAAAATATGAGTTAAGCAGTACCTGTTGATAATATAGGGAAAAACCTCTCTGCCATAAAATAAGGTTAGAAACAAATATGAAAATAGCTATCTATTATCACCCTTCTTGAAATTTCATATACGTACAACTTAGTAAAGACTCCTGGAGAAAAAATTGGAACTTCTTTTAAAGTTACAGCAACTTAAAGTTCCCTTCTTTTTCCTGACTTCTTGACAAGTATTGTTGAGAAAACTAGTAACTCCCATCATTAGGCATGACAGGGACCAAGACTTAACTTCTGATGATGGAGGGCAGTATAATGCACAACAAGGTTTCTGGAAAGTTCCTAGTCAGCTGCTCACCCAAAGAAGAATTACTTAGAACTTTAAGTAAGAAAAGAGGGAATGAAAGACTTAAGTTTTCTGGAACCAAAACTAACCTTTTCCACTGTATTTTCAATTTATTTTTCAGGAAGAAAACAGGGTTAACAAGGATGTGATGGAATCTTCAGGTACAGAAATACGGAGAGAAAGGAAAAGAGTATAAAGGATAGATGCAACCACTCATCTTAGAATTGAAACAGAGAAAATAGGACTATTTTTGAAGGTAAAATCCTCTACTTTAAATGTTTCTTTGTTTGTTTTCTTTCTTTTTGAAGCAACATCACTGATTTGCATGAGCAGGATCAAGCACTATTCTTTAAACAATACAGAATCAAAGAGTATGCTTCTAATAGCACAGAAAAGCCCATACACAAATGTATTAGTTGGTAAAGCAGCTTTACTCTGCCGGAATGTCAGATACCCTTCATGATATAGGACTGCACCTGCCACAGACATATTAATGCACTGAAAATCTATACCTTAAATTGCCGTAAGGTAGATTATTCCTTTAGCTTTCATTTCCACAAAGAGCTGGGAAGTAAACTTTTTGTCTGGTAGCATAACTTGACAGGTTCATAGTTGATTCTTAACTTTCTCATAACTGTCACACACAAAAGGCTGCATAAAAATGGTGAACTGGATGGATTCCTTGAATTTCTTTTTCCAAAACATAAAAAAAATAAAATTAAAAGCTGCTTAATTTTCATATAAAAATGAAGGAAAGTGCAATAAATAATTGGATATTACTCCATCTCTAAAAGATTTTATTTGAGAGGAACATACTTCTAATATATTGTATAAAAGAGCAAAATTCATGCAACTTGCTTATGTGCCTACTTATTTTTCCTCTTTTTTTTTCTTTTTCTCTTTCCTTTTTTTTCTTTTTTTTTCTTTTTTTTTTTACTGATTTTTTTTTAATTTATTTTAATGGGGTAATTTATCCAGGGTGGGAATAGTACAGGGATAGAATCTGAAGATATAGTAACTCTTTTCAAGCTAAGTGTATAAGTTATAAAATTTTACTCCCAAATTGGTTCTAGCTTATGCTTCCAGTAGAGTTTCTTTAGGATCACGGTTTATCTTCTTTCTCAGAAGTTCATCAAATATTTTCTAAACTAGGTTAGTCTGATGTCATCAAATTTTAGAATTCTAAGAGGTAAAGGGCTCTAAAACTCTTCATACTAGCAATGTTTATTTTATCTGTAATCTCTTGTGGTTTTGTTTGTTGTTTTTTTTTTTAACATCAAAGTTACTTGTGTTCTAGTTACATCTAGGATTCAAAGCAACTTAGCTCTGCCATTTCAGGAACAGAAACCTCAATAAGTCTTTGAAGAAATTTTGTATTGTTTCATCAAATAACAAGGCAATATTGTCACGCAGATACTTTTAAAACACTAAGATGTTCACAGTTTAAAAAGAGATTGTTGAAGAATTGTTTCGTAACAGCATCAAACTGCTTTTAATCAAATCCAAAACTCTATATAGCAAATGGTTCAGCTCCTTGAAAATACTGCCCAAGTCAACCTCCTCTCAGGACTTTCAACAGACTTCAGAGACTTAAAAAGTTATTACAGGTTTGTAATAGTAAGAAAGCCACATATGTATGACTTTCCCAATATAAAACTGTTTTCAGTGTTTCTAACTTTAGCATACTGAAATGTTTTGAGTAGAATTACTTTAGAGCACTGTTTATTAATCTATTCAATTCAAAGATTCAACCATTCCAGCACTGTAGTGGATATAAAAGGATGTGCTGTCTTGTCCCTGTTAAAGAATTCTGGTATTTCCATGCTCTGAACAGTTCTAGTGCTATTAAGATTTGAAGAAAAGGGTTGAAATTTCATTCAGTGGTAGAGAAAGGGTCATGATGCAAGTGGCAAAAATTGTCACTTTCATTAAATCCATCCCATGCAGACATGTTATAAACCTTTAAAAAGTCACAGTGCACAAATGGATCAACAGAGACTTCTGACAGGAGAGATCAGTAGATCACCTGCAGGACGAAGGCCAGAGCAGAAATAAAGGATCAGATTGAGACAAGAAGTCTCATAAACCTTCAACTCAGAAAGACCTGGAAAGCAAGCATCTCTGGTTCTCACAACACAGATATGCCTTTAAAGGTTTTAGTTTATGCTCTGTTTCAGCACAGAGATCTGCACAGTGAATGTGCATCCAGAACTTAAATCTTACCAAGCATTAAAGAGCAGCAAGTAATATGCTAGTATTAACAAGACACTGCTGCTATCTCTTGATTTTCATTCTATTAAAATTATTTCTGCTTTTGACATCTCTTTTTCTTCCACTATTTTTCAGTTCAAAGTTCTCTGACTATTTTTCTGTCTCCTTCACTAGAACCTTTACTTCCTTTTCTTTGTCACGGTAAATGCCTAATAGTCCATTCTTAGCCCACTGCTCCCATTTCACTTTTTCTTTAGATGATCTGATCTCCCCAAATTGCAAAGAGATCTTTCCACTTTAAAGCCATCTCTCTCCAATGTTGTCTGTATCTGACATGTCCTTAAGAAGCACTGCACTCAACTTTCAATTGCTTTTCTGTTTTCGGGCAGATTCACTTTCCCACTCTTCCTTCCAACCTGTGTCATGTTACTACTGAAAATTGCTCAGTATTAAAAAATAGAGACATATATTAAAAGAACACTGTTCCTTCCATTGCACAGATAATGTGCTCCAACAGAACTCACATGACCACCAATTTACTTCAGGATGTGATCTGACATTACAGCCAACACAACCCAATTTAACAGTAAGCTTTCCATTGAAAGAGTTTTGTCCTCTATGTGGCCCATAGCATCTACACAGCAAGTTCCCTGCATACACTAAAAAGCAGCCCTTCTCTGCTGGATCACCAAGCTGCAGCCACAGAATCGCTGAATTTTACAGAGGCAGAAGCAAGTAGAGACTTGTGGTTTGGAAGAGTCAGCTAGAAGGGGGCAGGAAAGATCAATCTTGTGGCAGCAACTCACTATTAGACCAGTTTACCTGTAACACCAAAGTACACCCTCAGGAACTTAACCAGGAACTGTGTGGTGCTAGCTCTTTTTAAATGTACTACTTTATTTGTAAATCTTACTTCCACGAAAATTAACGGGAGTCTGGCTATCAATTTCAGTCAGTCAGGATTTCACTTTTGTCCACTAGTGGCAAACAAATAATAAACGATAATGCAGACACCTAGGTGGTAAGGTATAAATAACAAACAAAAGCTCTAGGTACTGATTTCATTATACTGAGAAGTAACATTCTCTTTCTCTGAATTAAAATCTCATATACAAAAACATACACGTCCCTACACTATCAACTTTTCAGAGGATTCTATGTACACCAGGAATATACCAATCTTCTTGATGTTGCAATACAAGCATCAAGATCTTCTCGCAGCAAAGAAGACTCGAGTTAAATATACATAGTTTAGATAGCTCATTTTAGAGAAGGAACTTTAGAATTTGTTGACAGACAGGAGATGGCAATGTCTCCCTAAGGCCTCATTACTGTGTTGTTGGTGGGAAAGTCTGGGTAAGTGTCTAGGGTGTACACCACCTCAACATCTTGGCTTTCTCAGCCCCTGTGATTTCAAGTCTACCCATGGCTGAGCATACAGGTTGTCTAGAAGCACTCATAGCAGCCAGACCTACAAGGTAAATGATAGAGCCATGGCATAAGAGTCCCACTTTGTAGGTAGGCTGAGGACCACGGCTAATCAGCTCTGATACAAACTTTCCGCTTTTATTATTGTCCAACAGTTGAACAGTGTTACGGTATCATTTCTCTCCTGTGGTCCAAAGAACAGCTAGAAGTTAGAAACACAATTTAACCATTAAAGAGCTTTTTTTTTTGCAGCTTAGTATTTCTATTATCTGATCTCATAATTACCATGTTTTTTCAGTATTTAATTCATTAATAAATCATTAATTTACTACAACCAAACTGGGAAGAAGCTGCAATGTATAAAGTAAATAATGCATATTAATCCCCTAAAAGACAGAAATTTGAGTTTATATTCTGATTTTGACTGAAACATTGAAGCAGTAATCACACACACACACACATTTTCTCAAACTACAATGTGCACTAAAGGTAAATGCTAGTTTTAAAACTTCAAAAAAACTAGAATCACTGAGGACAAGCTACGTTAACTGCGTAACATAAAACCAATTTCAACTATATACTCATATATTTGATAACTGAAGTTTGTCGTGTTTTAAAATGTATAGTGGCACTTCAGTTTTATTGTTAATTCTTAACAAAATTTAGCTATATTTTAATAAAGTAAAACTAAACAGAACTCAATGCTTGATTTTTGCTGAGGACTATAATGTGAGGAACCCAAACACTCCTTCCAAATGTAACCTTCCTCCTCCTCTCACTTCACCTGAGTATTACACCTTGTAATTAGAAGCAATTTGCTTTAGAACATGGCACAGGTAAGACCAGTACACAAAGTTACCATGATTAAAAGTTGAATCTGTTCTATGCATACTCTGCCAATTAATTAGTATCTTAATCCACAAAACGTGTCCAGAAAGCAAGGATGTCAAACCTGCATCTTATTATTGTGCTACATTACACTTTATTATACACAGTGCTATATTACGCTGTCTCATAGGAGCAATGGATATTACTGGAATTTCAGGCACACATACATTAAAAACAATCAACAGCTGCTTCTATTTTACCTGTTACATTCTGACTTTCTGGGAATTCCACTGAAGAGGGGTATATTTCAAATATAAAAGTATCATGCATCATACATATATCTTTAGCAGCAAGAAAATGGCACTGAAGACAAGTATGCATAAGCAGCCTTTTTAAGAAAAAAAATAATTCAGGTCTGCTGCTAGATCATAGAATGTTCTTCTGTCATCATTAAAGCTTCTGAAGTACACTCTAAAGGAAAGAAAGCTGATCTACTTATAGATCAACAGAAGGCATGGGAAGGAGGCTTGCTAACAATATTTCTTTTGCATGTAAGTGAGAGCAATTGGTATCCCATCTGGAAAAGCACAGTACTCTGAGATAGAAAACTCTTGCCACCGGCAAAATTTATGGTATTAATTTGTAATAGTGGATTTAGGGAAATGTATTAAACTAATGCTCATTTACTTGCATAATTATGTGTTTTCTACATAAAACGACAGGCTTTTACCTTGTCAATACCAGCACTGAGTTAATGGAAAACAGGACAAGATGGGTGTACAAGTATGCCAGTGCTGATGAATGTCAAGCTCAGGTTACAGATTTGCTTCTTGCATTAACATCTGTACAATGTACCATCTAATGCATTATCCTTCAGATTCTTAAATCTGCTATTTTAAATATTTTCATTGCAGTTTAGCTTTGATTATTAATCTAAGAGGCAAAAAGTTAAACTGTATCTTATCTTCTTTGCCACTTGATATGTTAAACAGCCTTCATACCTTAAATCCACTTTAATAAGGCATGCAATTATTAAAGCATTACAGGATGGCCCTGGAGCACAAAAGCTCCATTAAATTTGCTTACATCTAATTACGTCTGCCTGAGGCAGGTGAGAAATTGACTCTGATAAGATCTTTCTTTTACCTGTAGCCAAAAAAATAAAAAGGGGGGGAAAAAAAAAAAGAACCTTGAAGTGATTTTCTATCTAATTGCTATCTACAAGTATTTATGGTATTCGCTCCTTCAATGAATAGCCCACAAAGCACTCTTTGTGCACTAACTAGTGCATTTTAAGGTTTTTTTTAGACTGTAGCATACAAAAGACAAGCTTATCTTGCTGCAGGCATAAGACAGGTCATCAATGACATCTACTTCTGAAATAGTTTTATCTATTATTTAAATAATCTTTTCTTTAAAAAATAATTCTGATGTGGAAAAGCATGTCATATATTCTTTGTGGACTTTATTTTTTCTTCATATCAGCACAAGCAATGAAAGCATTGTATTTAATGGAAAAATAACATAAATATGAAAAAGTACTTTACGTGGTCTGAAAACTATTCCTTTATTTTTTTTTCCAATTTAAAAAAGAAGCGTTTTATAGCAGAAAACACATCATTCAACTCCTATATATTTGTAACTTGCCTTCCAAAATTCAGGAAAATGTTATTAAATTACATTGCTTGTTACCTGTGAGTGAATGAGGGAATGTGGCATTTCTAATCATTGTTCCCTCTAGCAGCCCTAGCAGATCCTAGAGAACAATACAGCGAGACCACAGTAGTGGTAATGTAATAACTAGTTAGAAACTATAACAGCTAAAGAGGAATAAATATATTTTTTTAAAAAGATTTAATTTAAAAAAAAAAAAGTAATGGAATTAATCCAGTGTAAAGAGATTATAATTCAATTTTTGGTTAATATTTAAGAGGAAATTACTTTGTTATAAATTATTCTTTAAAGAAGACAGACATTAGGAGTTGATGTGAAAGTTGCCCAAATAAACCAGCCATCAGACTTCTAATTATACAACACTATTTTTAACATCTTAACTGCTGACGCCACCAATGCTCTTGTATTATACTAGCCATTTGTCGGTATAAGGTACCACAAATCTATAGTTACCCAAAATGAAAAGATTCTTTGGTCACACTTTATACTTAAGACCTCATTTGATACTCCTAAATGAAAAACTGCATAGAGGCCTGAAATGAATCTAGTACCGTTATGTTTTTCATGTGCTTCTTCGGTTTATAGAGCACGTCATTCAATAAGCCTTCCTATAAAACTTCATTAAACCTTATTTTTACATGCAAACAATAAAAAAATATGTTATCTTTCATATTTATTTGCTTCATTATACAAACATTATTTTACATATTTGACAATGAAAAGGCAGGTTGATTTGCTGGCATACTAAACTACTGCACTGCAAATACCATTTTTCTGAAGGCAATGATGAACTATTTCTATTTGCTATATGCTTACCAACTCAAAGACTGTTGTTACACAAAATATTTTGGCCTCTTCTAATTACATCTTGTTTGATGTTAATTTGCTGTATTTCTATTAAAACCTTCACGGTTGCTTTATAATATTGTCTAGCCACCAGCCTGCATCATCTATAAATGACAGTACTGTGAACCACTGAATTATGCATGCATCTTTACTGCAACTCAAAACCAAAACAGAACAAAAAAATTACAAAAGAGATTTAATGACTATGCTAGGAAGAATTACTTTTCAGCTTTTCCATGTCTCTTCTAAGAATGAATTACATACAGGTAAATTAATTACTCAAACATCATTACTGTTATTCAATGACATGATTTTGAAAAAAAATCTTCATACTAACATTTCATATCCTGAAATATAGGAAAAAAAATATCTTTTTTTTCTGTTATGTTGTGAATTTTTCCATGGGAAGTTTCAGTAGACTACATTGCTCAGAATCTGAATACGTACCAAAAGCTGCCACTTTTATGATTATGGCTTGAATGTTAGATGATATCATTTCTTTAAGCAACATTTCCTGGTTCCGACGCCAAAGGTAAGCTAAAGGCTGAAGATTAAGCCTTCTGCATCTTAAAAAAAAATGAAAAATTGGATAAAGCCAAGCATTATGCTTTTACACAGTATTGTTCATGTAATATTAAAGAAAACTAATTTCTCTCATTTCCTAACTTTAAATAATTTTCCTTCTACAATTTCAATTACTATACTTTACTATTCCTAGATTTCAGTATACACATTGTTTAATATTAAGAAAAATGAAATAAACCACTACTGAAAATAATTCATCTATTTAAGTAAGATGCAACTCACTGACGTAAACAGATTTGCATGGGAACATAAGAACAATCATGAAAAAATGCATTTCTAAACTTTTAGGAATACAAACCAGTTAATATCTTAGGACGTGATCACTTTTTATGAACACAGTTAAGGCAAGAGATACCACTCTGTGATAAATGTGGCTCGCGTCACTAGTGCAATGTGCTGAATACACTCAAGAAACCTGTAATTTGTATCAACACCCAAGGAAAAGAATAAATCGGGAAAATATACTCAGCTTGTCACACAAATTAACAACTTGTTAATGTAAATTTAATAGTTTTGATACATACTATATCTAGTCAGCATTTGATTCACAGCATTTGATTCTTTATCAAATTAGAGAATCACTAATTTGCACTATTGGTAGGTAACTCTTCTGCAAATTGCACCATCAGTTGGTGATAAAATATGCAATGTCTAGTTCCTGAAAAACTTAAAAATTTCACTATGTGACCAGCTCAGAGCACTCAAAAATTACCTTTATTTGTCAATTATCATTGTTTATCTAATATATGGGCTTTATTCTGTATCTTGGATAGACCCACTAGTATTAGTGTCAAGACTTCACAGTAAAATGGATGTTTTATACTGACATGTAAATCCACAGTTAGCACCCATATAATCTGATTGGTTTTGTTATTACTTCTATATATTATAACAGAGCACTAAGTTGTGAAATTAACAGAAACATTTAGCAACTCTGAATGTGAATTAGTTCCTGTAAGTGCCTAACTTCAGCTAACAAATTAGCTGAATCCAAGTAACCGTATGGTTTATGTGAAACAATTTTATTGCAAGGGGTAAATCTACAGATAAATGTAATTATTTTTTTTTACCACTGAGCAACCTTGGAATTAGTCAGGTCTGTTAGGAACATTGTGATGTCATGTCAATCTTTTGGCTGTGGTAAAAGATCTGAAACTCACAATCAACAAAAGCAATATTTTCAAAAATATCTAGTATCATGATCAAGCAGTCATTAAAGTGTTTTAAGTGTAAGGGAAATGAAAAAGGAAGGAGCTATTTCTGACTGTAATTTACCTATGTGAAGTGTAAAGAAAACACCCATGCTGTATAACTTGCTGATGTGAATCAAGTTGGCACAGCATTAACTTCACCATTTTACCGTTCATAAAGGTTTCCAGATATCTGCTGTTATTATCAGCAAATAACTAAAGAACTCATGAAATCATAATTAATTTTTAACACAACGTATTTTTGCATTTCATTGGACATACATAGTGAAATTTTTTTTCCAGACCCGAATCAAGTCTTGGTCTATATAATACATGCACTTCCCATTACGTAATCCTTTTTAAAAAATTAAGACTCCTAAAAGTATCATGATCTATCTAGACTTAAAGAGTGTGCACTCTAGAAATGACAAATGAAAGCTCCTGATTAATGATAACAGATATTAGATTTTAAGGAGGTCAGGGAAGATAGGCACATGAGGATTCTCTTGCATTTAATTCCTGACCAGTCACAGGATGTTCCTCTATATTAAAACTGTTGAAAATAGAGATACTTGACTACCACACTGTAGTCAATGGAACTCAGTGAGCTTTCTGTTGAAATCAAAGTTCTGAACCTACTCTCATATTAAGACCCTGTGTACTTTCCACAGATCCATGAGAGACCTGAAGAGCAATCCAAAAATTCAGTATAGTCTCTATTGGATTTTTAGTAATGGTTCCACGGGACAAAAAAACCCCAATAACCAAACCACCTTATATTAACAAATTGAATGAATCGGGTATCACAGAACATGAGAAATCAAGCAACCGTCTCTGCTCCAGAATTTGAGTTAGAAAACAAACAAGTAAAGTATTTTCCAGACTGTGTATATTAATAAAGGTTAATTTCTTACACATCTTCAACTCGAACTCTCTGGTAGTCAGAAAGAATCGCTCCCACAGATACACCCTCCACACCTTCTTTGTCCTGAAGAAAGATATGGAATATTAATGACAGCAGCGTATGCTAATATATATAGCATATATAGCATATAAGCAATAGAGGTCCAGTACTTCTACTAGCAGAATCAACCAAGAATAAATCCTCTTCCCTGTGTCCAGTACACAGAACTGAATGGGCTGGAATGCAGATCTTGCATAGAAGAGAGCAGCACAGCTGACCTCCTAAGTGGTTATTACTCTAACACAGTAATCAACTCAAGTACCATTCTACAGAAGTAATAACCAGTGAAAGTACCAGATTTAAAAGCTTATCCAAAAGTTTTCCGGACATCCTCCTGAAAATTACTTCCAGCTCTTCACTATAACTGAGTTGTTAGCTATCCCACCTAGAAGTAAATATCAGCAACAATCAATCATGACTACTAATTAAACTGCTAGCATTTGTCACAATATGCAGCGCAACAGGGTGTGAGATTACTCTTTTTATCCTAACACCAGAACAAGACAACTCTTGGGCAACTTACTCAATGTCACCTTTTGAAAATTCTGCTACAAAATAATGTTTTCCAAGCCATTTTCTCTATTTCATTTCAATTACCTAAGCCAAAAGCACTTATTTTTTCTTGTAGGCACAATGAGAATGTAACATTTGAAAATGCACATACTTATAATATTTCATGAATTCTTGCTTGAGTCTGAACCAGCATGTTGAATTTAATGTATTTCCTAAAATTTGCTGCATCTAGACTTTTCCTTTTTTTAACCAAGGTCGATCATAACTACACAGCATGACTTACTTTCTAGACCTGCTCAGTTAGACAGCAAAAAGTGAAGTTTGCAGCAAGATTTTAACACAAAATTTTCAATAATATCAACCTAGATATGAATTTAAAAATCAAATAAGCCTTTGCCTGACATGGTACTGAATTTAATATTAATTTTCAGGTCTTTATCAAATGATATGGAAGGTGTTTTATTCATAATTATACTGTAGGGAAAAAATCCTGGTTTATGTCTGTCTGTGATATTCTTTCCTCAATCTATTATGTTATCTTCTTTATATTAATTGTCACCTCATATTTGTCCAACCAAATTCCTAAGTTATTCATACCCATCTATACTTCTGTTAAAGAATCACTGTATTTATCAAAATTCCTAGCTACAGTAATCTGAAAATTATATCACTGTTCAATGTATGTACTTCTACACTTCATTAATGAATATATAATTTAATATGAAGCTTAATACCAAATCATACAGGATTCATGTTGATGCTTCTCACATGTCCAGAAGTAACAGTACTGATAAAAATAAACTTTAGCTTATCAGTCACTTGTTCATTATCTGTTGCCAGTATTATCATTATTATTGCTATTATCCAGAAAATATTGCTTCTGCTTCTCTTTGAGCTTTCTGTGCAACATTTCAAAGCTTTTTTTCAGAATAAAGATAAATCACAGACATTTTAATCTACTGAACTCACCCATCTAGAATTATATTTCTTAAAAAGTTAGCACAGTTATGTAAGCAGAGTTTTCTCTAAATAAATTTGATAAAATTATTCATGAAGCCTTGTTGGATCTTCAAGCACACCTGAAATGTTTTTCTTATATCTTTATATCCTTATATCCTTATAATTTTGATATGCAGTTTACCTGCACTGCTACAATTGCACTTAAGTTGCATTCTTCGTATTTCTCTTTAGAAAGATTATAAAGTTTCAGTCACATAAGTCTTGGAAAACATGACAGCTAAGTATTGTTTGTTTGTATTTTTATGTAGAAATAACACCAACAATTCCTTCAAAATGTGCTCCATCACAATGTTTAGACATCATCCAACATGTCCAGAAACATTACCTGTATTTCTGCTTATGTGAACAGTTAATCACAGGCAATATAACCTCAAAGGATATCACAAAAAAAAAAAAAAAAAAAAAAATCACTAAGTGCACAGGATCTGACATCATGAACCAGTATTATTAAATAATACATTAAATATTAACTGCCCATGTTTCCAAGTCACCCCACACCTTTCTGTGTGAAGGAATGAAGCAGATTGTATTCCTTTCTGCTCAACACACTATAATATATTGGTAATGGAATCACAGAATCCGAATGGCTGAGGCTTCTCACTTTTGCAAACAAACTTGTGACTCCTGCTGTGGCCTATGTCTAGACCACCAGAGACTAGGATGATACACAGTAAATAAACCTGAACGCCTTTATAGGGAGAGAAGTATTCAACTATGGGAAGGAATAGGGAAGGACAAATCCAGAGTAACACTGCAGAAAAGCACCTACATTTATACGATCATAAAGCAGATGGGGAAACTCAGGGCCAGTGGCAAGGGATGAGTAAAGCAGATTTAGCCTATGATCCAAGGAACAAGAAAACCAAAACCAAAACCACAAAGAACTTCTACAATCGCCTCCATAGCCTTCCAGTGTCAGAGATACTGAATGTTCAGATGCTTTTTCATTACTACTTCTTCATTCAAGGTAGCATAACAACACAAATGATAGACCACACTTAATAGATCAAGAACTATGGGATGTATGCAGGGTTTCTGCAGCTAGCTGCCAATGAGGCATTACAGCTACGCTAGAAATCTGTTCAAACAGTACTTATTACTTCATGGAACACACTAGGTTCAATGACCACAATAAAAACAAGCAAAATCTCAGCAAAAGACAAAATTCAAGACTTACTTAAAAGTTAAAAATCAAAGTAAGAAAGACTTAGATTTTCTACTTATTGAGATTACCAGAATTGTTTTACTTTATTTAAATTAACAACAGGTGAATACATTAGCATTACATTCTACTAAACTGAGATGACACTAACCCAATCTTTAATTTTTTGAGATTCCATTAAGACACAAATCAATTTGTTCTTATGAAGAACCATGTGCAACAGAAAATCACTGAAAGAATGCCAACCACCAAACCCTCTACATTTTTTAAGACTGAATACATGCACAGCAACAGTACAGTTGACCTTTGTGGCTGAATCCACCACAATACGTTGGCATCAAGACATGCTTAATGGTACGACTGTGATCATTCCTTTTGATTTCAGTAAGATTTTACTATGAGTTCTGCTTGCGCTGATTTACAGGACTTTGCCAGGTGAAAAAAAATCTTTTATGGTCACACAGTAACTACTTTTGACTGTACTTAACAACATGTGTTTATTATATATTTCATCCATTCCTACATTTACTTGATAGTTCTCTTTTTTGCAGTTGGAAGATACAGAAGATACATTCTTGCAAAGCACAGTTCTTAACTGCTAACATCCAGAAAATAATTTTGAATTTTCTCACAATCCTCACTTAATTGTGATGCAAAGATAAGCACTGTAGTCTAATCCATCCAAATGTCAACTCTCAAACTGCCTTCACAGCTGCAATTAGTACTACCATCTACTGGAAGAATAACAGGAGTCAAAGGAATCAAATCACATCACTTAATTTCAATACTACAGTAGTTTTCTGATAGCAGATCCATCCACAAGATCGGCTATAAAAATGCACTAATGATTTTAAGAGTGAGGTATTTCTGAAAGAACTGGTAGAAAATAATCTATCAGACTTACTACTCATGCAGAGAGGATATGTTCAAGTAATTTGTCTAAAGTCCTTCTAAGAATGAGATGTGCAATATCTTTGACTAATAGATCATTTTTAAAGGAAAAATGGTTCTGTTAATAATAAATAATTAAAACTAACTGCATTTTTAAAATATTCCTTTTAAAAAAGAAACTCTTCCCTGCCACAAATTCAAAGACTGAGACATAGCTGAACGTTTGGAAACAGAATGTAGCAATGCAAGTAATGCCTGCAGTGGTCCTGGATTTCCTATCTTGGGGCTCAGAATTTTACCCTTTGGCAAACAGTAGTCACTACCATGGAACTAAACTCTAAGATCTTATGGTCTCACAGACAATAAAGAGTGGTGACCACACTTGGAAATTACTTCTGTGTAAGGACTTGGCATCAGAAGTATCAATTTAAAAATACTGTTTTAACACATATATTTTTAAGCTATTACTGTGTATTAGCAGCAGCAATAATTTTAAAAAGCAGAACAGCTTGGAGCTCACCGATTAAGCAAGTTCCCAACTTTGCCATTACTTACAGTATTGTTTTATTTTTATGCATCTGTCTATTGTGTATAGCATCATTATGCTGGGAAGGAAAATAAATATAATACGATTTAAAATTATTCTGAATTTTTATTCTTACTGAAGTTTTGAACAGTTAAGGTTACAAACTTTTCCAGCATAAAACTGTATTGCCACTAATTCTTATATAGACTAGGATATTTTTTCTTTTTTTTCTTTTTCTTTTTTTTTTTTTTTTGCTAACAAGTTCAGTTGAAATACTCAGGGCTTTTCCTGACTATTTCTGTCAAAAATAAGTTATACATAAATTACGTGTTCAGCCATAGCGTTTGGATAGAGAACTGTATTTAGGAGATGATATTCAGTATATGCTTTCCAAACACTTGAGGGAAGTTCTCACCAATGCTCTATCACAGAGTTTTTTCTATCTAGTTTTTCCTTAAAAAAATGTGTGCTCTGATGTTCTGGAAAACCAGAAACTAAGGACCATTCAATAACAACTTTCATTGTTCAGTTCTAAATTATCAGCGGCAAACTATCCGATCAACTAAGTTCAGCAAGTGTTTTTGAAGTATCTGATACAAACAAACACAAGGCCATACAACTGTTGTCTCACAACTAGATTAACCTCCATGGCTACATAAATATACATATCATACACAATTTTCCCTATTTTGTTTCGGAGGTCGGTTGTTTTTTTTCAATAGTACAGGCTTATAACAGATTTGGAAGGTGGATGCGCATGTGTCTGAATGCATATGTAAATATACACACACACACAAACACATAAATATGTATGTCTGCGTATATAAAGACACACATGTGTTTCTATGCACATATGTATACTATATATGGAAGTTAGTAACAAAAGAAGACTGTCATTGCCTGCTTGCTTACAAGCTACATTAAATCTGATTTAAAGAACATATACAAGATGTTCTGCACTTATTCTAGCTTATTTCCTTTGATAATACATAAGTTTTAATCATCTTTTGAAATGGCAGTACATTATGCCATTTTTCAGTTGTGGTTAGCATTCACGTTTAAAGACTTTTGACAGGGAGCTATTCATCACCATCACTTTCCATTTAATTCTTCTGATGGTAAAAGAGCAAACATAAACTTCCATCACTGTCCAGACAGCAGCTTCCACAAGGAGAAACATCAATATACTTAATACATGCTTTGAAGTGGGAGAACTAGTTAATACACTTACATACCATGAAATGGAATAAATTCAATCCTCCTATTCTGTATGGTTCAACAAATCAAGGTTGGAGTGGCACAAATGCAAGAAATAAGAAGATCTGAAGGGAAGAAGGATGCAGCATGAGATGGAACAGAAAAAAAATCTACCATCCAACAACCTTCATAAATTCCTCAACTGGACAAAGTTTACATAAAGTCTTGCCGCATAGTGTATTCAGCTCAGCACTTGACGCATGCAAAGAATAATAGCTAAAAACTAGTTCTTCACTGGAATCACTTTGTGGTATTGAAAGACTTACTGGACATTTTGCAAATAGATAGGATTTTGTTCCATTCAGAGCTGATCGTGGTTAGCAGAGTCAATCCCAGGTTCAAAGGAGTCAGGTGTTGGGTACTACATTTCACCTTTTAATGTGGAATCTGATCGGGTTTGGTGCCATAAAAAGCAGGTTCACAAAACTGCAGTCTCAGCATGGGTAGAGCAGGCTGACATCTGCAGGCTAAATACCAGGGATCTGCACTGAACTCAAAAGGCAAGGAAGCAAACTCGGGAAAATTCTGGAGAAAAGATGTTAGGTGCTGTATCATATAAAAAATAACAGAGAACAGAAAAATGTTCAAGGAAAGTTAATACGGAAGGCTGGTTTTTTTTCTTGGGTTGGGGTCTTTTTTTTATTATTAAATAAAATATGTACTGTTAATTTAAGAGATTATTTATACTATGCAAAACTTTACTAATTCGTCGCTAGTGCAATAGATTAGTCTAAAGTAAAAACAAATTGCTTCTCTGAAATATTTGGGTAGTAACAGAAAGCACTTCTACTCAGTATATATACTTTGTTATAAAGTATTACATCACAAGTATGTAATATATATATAAACAGATGCTAAACATAGATGTATACAGATGCTAACAACTTTTTATTTTCCATATGGCTTATTTTTACCTTTCAAAACTACCAAAATTTCTCATTTTAAATGGCAGGTATAAAAATCAACTTTTAAAAAGCATCTAAATAATACACGTCTTTTTTTAGCAGCAGTATACAGCTTTTCTATGTACATAAGATAGTTATTAGCCATGTTTTAACTGTAAGTGAAATTACATCATCATTACATATCTTGTTATAACCATTAAGTTATTCCTGTTCATAACATTCCTGAAGAATAATCATGAAAGATTGTGTTAGAACAGCAAATCAATCTTTGCAACTGTACCTGTACTGAAATGTACAATGTATTTAAAGCTTCATAGTTTTAAACATATTTTTAAACAGTCTAATGATTAACACAATTCAAAATTGCTGCTCTCTTTGTATAAATATAAATTAGTTTTAGCTTTATTTTCTATCAGAAAATAGTATAAAAAAATTAAACAGTTTCACGAAAGCTCTGAAACATCAGTGCCATCAGTATTACCCGCTGTTACGCTGTTCTTAAGGTGTGGCTCTGTAATACCCATGTACAATACTGACATACTGGTTCACAGCTGAAGTAAAATATAAACTGAAATGTACGAGTAATTTATGCTAGCACACTCCAATTTCAATTTTGGTTGGTTTTTTATTTTTTATTTCAGTGACTGAAATTCCATTAAGGATAGTGACAATTAAGGATAATTTGAGGAAACATCTACATATGCATTGTAGCATACAATACTGGTAGAAGTATTCTACTAGTAAGTAAAATATTCATTGCAGTAATATTAGTACAGAGGTTTTCTTTAATTTCACATTTTAATGTCTTTACCTGACCCTCTAAGAGTTCAGCAAAAATAAAATTAGTGCTAATGTTTTCAATTTAATTAGTATTTTACATGCACTGTAATTATTAGTGGGAAATGTTATAGTAATGAATGTAAAAGTTAGCTGTAAATTACCTTGGAGTTATTATCAATTTCCCAAGTTACTGCTCCTTAAGATAACCCTCTCCCTATGGTCCTTCCGGTAATTTTTCTTTGCCTGATAAACATGATGATTAAACAGCACACAGTGCAAACCTTTGATACTTTTTAAATTAAATCCATGCCCAGCCTAAGGGCTGTGTCTGATTTCAACTAAATGTGTCAGTTAATCAGATAAAAAATTATCAGCAACTCAAAGAAACAGCAGCCTTAGGCTTCATCAGTGCCAGAGAAAGCTGAACAAAATAAGACATACAGACAATATCACATTATGAGTAAAGGTTACTGCTGAGCATATCACTGCACAGAACTATTCACCACCTTAATAATGTCCATCTTAAATGGAATATTGAATAGAACAGCCAAAATAATATCAAAGAAAGAAAAAGGAGGGTTTTGACCTGTGCTTATATATGCCTGTTCACATGTACTGCAAGAAAATTTGAACAATTCCATTCAAAACAATTCAGAATATCCCTAAAAATTTACTGTTTAGAACAAATCCATGTAAGAAACTGAAGTATAGAAAGCTGAAGAATGGTTAAACTAAGTTCAGTTTTTAACATTTGCTTCACAGCTTTGCCACAATAGAATCCATTTTATGACCGAGATATAAAATACATTATCTCTAAATGAAATTGTCTTTCCAATTAATATCCTCCTTGAAGCCTGCACAAGTAACAGAAAACTCTTAACACATGCTTAAATTAAAGCTTTACGTCATTTGTGTCCAAATAATGATTATCAGTCACTTGCAAAACTTGAAATTAAAACACAACATATCTGCAGGTGTGTGATTGACAATATATACATTTGTAACAGGACTTTTAGCCTTCTGCAATTATTTGAGTGGAAAATTCTTAAATACAAGTTTTGCCTTATAATTTGTGAAGCATTCTAAGATCACTGATTACACTGATTTCAAACAGAGTATGCGATTTTCCTCAGCTTTGATATTTCTGTCAGAGGCAGCTGCAAGTAATCAAAGACAGTATGGAAATATCCCTGAGACAAAGGGATATAATAACTACTCCAAATTGAAAAAACAGTATTTGGTAAAGTTCTGCAGACTAGCTACAAATCACACAGTCTTGCATATCACTACACATCATCTGGGACTTTCTCGTCTTCCACTTAAGAGACCACAAAGAATGCATGTCTCATGCCTTCATTCCTTAGGAAGACCTATTTCCAAAAACAGAAATGGAAATAAATTTAATGTAGATTCACGTGAAATCCCTGTGTGAACATTTTCATTAAGAACTTCAGCAGTCTTCAGTTGGCTTAGCTTAACTCACTTTAAAAGTAAATTACTTTTGAATAATAGTATCTATACAAGGAAATAATACTATGTAACTAATCCACTTTAAAAGATAATTAGACTAATTTTAATGAATGCCCTGCATAGGGTACAGACAGACACACCGCCACTTTAAAGCATAACTGATGGCCTAACTTGAGGAGTGTCACAATGCAATTATTGAAATACTATATGCACACACACACACAGTATCTATTGATTCAGTATAAGGGGGTATTCATCAGCTCTAAGTCACAGCTTTCAGTATCCAAACACAATCTCATAATAACCACATTTAATTAGTATATGGCCCTCTTGCTACCTGGAAGCACCAAAGATTCAGGGAGCTGGTGCAGGGCATGCACACCCACTGCATGAGCACATACATGCACACCCACTGCAAATGAAAAAGGAGAGAGAGGGAGAGATAGAAATACCATTCTCAAAGTCTAATGTCAAAGAGAAGCATATTGCAATACTGCAGTTCTAAAGGCTAGAATTAAATTTTAAATAGCAGAAAGAGAAAACCAGGAAAATCTTCCACTATAGCTATACATCACACCACAAATGCAAGTTTTCCCGATATACTGATTGTCCGTTTAGCTGCATTTACAAAGTTAACAATTAGTCTTAGGAATTACACATCATTCATTAATGAATGAATTTTTTAAGCTTATCTCATGTATTACCTATTTTCATAGAACATAAGCAAGTTCAGATATCCTTTATAGATATCATACTATTTCACAAGAGTTTTTCCTAATTATTTAATTTAGATCCACTAACTCATTTTTTCCAATAAAAACTTCATGCTAAAACCAATGCATTTAGTAAATTTTAATATAGTTAGATATAGCTATCAAAACCCATAGAATACTAAAATCAAAATCAATAGACTTATCCATTATTGCAAAGGTTACCTAAGGACTTTTCTACAGAACCATAAGTTTTTGGGTTTTTTATACAAGTGTACTGAGTGCACAAGAGGCCTACATGCCGTCAATGGAAGCTACGAAGTCTTTGACAGCGTGACAAGAGTCTGCAGCTGAACAACAACAAAATATTTTTTAAAATTGCATTTTGTGCAGAGATTTGGTTTCACATAAATGCTTTACCTTTGGGACTTCCAACCCTTAAGTGTTCAAATAATTACAGAGCAAACTTGCCTGCAGACACTTCTTTCAGGAAATCTTATTTATAAAATTACCTCATCAAAGACCGATTACTTAATTTGATAACAAAATTTAGCATGAACAGTCAACTCCAGATCGTATAAAAGCCATTACATTGCAATGACAAGATACCAGTGAACAACTACAAAATAGTCAAGTAATCACACATATTTCTGTTCCCATGCTAGATTGGATATTAAAAGTGTCGATGTTTTTAACTGTAACTACTTTGCAATCAAGAGGAATTATATCAACAGCTATAACATGAAAGACACAGTCATTTTATCAATACTTCCTACACATTTATCTAGAATTAGTAGTTAACAACTGTGATTGAAATATTAAAACTAGGTTTTTAAGTGACCAGTATATACAATTATGTGTCACTTCTTCAGAATGAAAAAAAAAAAAAGAAAAAAAAAAGTCTTTGTCTTATGAAGGCAGGTACTGGCCTATATTATTATGTTCCAGATCAATGTCTTGCTGAAGACAAACCATTTATTACATCAAGAATAAGAAGGTCAAAGGAACATTAGTTTGTACATTTCTAGTAAAGAGAAGATTAATGATTTAGGTAATGCAACTTTGTCCACTTGCATCATACTCTTGGATTCAGACGAGGTGGAATTTCACTCTTTGATTTCTTTTTTTAAATAGTACCTGTAACAAACCGTAAGATAACCAAAAGCCAGCCTTGATAAACTACATCCTTTAATATACACATACAAGCCTCTTCTGCCTCATTCACATAGTCTCCATGTGGATCAACTTCTAGATGCTAATGGCAATCTACCCCTTCATGGTGAAGACCAACAGGACAGAGATCCAGTACAGCACCTACAAAACAAACCCTGAACAGAACCTACAGCTTGCTCCGGTTATCTGAGGTATGTGGCATGGTTTGGATAATTCAACTTATTAACAGAATTCCATTAAGGAAGCTACTCTAGGAAAATGTCAACCAAGAATTAACTGTCTAGTCTGATTTTCTATATGAGTATTGTCCAAGCAATGTTATTTTAATGAAGTATCTCAGGACACATGCTGGCAAATACTGAGGCATGTAAGTAACTTCATTCATGTTACTAATTCTGTGAGACACAAGACTTTTTGTGCAAGTAAAACTGCAGGCACAACACAACAATACTTTGAGTTTTCCTTTTGTTGTCCTGTTACCACATGCAACAGGACAAGAGCCAGAACCATGAGAGAAAAACAAGTCTTAAATGAAAATAAGCTATTTTGCCTATCAGAAACAATTCTTCTATTCCTCCCTAATGTTTCTTTGTAAAGAATTTAGCTTCTTGAGAGCAAAGCAATTCCAAAAAATATATTTTCATTTTTCTAAAATTAACTTATATACTATAATGTGACATTAAAGTAAAGTAGTTGCCTGCTTACTTTAATACATTCTAAATCTGCCCTGGTTTCAGCTGGGATAGAGTTAATTTTCTTCTCAGTAGCTGGTGCAGCGCTGTGTTTTGGATTTGGTGTAAGAACATGTTGATAGCACACCAATGTTTTTGGTTCTTATCAGGTAATGTTTATACCAAGGCAAGGACTTTTCATTTTCTTGGGCCCTGCCAGCAAAAGGGCTGGAGGGGCCCAAGAAACTGGGATGTGACACAGCCAGGACAGCTGACTCAAACTAGCCAAAAGGATATTCCATACCATATGACCCATGCTGAGTATATAAACTGGGGGAAGAAGAAGGAAGGGCGGGACATCCGACATTATGGTGTTTGTCTTCCCAAGTAACTGTTAAGCGTGATGGAGCCCATCTTTCCTGGAGATGGCTGAGCACCTGCCTGCGATAGGAAGTGGTGAATGAATTCCTTATTTTGCTTTGCTTGCGTGTGCGGCTTCTGCTTTACCTGTTAAATTGTTCTTATCTCAACCCTCAAGTTTTACATTCCTTCCCAATTCTCCTCCCTATCCCTCTGGGTGAGGGGGAGTGAGCAAGCGGCTGTGTGGTACTTAATTACCAGCTGGGGTTAAACCACAACAAAATCATATAAGAATTTCAGATTAAATAAGTCATTTTTTGTCATACTAAACAGTATGACAAGTAGGTATATTGATGTAGACTTGGGTAACTCATTCTTCCATGTACTACAGCTAAGAAGACCTTTTAAAACTGCACTTCGCATTTATGAAATCTATTTAATGTGCATCTATACACATTACACACAATACACATACACAATACACATCTATACACACAAATATACACGCACTCTCATACTGCCACTAATTTCCAGTTACTTAAAAGGAAAAAAAAAAAAAAAGACTTTTAAGAATATGGCAATTTGCTTATATTTTACTTACAACTTAAACTCCAAAGAACGTACAAACCCTTTACCTCTTACAGAATAACTTTTCATAATACTAAGTATTCAGAGCTTTGCAACTGCCAGCATTTGTCAGAAAGAGCTACTAAAAGTATTAATAAATCATATAGTCAACAAAATTTAACTGTCAAACTTAGCATTACAGCAATTAGCCTTGAAGAAATAGCATCTGGAGCATGGAGTAAAATACCACATTCTATCGGAGGAAATGAACTTAAGGTTGACCATGATATAAAATTACTCAATGCATTATTTGAACAAGTCGCACAAACACTGTCAAAAGTGTTCATTACTACTTCCATAAAATGTTGATCCCATTCAATAACCTGAAGTACTTGAATAAAATATATCTGATATGATAGACATGAAACATTTTTAACTTGACAGTCCCTTGAAGACGAAGCTAAAATTTCATCAGTAAGTCTGAAGTTTCTTAACTTAAACTTTTACAAACAGCTAATTCACATCTGCATCTTTGCTGATTCATGTCATCTGATAACATGAACATGACTTACAACTAATGTACAGTGTGTAGGTTAAAAATACTTGCAATCATTCCTGAACTGTCACAAAAACTATAATGGTGAAGTACGTGTAGAGTAACTGACTGATTAATAAATTCAACATTTTTAACAGTTGACAGACAACTAAAAAAAAAAACCCAAAAAACAAACAACCCCCCTAAAACCCCTGTTGCTTTCACTTTCTTCATGGTTGTTTTTTGTCCAAAGCTATCTTCTCTCAAAGTGTCAAAGTCTCAATTTTTAATATAAAGCAAGAATTATATTGAAGATTATTGTTGGGGCATGAGTTATTGGAATACAAAATTATCTTATAATGAATGTATAAGAATAAAGGCAGGCTTGAAGATGTAAGATTCACTTTACCTCATTTGGTATTACTCTAATGGGAAACTGTAAACCACTATGGACAAAAAATAGTCAGCTGACAGGAAAGCTGCACAATTTTCACCTGAAAACATTCTAGGAGCATATGCTTATACAAATAAAAGTCATAAAACATTATATTCAAAGTTAATTTTCTCTAAAAGTTATTTGACTTCATCTTTCTTGCTACTTCAAGACAGTTGAGAAACCTAAGCCTAGCCTATATTTAATTCTATTTGCATAGCACAATGGAGTAAGACACCTCGGGTCTATTGTGATACTAATCGTACAACTTCACTGACTTTATTAACATTACTCTTCACCTACAGACATGCAAGAGACTTAAAGGCAACATTTACATGATATTGATGCATTGCTGTCACCAGGAAATGACCCTATTTATCAAGCATGCAAGTATTTAATCTTTTCTGCATGAAACAATGTTGCTTGTTCTGCTACAACTGCACATTTGCTTGCAAATTGTATCACTCTGTAACAATTTCTTCAGAATTTCATATAAACATTTTCACATTACTAAATCATTATGTTGCTATTACTCCTATGAGCAGACCAATTTGGAATGGACTCTGAAGTACCAAATACAAAATCTCACAAGATCTAACAAATATTCTAAATTTCAATTTTTTCCAAGTGTCAACATATTTCCCATTAACTCTCTCAGAAATTTTCTCATTATCTGCACTGTCAATAATCAGCTCTTCTAATCTTATCATCACTTCTCCTTGCATAAATTCAGAACACAGGACTTCCTAAAACACTAAGCTGGAGGAAAACAGTCTATTTAGAACACAAGTCTAAAAGAAAGGCTTCTTTCTTTTTGGACTTTGAACAGAAATCTCATGAACCCTCCTCTGATCTTCAGCAGAACTGTCACTTCTCCAAAAGTCAACAGGGTTTGGAAGTCCTTTAAAACTTAGGAATCTCATCAATGCAGCACCAGAAGTGGGATCCTTCACATCAAGTTAATATGTCTAGATTCTTTATTGTCTAAATAGCACTGATTCTGAAAATAACTATGTCCAAATTATGAGAAAATACCACTAAACAAAAAATAATTAAATAAATGCACACTCACAATTGTCAAATCCTTCTATAACCTATACAAACTTAAAGCGATCCTGATAAAATATTCCCTAAGACATAAACCCAACACTTTTTACCATTATATACATTTTCTGTTAATTGTTGGTACAACAATCCTCTTCAGATTTAAGCATTTACACAGTCCTGTTTGCCTAACAATTACTATTCCTGAACTCCAGTGTCTGCACTGTACTTCTCATAGTAAGAATTGAGTATCCAAACATCTTGAGCAATATGAAGAGAATTCTGCAAACGCTTTGTGAAAACACTGTTACTTTATGCTTCTCATCTATGACATTTACTCTGATGAAAATATTGCAACTTTCAAAAAGTTTTTCCTAGATCGCAGTGAAGCATGAATTGTCACACTATGATTTTCCGGTTTGATTCTCTTATAAAATGCCTTTGTTTGGATTATTTTTCCATCACTGTGTTTGAAAAAAAGACAAGGTCACCTAGCATTACTGAAATGATAGCAATGATTCCAAGTCTTAAGAGAAACATTCCAAAACAATATCAAAATACTCTCTCTGACAAGCTTTAGAAAGTTTACAGGAAGAATCAAATCTTTCTCTTCATTGGACTGCTTAGAATCAAGAATCAAGTGTTCCTCCCATTTTCTTATCACAGCAGAAACAAGTATTTTTCTATATAATCTCAGTTCCAAATATACATGCTGAATGAATGTGTTTCAGATGCTTCAGCTACAGCAGCCACATAAAGTCACAAATCTTGGCTTTATCACTATCACAGCCATCTTCATTTACTTTTGTTTAGATATGGTAACTTGGCAGAACTTTAGCTTAATACTACAGTCTCTCATTTACAATAAAAACATTTCTAGACTAGATATTTAGAGCTTAATAATTAGAATCAGTTAAAAAATAAACTTTCAAGAAAGGAATTAAAATACATCCTGAACAAGTAACGTAATATTATTTATTCCCCCTTAGTTAAAGCAAGTCGTGCGTTGCAAGATTGTTACACTCCGTACAGTAGTTCCATGTTGCCTCCAAATTCTATTCTATACCGTACACTCAAATAGTATATTGCAATAAACATGACTTTATGAAGCAGAAGCTGGCTGACTGAATTTCAGGTCTTTGAGGAAACAAAAGCTTATGACACAATTCTCTGACATCCTTGCAGCTCCAGGTATGTACAACTAGACTGTGAACTTCTTTAATTTCTGCAAGAAGTCTCAAAAGCTCCCAGTCTGGTCCAAGCTTCAAAGCACACACTTAATTGCACTTGCAATAAGGGCTTTCACTGTATTTTAACCAAAGAAGGCTAAAATTGCCACCTCTCACAATATCTGGCAGACTAGTAAGCACTCTGATGTAAGCATCAATACCAGGAAAGCATTCTACCTTCGTAATATCAAACAATTTTTATAGGTCTCTGATAGGACAAGAAGTAGCACTCCTGAATGTAAGAAAAAAAAGTATTAAAAAATATCTGTATCTTCAGAAGTGATTGAACTGATGTGTATCTAGTACATGAGGTGTGGAATTCTTCAGCAAAGCGCATGCCTATGCCTTCATGAGATGAATTCAGAAATTTAATTTTCTCTGAGTGGTTTGAATGGTTCATCTGATGCAAACAGATTCTCACTCTGTAGAGAACCTGGTCAGGTAACCTCTCTATATAATATTTTTACTCAATTCTTCAACATATAGTTTGATAAAGCTTGACTTGTTACTGAGGCTACAGAAGAAGAGTCTCCGCCATTGTACCTTGTGACCAGCAGGAAGTATAGTCTTGAAATGCTGTGTTGGATTCTCTGTCTCCTATCTCTTAGCACCTTTTACTGATGCACTCTGTTAAAGTCAAAGATGGCATAATTGTCACTTACCCATAATAATAACGCTCAGATACTTTGGGAAAGCTCTGCAAATTAACACTGTTTGTTCTTTGGAACAAACTTGTTCCATCAGTAAGGAAGACAAACAGCCTAGAGGTTTTCAGTAGGGCTTACAACCTGTTCTGTTCCTATACTTAAAAATCCTTTGTTTGCTTTTGCAGTCATGCTGATGCCATGACTAGGTAACTACAAAACTGTATAAGGCAACTTTATCGTGGTCCATTATATCATGTCTTTTGAGTATCCCCCGTAGGCATTTAGTTCTTCAGGGATCATGCAGTATCTACCAACACCTCTGATAAGACTACATCTCCTGTCCAAGTTCACCGTTTTTATTTGCTGCCACATCTTCTGATGCCCTTTCAAAGTGTTTGTGATTTAATTAAAAGAGAGAATTCTTCACCTTTCGAAATGAGTGAAGACAAACTTATTTTCATATAGTATTGTAGCACACAGCACAACTATGGTAGAGACAGAATATCCAAGCTGCATTCATAGTGCGTTGCATTAATCACTGCACAATATCCTCCAAATCAATGAAGAAATCCCCAAAGCTGATAGGCTTCCCTTACAACTATCTCAACGTAATTAAAATTCAAACAAAACAAACATAATTAAAAAAAAAAAATAATTCTAAAGCATGTATAAAAATCATTTGCCAGATACGCTGAGCACTACTAAGTACCTCTTTCAGGTTGGTAAGACGCACACAAGACATGCACAAAAAATCATCAGTGTCAACAAAACAGATCAGTAATAGCAGATACATGAAATTTAATATCCAATTTACATCATGGCTTCTTCCTTTTAACACTTCCAAAAACCCCCAACCAACCAAAGAAAGTCTCCCAGGATGGCCTGATGGCCTGCGTTAGGAACCATGCAAACTAAGGCCAGTAACAAACACGGCCAAGTGACTGAGCAATGACTACACTCTCAATTCAGCTTTCCACATTTTCTAAAAAGTTGTTTTATCAATGATCTATTTGAACTGTTAATGCCTGCAAGAGTCTGATTCTTAAGATACCATTACTGGTTTCACAGTATTAAAGGACAGTATAGATTTAGGTTTGCATTAATTTTACCTTTCTGTTTTCTAATATAATAGAACATGTAATATTTCACAGTTGGCAATGTTTCTGCAACATGGCAGCAGTTCACTTATTTCAAGCCTTGTCTCCTCATACAATACAGTTTATGCGATCCATAAAATAAGCCCTCATTTTAATTACAAGATGTGGGGCTATTTCCCACTGACAGATCCTAATTTCCTTTCTAGAACATTGCCTTTTAATTTCTAAATCACTTGTGTATCATTGTAACTAACACGTATTCTGGGAATACAGCCCTGCCTGGATGTTCTAGATCAAAGCAATCTGTTGATAGCAACAAATTTTTTCTAATAGAACAGAAGTAGACTAAGTACTTTGAAAAATCCTAAACATAGCAGAGAAGCACTCATTTAGGTTGCATACAAGACAGATCGCAAACAGATGAAGAATGCAATCATTTTACTAGAAGAGTGTAATTGTAATTCAAGAAGTGCAAATGGACTGCACCACAGAACAATTTGATTCAGCCTGATTTTTCTGCTGAAGCCTGGGAACAGGGAAAGTTCACATTTCTTGTCACACACATCACACACAAAAGGACAAGAGTGTCAGGATGCAAGATTCCAGAGTGCAACATGCTGGCTGGCAAATCACGTTTCTGTGGATACGCAGCAGCAGCACTGAAAAGGGTGTATTACTTAATCTGGAATTTAAAGGGAAGGAAAAAAAAAAAAAAAAAAAAAGGACTCTACCTATGCTCCTGTTCATTCAGAACAAAATGAAAAAAAAAAGGAAAAAAATTAAAATTATTCCAAAAATAAATAAAAGAGGCCCAAGCCCCTTCTGTTCTATGCAAAGAGAAAAGGGAAAGGAATTTTTTTTTTTTTTTTGAGAGAGAGAAACAAAATTATCAGTGATAGAGTTCACTTAGCACTAAAGGATACCTAAGGCCTCAAACCAGGTCCATGTTTTTGCTTAGGTCTATCAAAAAAATCAATTAAATTAATGGAGAATAAATATTAAGCTATACTGCAGCTGTCTATCAAGGGAAACAATGAAAGAATATAGAGCACAATATTAGATTGCAGTAAAATATTGCTGTTACTTCTATCATACATGTATAACTGTTGCATTCCATGAAACTTAGAATGAAAAATTAAATCTCTGGCAAGTCTCAGACATATGAAAAATAAATGGACCATCTGCTAAATCAAAATTCTGATGTGTAATTCAAAATTACCACACACTTCTGTCCAATCTTTAACAACTAGCTTTCTAGTTGTGGAAAATTCTGAGATGAACACAAAGACTGGCCCAAGAAATAAAAGGTGCAAATGTGACCCTACTAGGAAGCCATCTAAAGATTCTGTATTCCTCAGACACTTCCAAATATAATTGCATAAGATGTTGCCTGTATTTCACACTGGAGCTTTCTTGAGTTAAAACCAAATAAAATCCCCGAAAACCTGATCAGACTCGACTTCCACGCAGTAACTTTACATCTCCTTGCAATAATAAGAAATACAGTGCTAATGCTGGACTAAACAATTTGTTCTCACTGATGGAAAACTAACAATAACTTCATTGCAGTTTTGGTACACAGTCCTAAGAAACATGTTTAGAAAGCAAGTCTCTAAAATGCACAAGATTATTATGCAATGAACTAGAATGACAAAAAGCAATAGTTATTTAAGGGTGACATCATTAATTTACCACAACAACAATATTTTATTGAAAAATATTTTTTTTTATTATTTTGCAAGACATGGATTGTAATTAAGTGTACTATGGTTTGCAAAAAAACCTTTTTCTCGTATATGCTTTAAATCATAGAAACACCATATTTAAAAATATACCTTTAAAATAATTAATAAAAAATGAATAAAGAATGTAGTTTTAATAGTAATATTTTAAATTTAATAATATGAATATAAAACCTACAGATGTAAACCTTTAGTTATGAAAACAGCTGACTAATTTATCTCAAATAATCTGTGCAGCTGCAGTCAATGCAACTACACTGAGGTCTTACACCAGCAATTTACAAAGGACAGTCATCCATCAGAGGCCTTTTGTAATTTCAGGGAAGTCTCTGAAGGAAGCCTGCCATGTTCAAAACACTCCATCTGAACCACATGCCTAAAATTATCAAACCCAAGCATATAAAATGATATATTTATTTGATGATTGTCAGGATCTGGCAGTTTCAATGGCTTAAATTTTCTTTCCACAATAACCAATCCATTCAGCACTAACAAATATAAAATCCCCTTTTAAATAAAATTATTGAACATTAAATCATTAATATAATTCAAAATATGGACTAAGTGTAGTTAAAACTACATGCTCATACACCACACAAAAAAATGAATAACAGTATGCTTAATCTGAGAATAGGTTCCAAGATCTTGTCTCTTATAATATATACTTGAATTAAGCACCAAACATTTTGTTACTTAAAACTCTGTTCAGCTCATTAATATTTTTTAATTCATTCCTAATATAAACCAGTTTGTTACATACTAAAAACAAGGGCTTTGTCACTATAAATGGCTCTGATGACTCTGGGTGTGGTAAGTGCACATTTCAGCTACCTTACACTATCCATTGCAAAACAAATCTATGAATATTGAAAATACTTAGGCAAAAGAAGAAGAAAACCAGTGTCAATAATATGAAACCACCTAGCTGAAGAAAAGTTGAAATCTATCTGAATATGAGTACACAATACAATGATTCATGACATTCAATTAAAAGTTTTAACTAATCACAACTGAAAAAAATGATAAATTAAAACCTACTGAGTATAATATATAACTTTATATTATATATAATATATATAATAGTGTATAACTGATTAACCTTTTAAAAATGCTTCAAAAGTATCACTCCCTATGTACAATAATATAATATTATAATTACACATATTACACTGTATATGTAATACAGATGATATGGAAAGACTGCTACACTTAAGAAAACAAGTTGTTCATCCAGCACAATGATTACCTGATCACAGAAAAGGACATTATTGTTCCTCAAATTGACTTTAGAAAAAAAAAACAAAAACTTTGTATTTCAAAGGGTTTGAAGCCCCTTCTTGCATTTTCTGTCCTAAGAAAGGGCCAACTATAAAAGCTTATGCATGCAGAATGAACCCCGCAGTGAACCGATGTGCCAGCTGAATGACTATACTCAGGGACATGGCACGTGCATCTGGACAGTGTCCCACCATGCTCTTTCTTACTGATCTATATTATTCACTGCAGGACTCAGCACAACTAGCTGGAAAAACCTGCACGTGGTTTCACTCTTCCTCCCATCTTCTCTATTGCAACATAATTTAATTTGATCTCTCAACATCTTTAAATTTTAATAAGCTTAAAAGCTGTATCATTCTAAAAAAAAATTAGAATAATAAAAAAAAAATTAGCAGCTCCATCATTCTATATTGTCGATGCATTTTGCATAAACTTATTCTGAGGACTGCATACTAAAATTTTCTAGTTTTAGATGCCAAGGAATCACACCTCTAGAAACATTAACATGTACCTTTTTGTAAGTGCATCTTTTTGAAAGATACATTTGTATACAACTGTACTTATGAATTTGGATTTAAAGGATTACTTGATTTCCAATTTACTTCTCTTGGAACGTTTTCTTTCTTTTTTCTTTTAAACTCTACCTGTGTCAAACTTTTTTATACTCTCTAAATTTTGTACTCTGAATTTTACTAATGCCTTATCTTTAACAAAGACCATTCAGATAGTCTTGGGTTTGAAAGGTTTTCAGATTTCCTTGATTTTGAGGTGTTTTTTAGCAGCAGGATACAAAAGACACTCCTTAATCTTTTTAGTACCAGAACAAAACACCTTTTGAGTCAAGATAAAATCACTACATCATGAATGTTAATGTCATATGACTAGAAAAGACCATCCCTTTAGGGAGAAATATTGTGTTAAAGTGGATTATTTTTTTAGTAGCATAATGGAAAGGCATTCCACCTAGTCCCAGAAGAAAAATCAAAATATGCATTTAAATGGAAATATTGTGAAATGGATAGGACAAAAAAACCTCTCAGAACTGTAAAGAACTACACATACACACACAGAGACACATATATATATGTACACACACATAACCACATATATGAAATTTTATTTATACAATTTTTTTAAATATTTATTTCTACACATACATATTAATGTATATAAATTCAAGTTTTAAAAGCTATAAGCTCTAAGCTTATTTTGCAAATATCAAGATGCAGTCACATTCATTTATACTAGTTTTGGCCACAGTTTCAAATAATATATACAACTTAGCTCTATGCAAAAAGTTGGGAGTATTCTTTTTTCATTTTCTGCACATTTTGTGCCAGACCATATTCTAAACAGCTTTTACAAAGTGATAATGTTTCACTGACAGTGTTTTGTGTACTTCACATAAAATTAAATCTCAGACAAACCTTGAGAAAAAGAAAACAGAAAGCTAAGCAATACAGCATGTTGCTCTTTTTGACCCACAAACGATTATCAGTTATTTTAGAAGTTATGACAGTTTTCTCAAGTCCTTAAGGAGTCTGACACCATTGGTATAGCTTTTAGCACTGCATTTATGTTTATATTACAATACAATAAAACAGCAGGAATAGTGTTCAAATTACTTGGGTGTTGGATTCTTCATTGAAAATAACAGTACTACCAACCAATAAAAAAATTAGACTTCTTTGAATGTGCTAAGTAATTACTGCTTTCCATACTGCACATGAATTACGGGATGAATTTTGGAAGATGTCATCAATTGCAATGACTACTAGATCTGTCTCTCTAATGGAAGACTGTGTTCATTAACAGTAAACACTAAGCAAATTGAATAACCAGTGGTATGTCAATACACTGTGAAATCAAAGCTATACTAATTATTTATTGTTACAATACTCATGATTTCATCATTAGAGCTAATATTTACTGTTCTTTGTCAGGTATGAACAAAAAGCAGAACGTAAACAACACAACCACTCTCCTTCCTTTTGCTACACAGTGCTACACAAACCATAGTACCAATAGCACAGTATTTAATTTATCTAACTATATTAGTAATTTTATCATTATTCTTTCGTAATATGTGGATCTACAGCTACATTTTCTTATTCTCTGTCTTCATTTGCTATTCAGTTAATCAACCTTGATTCTGCATAACTGGGATCATTGAAAGCTGCACGGGAAAAGAGTTAACTTTTAAAAGAATCTTGATATTTTGCAGTACTTAATTATAGAAATGCAAGACTGAATCCTCTCAGTCAACTCTGAAAGCAGCTACACTCAAACATGGGCAAACTTATTCACCGTTTTCTATCCAAAATCTTCTATATTTTCAATGGCAGGAGAGAATCTTACCAAGACTGGTAATAGGTGGTAAGTTTGGAGGAGCACTGCAACTATCATCCCTCCTGCAACCCCCAGAGGGACATCAGCTAACAAGATTAATTGTAAATGCGTCAAAAATAGAGAAATTTGAGCTGATTTTGTATTCAGTATCATGGTGAATCACACTAGAAATCAATGCTCAGCAGGTAAAATAGTAATAATAAAAATCTGTTATCCATAGATATTTCTTACTACTCTGCCTAAAAGATTTTTTGCAAGTGTCCTGTTAGAAAGATTAAATAGGTGCTTAAGAAAATTCTTTGAAGATAGCAGATACTGCAATTATCCCCAATGCATAAGAAAACAAACCCCAAAAGACTATTACTAAGTATAAAACTAGACATAGTTAGACACCATGGGGAATACTGTAACCACTATATGCACTTTGGAAAATAAAATATAAAAAAAGGTATTAATCCATTCTAAAAGAGTTCAGCAAACTAAGTCAAATTAAAAGTGATGGGCCCACCACTTTTAAATTATGTTCACTTCTAAGTTTAACCAGAAAATCTATTTCAAAGCAAACGCTCCAACTCCTAATGACTTGCTTTGCATGAAGTGTACATGCCTGGAACAATGACAGCTAAGAAATACTTTCCAAATTCTGCTGAGACTTTGAAACTCAGTCTGAATTCTACTTTAAGGGAAACCTATACAAATTGCAACACAGGCAACTGCTCACTGATATGACTGAATGTTGTTTCTTTTTCTTTCTTTTTTTTTTCTTTTAATCTCTGTTTGATGCAGCCTTCTCTCCTTTTGCATAGAAATGAAACAAAAGTACTTCAAGAAAACCAAGCTTCAACAACGTATAGACATAAGATGTCCCTTCTTTTGTCTTAGTTTGACCTGTATTTTTAACGCCTTTCAATGGCATACATTTTTATTTCTAATAAATATAATTTACAATATTAAATAAATAATACACTTCACAATTTCTTGTGATTATGGAAAAGGTGCTTACTTCACAAAACCACACAACAGAACGCCCACTTCTTTTACTGCTTTTAGAAAAGTTTTTAGATATTCCAGGTCAGAAAGGGACCATTCTTCAATCTTATCAACTGTAATGATAGAGACCACAAAATATTTGGCAATTTCCGCATTGAGTCCAATAGCCAAAGATCAGGCTGTAAGACAGTTGCAAACACTAGATACTATTCTCTGTATCACTCTGCTTTATGTGTTAGCTGACAGCTTAATGGCATTATCTGTCTATTACAATGCAGTATTTTTAAGGTATCAAATTCCCATCATAAAGACTTCTTACTCTGAGCAATTTACTAAAGAAATCATCAGAAATAGGCAGTGTCCTCTACTGAACTTACAGATTTACAGAAACTATAGTTAAGTCCCCAAAAAGCCCCCAGAAAGAGTTCTCACAAGCATCTAACAAAATGGTGGAGGTTTTTTTAGGGTACCTCAGCACACCTGTTATTCAGACATTTGGAAAGGGTTTACCTTTGTCTCCTGTCTTTGCTATCTGGCTTTAACCAACAAGATCTGACTCCTCTACGAACTGACCTGCCAGTTAAAGGCTCCCCATGACTCCTTATACAAGAGCACCTGGAGTCCTACTTTAAGGACAGTGGCAAGCTTGGCCAGGGATTAACATCCCCAGCCTCTCTGAGAACCACTAGCACTGCTCCTTCCAGGAGAGCTGGGAACAGAATTCTTTGTCTCTTCCAGCAGCCTTGATATGCACACGAAGGAATCCCCTCTTCCTTTTGATTAACAGTAGACAGGTTCTTAGCTTCACGTACGGTTTGTGCCTGATCCACTGCCTTTCCAGTCCAATAACAAATGCATACTCTGCTATAACTGATGTTACATAATCGGCGGCATCATCAGCTTATATAATGGTAATACAATCTGCTATTAGTAACAAACTGAAAAAAGTTGCAATGTAAACACTTAAGACCAAATGCAAAAGGAATTTTAATATGTACAATTCATTACTGCACTTTTGCCATCCACCCCCCAGCAGGCAACCTCAGCTATTTACAAACAACATTACCTTAAAACACTTCTCTAAAATACAGAACTGCATTTCTAAGCAATCTCAGCTTGTTTCATATTAGGGGCAAGAACACAAATAAAGCTAATAGGCAAAAGTCTAACTTACCCTAAAACCAGGTAAAGCTGTAAGTGGAAAGCCTTCAGGAAATGCCAATATATGCAAGCAACACTGCCCCAACCTGGGTTGACAAGACTACACTTTAGGGGATAATTAGAAGTTTATTACTCTAAGGTAGAGAGAATTTGAGTAGAAGAAAGAAAGGGCAGCTTGAGGATCTGCCTTCAGGAAGAAATGTGAAAGAAGGAGATTGGAAGGAACAGAAAGGAAAGGCAGATGATAACGTGTCAAAGAAATGGCAAATTAGCAATGTCTTAGAGAATTAGAATAAAATACAGCTTGCTGGCGTGATACCACAATTAAATGCAGGTGAATACTTAGCACTGAAGAAAGAAAGGAGAGGAATTTCAGAGTAAAAATAGAAAAAAGTGTGCAGAAAAATAATACCAAGAAAATGTGTAGGCCAGAAAACATTGGAAAAAAAATAAATCAGGAACCCTACCAGAGAAACAGCTGTCAACTAAATTGATCCTGAATCTATTCCAAAGGCAAAGAAGAACAGGTGATGTAGGGTCAAGTTATTGAGCAAGAAGGGAGGAATGGTTAAAGTATACCTTTTACCCTTCTTCTTCCAAATTCCAATATCCTCCAAAGCATGGTGGTTTTTTTTTTAAACTCCAACATTTATCTTAGTTCTTCCATTCCCATCCTAGCCATCAGTAAACATTAAAAAAAAAAAAATTCGAAGCAAATGCAATAAATGTAAAAATAAGTTAAACATTTGATCACTGTTCATCTGGTCACCTCTTTTCTCCTTTTTTTAAGTGAGATTTAAAAAAATGCAAAACACTAGTTGAGACTCACAATACAATCTTAACAGTATTTTGTGGAAGGGTATTGTTACTGTATGTGTTGCTTTGGTATGAAACTGATAGCAAGAAATAGAAAATCACTTAGGCAGAGGACCAAAGATCCCTTTGGTACCTTCTCTGCTTAAAGCCAACAACACTTTCTTTACCATCCAGGTTCCACATCTTTAAAAATGTGTATCAAACCAAGCTGAACTGTAAATTCTCTGTTGACAGTAGGTAACTGCATCACAGAGAAAAGAATGCATGTCATCCTTTACTATTCCTCCTCACTTACCCCTCAACTGCAGGCAGATTGTTATGGTATTCTCTGAGATTAAAAACAAGCTGATTTTTAAAATTTAGAAGACAATATTGCCTGAATCAGAATTTCCCAAATTGTTTGTTGCCTAAACTAAAATAGCATCTCCAGAATGCTTTATTGTTGAAAGGTATATGCATTAATTTTATACTGTGGCTTCTCAGTTATACTTATATATATGTGTCTTCTCTAATCAAGGTGTTACAATTATTTACTATGGGTTTTGGGGTTTTTTTACGCAGAAACTAAAGTTTCAGATGACTGAGACATCTAAAATTGCAAATATGTACTTATGACCTGTGCCCTTGGCGTAAGTGACTGTGGACTGTAGTAACAAGATAAGAGAAAAAGGAAAACAGCTTTTTATTAAGAGCAGAAGTATTTTGTTCACCAAAGAATCTACCAGCCAAGGAACAGCTTCTGAGTCTCGTCCAACACAAACTGATTGTGTGACACAAAAAGACAGTTGGGGTTTTTTTTTTAAAAAAAAAAAAAAAATATTAAATCAGCCAGATAGGAACAAGGACATTGGAAATGTTTATAGCCATTGGAAGTTCAGGGCCGTTCACATTCATTAAGGTTTCAGTCCCCTTTGAGTTCTCAGAGCAGACATTTGCACAATGGGCTGCCCACTATTAAGCTTTCTTACCCATTACAAAGAAGAAAGTAAGCCTAGCCTTCCCACAAATACTTTTGTCTCATATAACAGAAGCAAATTATTTTTATCAGGCTTTCAACCTGAATTGCTACCATTTTATTGACAGATATCTGGTTTTAAACTGAGAAGTCTTCATAGTCTTGATGTTTTAAACCAGTGTCTCCTGTTCACACTGCATATTACATTATCATACAGTTGCACTATGATTGTATGCTTGGGACGAAGAGGTCAAGGATCCCAAACCCATTTTCTTTTGAAGTACTAAACATGAGACTGCAAGTGTGGTCTCAGTCAGGAGTTGTTAACAAGATACAATTAACAAATTAGGCTGAACATACTTCAGATGTTTTAGATGTACATAAAAACAGTACAACATCCTGTTAAACTACTGCCAACTACTGAAACATACCAAGTGACCAAAGAAAAGGATGAGCTCTACACTTTGCTGAAATAAGACGTTAAGCATTTGACATGACCCTTGCCTAATAAAGACACAGTCGCATAATTAAAGAAGTGAAAACTTTCATTCTAATTAAGTATATGGACAGAGCATCTTCTGAACAAGGAAGAAACAACAAAAGGCTTGGGGAGAAAACTAAACCTAGATGGATTCTGTGTGGTTTCAGTTCAAAGGGGAAACTGTAAATGATAATACTTTCCACCTGGAAGGAATCAAGACAACTTAAAACTTAATGATCAAATTTGAGAAAAACTGCTATACAGGAAGGTCTCGGTTCCTCACTTGAACTTTCTAAATATAATTTTTTAAAAATCAACTAAAACCATAATGTATGTATAAAAACCTGAAAACCTAATTGCCACCTTATCAGAAAACTAACTTAGCTCAGTAAAAGAATGGGAAGCAGGGTGAGAAAAAACTTTTGTATGTAAGCTTACCACAAATCACTTAAACATAGTTTACTCCTCATTTCTTTAGTTAAGGTATTTTACAAACAGGTTGCAATTGTGATATCCTTCTAGTGTATCAAAATACATGTTCACAGGTTGCTAAGTGGAACAGGGATATAATTCTGACAGGCTTCTGAAGTGATGGAAAGGAAACTTCCCAGGAACTAAGTGGAGCTGAATAACACTTGCTATAAACCAGCATGCCAGACTGAAAACAAGCATGGAAGCAAGGATCCTCCTTGCTTTTGAATTTATTATAGATTTAGGTATTTTTATTTATTTTTTTTAACATGATATCTTGCCTTCATCAAAATACATAAAGTCTAATACCTGGAAGACTACTTATGTTTTTGCAAATTGACTTAATGCTTAAGTTTAAAGTAGGTTAACTACTGATACATAAAAGAGAAATATAGCAGGCTAATGTGAAAGTCTACTAACATACAGTACATGACACTATCTACATCACTGCCTAATGCACACACTGGAGAAAGCTATGCACATCTTTGAAAATACTGTACTGTTTTGCATTTGTACTGCAGCAATGGCCACGGAAAGTGTAGCTCATATTCTATAATGCACTATATGCATGTTATATAATAAGGCAAACCCTCTCTTTAGTTTGCATTTCTCAGGAATTTTCTGGCAGCCAAAATTCTGACAGCATGGCAAAATAATATACTGAGAATATGAATATTCCAAGGCTGGAATGACACTGATATAACTGTTATCAGGAGCAGCTGATAATAACACAGAACTAAGAATACCTACCAATTGATGGAACAGCAACTGTAAGGTAAAAGAACAATCAAACCAACCAAACACAAATTCCCAATGAAACCTCCAGTCATCCCATGAATACAAAAATCTAGCCCATGAAACCTGTTTCCTACCTATGAAATAGCAGCAGACTGCCAGCTAGATGCTGTTGTCCCTCATTTCATCTTGCAAAAGTTGCTGCTGCAAAGGAGACTCTAGGTTCCCAGCTTTCTCATATGCCCAGACCAAACTGCATGTGTGTGCACAACTGGTTTAGATCTTTTTATCTTCATGTGTTGGGTCTGGCTGAGATGGAGTTACTTTTCCCCATAGCAGCCTTCATAGCGCTATGCTTTGTGTTGGTAGCTAGAAAGGTGGCGACAACAGAGGAGTGATAACACACAGTGAATGTATCACTAATGTTCCCCCCTCACCACTAGGCTAGGGACAGGCGGGCAAGATCTTGGACAGCCAGCACAGCTGACCCAGTCTAACCAACGGAATATTCCATACCATATGATGTCTGCTCAGATATAAAAGCTAAGAGAGAGGAGCAGGAAGGGGAGCATTCAATATTTATGACATCTCTCTTACAGAGCAACTGCTACGCATGTAGCCCTGCTTCCCAGGAAGTGGCAGGACATTGCCTACTGATGGGAAGTAGAGAATAACATCTTTTGTTTTCCTTTGCTTCCACATGTGATTTTTGCTTTTGCTTTATTAACGTGCCTTCATCTTGACACACAAGGGTTGGATTTTTTTTAATCTTATTTTCTTTCCCCCTAGCCCTGCTGAGGAGGGGAGCGATAGAGTGGCTTGGTAGGCACCTGGTGTCCAGCCAAGGTCAAACCACCACACTTCAAAATTTTGGAAAAAATTAACTTTGCAGGATCAAGAAATAAAAAATTAGGAAACATCACCCATGCAAACTTTTTGTTTAGTTTCCTTCCAGTGGGTTTCATGATATAATATAGTATGATTACAATCTGCTTTTCCAGCTTATTTGAAGTACATGATAATACAAAGGAGATTGCCATTTTCAAGTTCTCAGCTGCCTGAATTTGCAACTAATACAATAAATTTAATTTTATATATATTCACGTAGCTTTCTAGAGCAAATACCTTTTCAAAAGGTGGCAATAATCACCATATCACATCAAATTGGAAGCTCTGAAAAGACAGCACCAACCTATCAAAGCAATTTAAACAGGCATGGGGAGAAGTAGAATTTTTTCTTTTTTTCCAACTGATGATTTCAAAAAAGCACTCTGCTCTCCTCTCTTTGTGCAGTTACACACAACAGTATCACTAAAATTCAAAGAAGTTTTTTCAAGGGTTTATTAGATAAATGATTTATCACTTTCTTAGGGAATGAAACTGTATTTTCAGGTTAGAAGATAAGCATTAAGAAAAAGCCACTAAGTATTGAAAATTGCAAAATTAGGCATTATGTAACTTAACTCCCGAAGTCATGCTGCTCCACCAAAGTTAGTTGACGCAATGGCATCTTTCCATTTTGAGAAACAGGGTACTTGATGTCAAAATATTAAAACCATCTCATAACTAATAGCAGAGATTGAGTATTAAAAAGAAGATCTAAGTCTCAGGGTAAATCTTCCTTTGAAAGCATTTATTGATCTTCCCTTCACAGCACTGTTCACCATTTCTGTAAAGCAATACTTCTGAAAATGGTGATGTAAGCAATGAATAAGTCACAATGACAAGTGGGTAATAAATAATGACTGACAGACTTTCCCTAAGACACAGGAGTGTTCTCCAAATGATAAGGATAATCCTAAAGGTGGCAAAAAGGGTTATTGTAGCACAAAACCCATCAAAATTACTGGAAAACTGTAGAGGTCTAAAGAAAGTTAAGGAATGTGAAAGAAAAAAGAAATTTTGGACTTTATAAAACACAACTGCAGCAGAATAAAACACATCTACATGAACAGGAAAGACTTAATAAAGTAATCCCAGCAATTATAAACAACAGTTATCTAGCTCTGTAAAATCACAAACCTTACAACTTAAACTCAAGTTCTACAAAATACTATATATTTATACAGATTAATCCTTTTCTTTGTCCTAGTACATTGGCCAGGGAACACAGAAGCTGAAGAAAACCAAGAAGACAAAGCTTATGCCAGGTAGTCTAATGCACCTACTTGGATGATATATTCTGTAATAATCTGTGCCTTCCTGAAATACAATGGTATCACTGGTTTTTATATCAAAATACATGACCCGAAAAAAGGCCAAAACCCATCAAATATCGTATGCAGTACAACTTACCAGGTCACACTGTGTAAGCAGAACAACACAAGGAGAAAAAAAAAAAAGGGGGGGGGGGGGGGGGGGAGTGTGGATAACACAAGACAGCAAAACAAGATGCCTAAGGAATGTAGAACAAACAGGTTCATAAGAAAATACTTCAAAGGAAGAGTGCTCATTTGGTTTTAGTCCCTAACTCCTCAGTATCTACTGACATTTCACAGTCGTTTTATGACTATTATCTATACTTCCTACAGTTATAAAAACAGACAAGCCATCAAGTAACCAAGTAAATCCTAAATACTATTTTTTTCTTTAAAAATATTATGCCATCTCTCATGTGATCAAGTTCCATAGAAAGAAAGAACATCTTAATAGTATAATTTTAAAAAGTCTTTACAAATATATCCTAAAAAAAGAGGTCTTAAAACTTAAATTTAATCATAAAGACTCCCTTGGGGTCATAAACATTACCAGTGTGAAAAGTCAGTATTTCTTTTGCTATGCCAAATAACGTTCCATTTTAGATTGCTGTATTTATTTTTCTTCTTATAATTAGTGTTATAGCATAGGCAGCTGTTAACCAAGTAAACTGGAATAGATATTTATTATTTTCTATACAAAAGACGTTCCCAACATTGTCTACACATCTTTTGGTATTTCAAGTCAAAGAAATACTGAAAATTAAAATTAAGATGACCTTCAGAAATACCCTTAACTACCCTGCATTAACTCAGATTTTATGAAAAGATATTTGAAAATTATTCAGTGATCACTCTTAAACAAGTTCTTTGAAAACAAGTATTTTCAACTACAAATTTACCTTAAGCATATATTCTCCTTCACTAAATACTTCAGGCAGGGATCATGTAATCCAACTAGATGAAAAGAAGTGTGGTATTTTGGGGGGAGATAATGATTGTAGGATGGGGTACATTCATCACTGACATATTAACTAAAAAAAGAAAAGTATGTGGACTGAACGGGACATTTCCTATAAGCATTTGCAGTGGCTGCTCTGTCACTTCTTTGCCCAGTCTTGGTAAATTATACCAGCTCACAGTAGACAGAAAAGCTGTAATTCATCGTAATGTAATCAACATTTATCACTATTCTAATAAAGTTGAATCTTAATTTGCTAGTTTCATTGCAAGAAAATACATCTTATTCATTTCTCCAAATAGCATCTTAACTATCTCAAACGTTGCAGTTTAAAATTAAATCCTTCTCTCATTGCCAACCAGATCACACCTATAACAATTTATTCATTAAAATATTATTTTAATTAAGAATTCATTTTCTAAGCCAAATTCCCACTGATCTGAATGACAGATTTGTCTAAAGACAGTGAACTATGATGAAGTTCCATTGAAAACACTAAAATCATATCTAAAGTAGCTATTTACTTTAAAGTAGAAATTTATATCGCTTCTTTTTTCTAATACCTAATTTCTATCCTTTCTTCATGAAGTAAGCTTTCAAGATCACTTTAAAAATTAAACAATCCATGGTTTGGCCATATTATAGAATTAATACTTCTTTTACCATAGAAAACCCACATGCATGAAGAAGCTCACTAACAAAAATGAAACAAAAAATCCCCTGATATCCAAGATTAACAATTATGCAATCAATGCAAAAATTAAGCTTGAGTCAGAGTTTCAGTTAAATTTAGAGTGAAGTAAAGTAATTATGACCAAATTTAACATTACTTTTTTGCCAGTAGAGTAATGGTTGCTTTACTCAAAAAACATGGGTCACCTTTTTAACTTCTGCAATCATTTTATGTTAATGGATAGTAAATATGGGGTATTTTGTGGATTACCCAGTGCACATTATGCCATAATAGTTGCTTCCTCCAGCAACATTTCCATATACAAAACCTCATGGTAAAAAGTAAAGACAACATATGACTAGAGACTACCCATAAAACAGGCAGACAAAAAACCAAAGCTTTTACACACTACAATCCTGAAGCACCTCACCTCTTAACTTAATTTTAAATTAGTCTTCGTGATCATTTATTACCAGATCTCAAATACTGCAAGAAGTGGTTTGTGATGTACTATTTACTTCACCAAAATTCTTATCACTTGTTACACAGAAAAAATGGTCTTCAGAAGCAGAAAGCTAGTGCGTTTATCTACCCACTCTTCCAAATGAACTACGGCATGTGGGCAGTCATGTGTTTTACACAAATCATTAGAGATACAGGAATGTTTTGAATAGCCATCAATGGTTACATCATTAACTATAATTTACTGCAATGACTTATGATTTTCATTTCATAGAAGTGCATTAAGAGTGTGTTCTACACATACATTAACACTCCCCATCATAAAATAAAGCCATTTAACTTTTCACAGAGTGACTTTTACGATGCTGTTACAGAAGAAACTAATTGGAGTTAAAGCATTTATTTTCTAAAAGGTCATGCTTTTTTATTGTAGTTTATAATATTTAAATGGCAGCATATGAGTGTGAATGTACGTATGCGAATGCAGGGAACAATACTGTAACCCATCCGACAAGTTCTGCAGAAAACACAGAACAAAAAGTTATTTGCATATCAAGCTATAATGAGGTAAAAGATAAATCTAAATTGTAAACGAGTTTTGGAGACAAATCAATGCTAATGAACAACAATTACTTCAGTCACTGTGTGAATTAAAACAACGTCATTAATAAAGCTTAGGTGTTCTGCTGATGAGTATGTCTTTAGTCGCCAGCAGATCATACAAGACTTGGTTTAGGAGAAGCAGCAAGCAAAAACGAACTAAGTTTTAAATCACTTTGTTTTGAAGCTCCACTTCAATCAAAAACTTCAGGAAAGCCTACACAACTCAGAAAATCCCATCCAGTTTTAACGACTGCCCTGAATGCCTGATAAAATCTCAGATTTTCACTAGATAATGACAAGAGAGCTTATAAACCTAAAAGATGACTCAGAACAGTCTCTTTTGTTCCCTTTCTTGCATATAAAATAGTCAGTGAAAAAGCAAAATGTTTCCTTAAGAAAAAAAGGGCTTTTGTTTGAGCTAAAAATAAGGTCTACGCATGCTGTTCTTTACCTTGAACGCTCAAAACCAGCTGCAGGTAGTAACCATGTATGGAGAAACTACAGAGGGCACTGTTGTATCAGTTTTCAGGAGTTACAACGGTGACAGGGCCCGAGAACAGAGAAGGCTGTCAGGAAAATAACTAAAGAATCCGGAGTTAGAAGAGCATGCAAATGCACTAAACCTAAAACAATAATAAGGCAAAAAGACTCAAGCTGTATTTCTGAAGGAAAATGGAGTGAAAAAAAAGTTCACATAACAGACTGTCAGGCTGATAGGAATACTGCAGGGCACTCGTTTGGCATTTTCCTTTGTAGTACTTTCCATGGAAAAGGTAACTAATCATAGCGCCGCCTTATCCTTTGCAAACAGGAACCTATTACTGGAATCCCACTCATAATCAATATGAAAATGAGTGATGACTGTTATGCAATTCTTCCACAGGCAGAATTTATCAACAGAAAGAGTATCTCCATACCGTACCGTCCTTTTACAGTCTAAAAAGGCCAGTTCCGTTTTATTCCTTTTCATAAAGAGAGTTACAGATCAATCATTTCTATTTTGAAAATGATAACGTTGGTGCAATATAAACCAAATGAAATCCCAGCCTTTGGAGAAGAATTAAATTTAAACAGACTGATCAGAAACAGTAAAGTGTCCAGCTGAAAACAATGTAACCATGCAACTGCTGTATGTATGCCATGCATATCAAAGCGGGGGGGGGGGGGGGGGGGGGTTAAATAAGTCAGCTTAAATAACTTAGTAATTGTATAAGAAAGCAAAATGATTTTTACACAAAGAATGAGCTTCAGAGATAAAAATATTTCTGAAGACAGATTTGATAAATGTTTTACTGTTCATTTATATGAAAGCTCACCTGTCCTTGATTGTATTTTATTAGAACTAACCCCAATTACATTTCATTAAACACTAATCAATATTAAAACATAGATTACTGCTGCCTAATGAGAAATGTAAATAATATAAAGCTGCCAGTTACCTCAGCACAGAATAAGATAATTCATTTTTTATATTTCTCATTTTTATCCTTAAAAAGCATGATGAAGATGCCAAGAAAGATACCAAAGTACAGAAATAAGATACGGATAGTACCATCCATTTAAATGGAAGTGTAGAGAAGAAAGGTGTTGCTCTTTTTCAATTATGTGGTGACAAAACCCACAAGCAGCATGTTTTACAGTACTACAACAAAAAACAGCACTGTTATGAACACTGATTCAGGTTTGTATTTAAAAATGAAAGGCTACATGGAAGGTCTTTTAAAATTAAGTCAGGCAGTAACTTCATAATAAACCAAAGAATAAATACTTTAACAGAGAAGATGCCCAAGCAAACAAAACGTACCAGAAAATTGTCTACACCTATATGAATGCATGAACAAAACAAAATCAAAACCACTGACAGTGCCTGTGGATACTCGCTCACATCCATATGCATAAGAACTGTGATGGTAACTGTGGTGGAACTGTGTCTCTAAGCATGCAAAGACAGAGGTACTACATGAAAGGAAACTGCCACAGAAAATAAAAATCCTCTTTTTTTTTTTTTTTTTTTAAATCACAAAACCAGACAACACAAATACACCAAGCAGGACCCCGGTTCCTTCACAAGCCACTGAGACCGGGAATTCCTTCTAAGTGATTCTCAGTGATTAAGTAATTCTTTCAAGCCACTTGTTAATAAAAGATAAATAAAACCAAAAACCAATGTGCACATCAGGAATAGGTTTCATCCAGGTTTTACCACCTTTGGCTTCCAAACTGGCCCTGTATGTGCAATGTTAAGTGGAAAAGTTCACTGAATTTCAAATGCATATATATTCTGTTTTTAGCCTAATTCTGTTCCTACATCAGAATTACTTTAAAATTGCTGAACATACTACCAGTCTAGTAATATGTTAGCTCTTGTTTTTCATCAGCATTGTTTCTAGCAGTCTAGTTTTGCTAAAATAAAGCTTTATCTTATTTTATGGTATCCAGGTATTAATAAAATTTCACTAGCATTCCTTTTATACTCCTTCTGATGCGTATATGATTGCAGGCAGGCAGGTTGCATGCATGTAAACAAAATGAACAGTTTGTTAGATGCACAGTATTAATAAAAGAAATGTATATTAACCTACTAAATATACACTACAACACTAGGCTAAAACAGGTGAAGTTCTCAAGATACATGTTTGTTCTATGTAAAACCTAACTGCATTTTAACTCAGAAATGTTATAGTTCATTCCTACAGATATGCAATCGGATCCAAATGGGACTGTTACTGAGGCTGTTGAGTCTATGCACGTCACTTAAATAGAATTGAAACCATGAAAAAAGTTTTGATAACATTTACAAAATTGACTTAAACATCTTAATGTATTTTTCCATTTAACTACAATACTGAATGCCAAAATGTTAATAGATAACTCTCTAAATATTCAAGATATTTAACAAGATACTTGAGGTTCCTTTCTCCCCATGCAATACAGCACATTAAAACCAATTTTACTATCGTAATTTATTCAAAGCTTGATTATGAGCAAAAGCTGCAAGAATAAATACAGCATTGTTGATTCATACACAAGCATTTCACTTAACTACATTGGATAATAGCAGTGCTCCTAAAGGAGTATAAAAGCAAAGTGATTAGAAGTCATTACTGTTAATTAGCATTCACTTTACATTGATAGGGATGAACCTTTTCTGTGCTGAACAAATGGAAAGCTTTTATCTGAAAGTCTGCCAAACCTGGTCAAGGTAGGCATTGAAAGAGTGTCAGTGACCAGTAAGTTGAATTCAAAACAACAATAACAAAAAAGCAAAACAAAATCTAAGGATGTATCATCATCCAATTAGTGAAATTCAGTTTTTAAACAGGAAAAGGTTTGAAGGGAATGAGTAAAACTGGAAACTCATACTTCACATTCTGCAATCTCACTGATAAAAGGAGGAAATGTGTGTTTATCAAACTTGCTGCGAGTGCACAGTTCATTTGGCGTCCTGTAAACAATGCCTGGCTGCCCATTTCCAAATGCATGTGAGAATCTTGCAACCCAGAATATCATATTCAGCAGGCAAGGTCACAGTAGAGATGCCCTGGAAATGGGAAATTAGGAAAACCTGGCAATCAGAGGTTTAAAGCTGACCAGAACAAGCCCTCAGGCTTGCTTACCATCTTATACCACCAGCCTGACTGTCTCTGCTTATTCAATATTAACACAACAAGACTGAGAGTGAGTAAAAACAACTCCATGCACCTAACAGGGAGAAATACAGTGACTTTTTTGTTTACATAAAGCTCAACATTTCTCACGGTAAGAAACTACCTCAAAGACGTTGCTCAAGATCCCCTTCTGCAAAAAAAAAAAAGAAATTGACCCTTCCTGAACAGTTCAGATGAGACATGGAGAATGACAGGCATCCTGTTGATTAAAAAAATGTCCTTGTTCCCACCTCATTTTAAAATTCAATCTAAAAAAAACCCCAAACAAAACAAACAACAAAAAACCCCAACCCTGTTTTGTGAATAGAAATAAATAAATAATTATATTTTACATTGCTTAAAGCACTGCCAACTATGCAATTACTTACTACTCTCTTCCCTTAATCCACACTGTTATTCACTGCTGATGGCAACGGTCAACCCCTTACTGGAGGAAGCTAATGGTCATTCCCTAGCTGGAGAAAGCTAAGGAGCTCTACTCCAGGATTAGTTAAAAGAAAAAATAACAAGTAAAAAAAAAATAACTGTTGAACGTTATGAGTTCAAAGGGACAATGCATATTCTTACAGATAACATCTATTCATTGTAAAAGATAGAGGAACCTGGTTTATACCACATGAAAAACCACAGCAAATATTTGGTCTCAAAAAAAAAAAAAAAAATCATATTTTATGAAGAAACATGGTTATTTATTTCTTGTCAGTGCAGTAACCATTTCATACAATTTCTAAAAGTTCACGTTTAACTTTCCTGTCTAAAGGCAAAAAGAAATGTGCTAAGAGGTATGGTCTCCAAATGTTCACCTAATCAACATGAGCAGAAGAGGGCCCAAAATACAAATTCCGTGTTTTTTTATCTACCACTGCTCCCCCTAACTGGGCACTTGAAGATTTTTCAGGATATTTTTCAATACTGATGTTATAATTTCCCTTACTGTACATAAATTCTATGTTTCAAATGCTGAATTATATATAAAGTTAACCTATCAAAATATCAAGGGCACAGTATTCTTCATTTGCAATAATCTTAAAATATAGGGAGAAAAATTAAGGAAGAGTGATTATTCTGGAAATCTGGCAGAAAGACAAATACCTCCTCCTATAATTTAATCTTTTTCAAAAGTGTTGAAAAATATACCCTTGAGGAATTTGTCTATACATCTACAAATAAATCATAATGGGGAAAATATCAGATTTTCTTCAACTGGAAACATGTGAAATGATAACTAAAACAGAACTGTTCTGCACACTTCTGAACTCTATGAATCCTAATCAGTGAGAGGGGGAAGCTACCTACTTTGTCTGAACCTACTAACTGCAAAATTAGTTTGGTGAACAGGATGCTGAGGTCCTCAGATTACAGATTCTTGAAGTCAATCAGGATTCCATAACAATATTTAGATCTTTAAGACTCCTAAGAAAATCTGCAAACCTTATCTGCATGAGTTAAGAGTACATTATTAGTCTTTATTCACGTCAATACTGCCACTGAAGTCACGAGGACTACCAAGAGCTGATTAAAATGGATACATAAAAGCCAAAAGACTACTTCTAAATACTTTATTGTTACGCATTTAATAACAATCAAGAAGTGAAGCAACGCCTGCAGTAGAATACCAAGTTACATTTATTAATGTGTTTTTCCTGATGGGAGCATCTAAATGTTTGGCTGTACAAAAGCCACAGAAAATCAGTCATCAGACTGAGTCCAAGAACTCTTTTTACTCACTGGCCACAGCAGCTAAATTCTGGAGAAGGATGAAAGACTGTTTCCTTAGCATGGAAGACTATTAGCAATAACAAGGAAGCGAAAGCTTCATCTTCTGTGGGGGAATTAAACCCTATCCAAAGGCCACAGAATAGCCTTGTATTTCATTCATTCACCTTAAACTCCAAAGAACTGTTGCATGAAGTGCTCAAAGTCTTAGGGAGTTTATATGAATAATGATAGGACTTAAGTTACCTCTATTCCACCTGAACCTGCACAGCCGAAGTACTTCATCTGAGACAAAATATCATCTTAAATAACATCTAAAACTACACAGCTATTGCAATTTTAACTCTTAGACAAGAATACTTCCTGTCTTCAGTAAACATCAGTCCGGGTTCACTTTAAAAATCATGATTCTGTGCTTTAAAAATAACTATAAAATATGGGTTGTATTAATAAGTTCTTCATTGCTGTAACTAAAAACCATGTTACTCATTCCTACTGACTGAGTTATAAGATCAGTGTTCCAGAATATGACAATATTTTAGAAAATAATTTTTCTTTCTTTCTCCTTCCACATTACTGATAAAATGAAACAGTGCCACAAGCAAAGGCTATTATTCAAATGTTTCATACATGCAATATATCCAACATCAATTCTTATTTTTCAGCTGACGATCAATAGATTATATCATAATTAATAATTCTTCAGTCCTGAGATCCAATATATTAATTTATTTCAAGTGTACTCTGGTTTTTTGTAAGCTTGCAGGTTCTGAAGCCACAAAGTGCACCACAAAAAGAACTCTGACAGAAATAACATGTTAAAGCTGAAAATGCACTGAAAATAAACTTCCATGCTTTATAATAAACACGGCGAGATATATTACAAAGAAACTGTAAATATAATCAATTTTTAAATACTAATTTCAAAAAACTCAAGTCATGAAAAGTGTTATTGAAAAAGATGAAAAAACAGCTAGAAGAAAAAATGTTTTTATCAAGTTCAGGAATTCTACAAATTACTCCAGCAGTGGAAACTTACCCAATAAAGGCAAAGCCTTCCCAGAGCAGAGGAGATAAGGCAAGAAACTTGGAAGAGGACAGAACTATCTACTGGAACCCAGAACTGAAACAAATTATCTTAAACTGAACTGGAATCTGCTACAACTTCTGCCCTAAACAAAAGTTTAGCCATAGTCCCATAAGACACAGAAAACAATCCAAGATTCAAGTCATCTGACACTACTTCTGCATGTGCTCGCATAAAACATCAATGTATTATTTGGACAAGAGCACAATTACATTGAAAAGGGGAGAAAGCGGCTAAATATGCCTATATTGAGAAGTAAGTTTCATAAAAACACTTCCATGCTAAAGTCTTTCCAACCACTAACAGGAAAGAAACACAGTTTTCCCACATATTTATTGGTTTAAAAGACAGCGCCACGATAAAACCCTGAAGGAAATTCAGATATCTAAGAAACCCTAGTGTTTACATGCTTTGCTGGAAAAATCTCCAGTACATAAAGCAACACACATGGACAAACAAGGGTATTGGTAATCCCTATTCAGTAACATGGAATGTAGATTAAATTATTCCTTAGATGTCAGTGTCTCACAAAGTAAATATCCTACTATCTGATGAGGACTGCATAGTAAGATACATTGAGACATCATATATTTCACAATATATATTGAATACAGAATCTAAAACGGGGCGTTAGGCAACTAAAAAATAAATATAAACTTCCTTCATACCTAGCAATCATCTGGGTTTGTGATGATAAAATTAGCAGGTTTAAAGTTATCGGCAGTCAATATCACTTTGAGTCCCGTGAACTAGAACAGGACTGTCGTCCTGGGTTTCTCAGCACTGCAGGGGAATATTTAACTTTTTAGAAATCTTGCTCTCGTAACATTGATTTTAAAACATCAAACACTTTTGAATTCATACTAGTTTTTCAAATATGTTTTGTTTTAATTTTTTATAAAGTACTTTCAATACAAGCATTCTTTACAAATGGAAAGAGAGGCACACTATGTGATTTTGATCTAGACACGCCTTTCCTGTATTCTCAGGCCTAAACCATTTGACAGAAAAATGGAGCTATGTTAGTTTGACCAGTGTTTTGAAATTATGTCCACTCAAGGTTGCGTTTTGACAAGGTTTCCCCAGAATTCCTCCCCTCCCTTTGACAGAATGCAAATTGAGCTCTCTGTTTAAAAAAAAATTAACATCTGGGGGAAAAAAATCCTAAAGCAAAATCCTCAGTGATTAAGACTTATGTAGTAAAGCTACAAAACTGCACTTATAAAAAAAATGTGAAAAAATAGAAAGCTTTCAAAGTTAGTGTTAACACACAAAAGAAAATTTTTCATGTCTTTTTCTTAAAACTAAAAAAACCCAAAGACTTACAGCTGCTGTAGTTTATACCCCCCTGATAATTTTGCAATTATTCATCAGAATATGCAAGACTTTTACTGAAACTTCTGCACCAGAATTTCCTAGATAGGTTTGACTGTAAAGACATGGTTATCCAAAGTCTAACATAAAGGCAGTATATTGTTAATATATATGTCTTTAAAATATCATATAGTGTAACTAATATTTCTACGCAGGAAAGGAATAGTTATTTAGTTCCAGACAACTTGATAACATCTCTTTCAACTATAGTCATAATTATCATGTACAAACTTCCAAAGCAGAAGTTGTCAAGATTTAACATTAGCATTAATTTATGTCAGACATCCATTTCTCCAAAGACAGCAAGAATTGAAAAGGAAGTATCATCTTAATTGCCACTAATCTGCCTGTTTTAAATTAAATTGATCAATAATTTATTATCGTACCCAGTGGCAGAAAGCTGTTAGCATGCAGCTTTGAGAGACAGCATATACTAGTCCTTCTAATTTCTATCTTGGTTCAAACATAATTTAAAAATACTGCACCACATTTCTTTCAACTCCTGTACTGCGTGATATGCACATTCCATTTAAAACCTCTGTGAAGCACTCTAGAGCATAATCATAGAATCATAGATTCATTTAGTTTGGAAAAGACCCTTAAGATCAATCAAGTCCAACTGTGAACTTAACACTGCCAAGTCCACCAGTAAACCATGTCCCTAAGGACCACGTCTGCATGTCTTTTAAATACCTTCAGGGATGGTGACTCAACTACTTCTCTGGGCAGATTATTCCAATGCTCGATAATCCTTTCAGTGAAGAAATTTTTCCAAATATCCAACTTAGATCTCCCCTGGTACAACTTGAGGCCATACAGCCTATACGCACTGTTCTCCTGTTTCATAGTCTCATATTCCAATATGGGTATATGATTTTGATTTTACTTTAGAGAAACATGATTTCCCTGCCAAAATTGTTTAGAAGATGTAACATTCGACTCCCAACATGGTTCAGGAAGCATTGTGCACTCAAATCACATTCTTAGGTCTTATCTGTATATTTGTGGGGTTTTTTCAACTGAACAAGTAAGCCTGAAGATTTTAGGTTCATGAATCTCAGTTCTTATTTCAATGGAGGAAAGGGAGCTAGAACATGTTCAATACCTGAATTGAAGGCTACAAATATCTTTAGCTGAAGTTTCAGGAAGTAGTCTACATGTCTGATCAATAAATTTAAATGTGCATTTACTTTTTTTTTTAAATAGCAATTGATACGATTTTCTGAACATTGTCTTAGCATCTGTGCGGTGCTTCTGTACTGTTTCAGTACTGTGCGCTGCAGTCAGCAACACAATTAAGTGGTATAGACATAGCACGTTCACTCAAACTTTGTGTAAAACACCTGGGGTCAATGAGAGGTTTTTTATTTAGTTCAGTGATTTAATTCTGATTTCATTCCAGTGAAAAATAAAGTACTACATTAAACATTTTGGAAAAGAGCAGAGAATAACTTTCTAGTGGTTTAGGAAATATGCATATTATCTCCCTTTAATTGGTTTTATAGCAAAAAAAAGGATTGATATATGGTATTACTATTATGTGATATATTAGAATATAGTTACAAGGCTACCTGTAGAGACAAACTGACATTGTAAAATATGCTGTAATACCTTGTGAATAACCTGCAACATACAAGCAAGTAACAGATTCAGGTTTACAGAGCATAAGCATAGACAAATGGAAATGTCTAGACATTACTTTCCATACATCGATAAATGCAGAAAACCCAAAAGATCTCTCATTCCAGTAATCAAGCAATGCATTATTTCAAACATGAAACTACATAAATATTTTATTTATAGATAATTTTCACAATTATGTTTTTTGTAGAATATGCTCAGCACCTGTTACAGGTGTTTTTATTAATTAGGAACAAGGCTTTGGCTTTAAATAGGAATTAATAAGTCTCATTTAAATTGGGGAAAAAGGAATAAAGTTATGCTATATATTTACCGTGCTAGGAAGAACAAAGGAATAGAAATAAAACCTGTAAAAGTGTTCACTTCCCTTAAATATTTAAGTGGATCATTTACTTAAATTTATAAATGAGTTAAGCAACATACTCGTCTCCAGTTATTTAAGTCTTTTCATTCAGCATACCTTAACAAGTTTCATGAGGTGGTAAAGGTCTTCAACCTCATCCTCCTGACATGTGGTATACACTTTTCCAGTATTTACACTGGTACCCTTTATGAAACCACGATAGAGTGGCAAATCCAGTGCATCAGCATATAGGTCAATGGCATGGTGTCCTACTGTCTGATACATATAGCTGTCCAATTCATCAGTCTGCCCTGCCACAGTTAAGAAACAATCATATTAGGTACATTATTTCAACAATTACTACAGATAATCATAATACTACAAAGCACTGAGAAAATCTAAATGTTAATATTTTTTGGTTCACAAACAGATGTTTGGTGACAATACCTCTATAAACATGGAAAGAAAAAAAATAGATTTCTTCACCCAACAGACGTATGGAGAGGAAGACATCTGTCACAAACATGCTGCCTATTTCAAAATTGTGGTGTCTATTTCTTCCTTAGTATTTCTCCCTGCTTCATCCAAAAATCTCGTAACAGTCCAATTCTGCTCCTATTTATATGGTAATTTTAATAGGATCACAGTTCATAGACACAAACCCATATGCATTTCAACATACTCAGAGCAAGAAATTTGGAATGCACTGCAACACAGAGAATAAGCAATAAGTTGTCAAATTTACAAAAACTTTCTTGTTAAAATTGTTGTCATGGTCATCAGGAAAGAAGAAGAGATTATTTCTACTTAAGTAGAATAAAAGTAGACTGCTGTAACATTTTGACATTGCTTAATATATAAAAAGAAAAGGAAATCTGTTGTAATAGCCAGGCCCTTTCTACCTTCACTCCTTTTAAAATTAAGCTTGAAATGAAATCAACAACTTGCCACCATTTCCTTAACCAGGATGAAAAAATTAACCGAGTTTTCTTACAAGCAGTTTACAGGTAGAACATAAGAAAAAAACAGCTAAAATGCAGGCATCATGGATTAGAATTAAATCTCAAATTATATGATAAACCATTTACATATGAAATCTTTCAGATAATTTTTCAGATTGATAAAGCAATATATTATTATTGGTGAAACCTCCACTTTATTTATTGAAAGCTAACACAGTTCACTATTTTAATGCTAATTTGTAAAACTGAAACTCTGCAACTCTGCCATATACCTATGTAGCACATCTTGCAAAGAAAAAGGTCTGTAACATTGATCAAGATAACTAATTTGTGATGTAACAATTAGGTCATGTCACATTCTATACCATACAACAGAGACACTTTTGCTCAAAATAGTCAAATACAAACCCATAATCACAACTAACCAACCTAGAGCAGAAGAGTTGATTTAAAAGAAAACTCAGTGTTTTTCAATATACATGAGTATGACAAGGTCTTTTAACTGATACTCAGTTCAGAATACACAGTTTCTTTATTAATTGAGACTCTCCAGGCAACAGTGGTACAAGATAAAATAAAATGAATGGCACAGAATCTGCTATTGCCTGAAGCACCTCAATTAACTTTCCACAAAATTTCCAACTACACACTTAAAGAGAGCATTTTATGATTTTAATGACAATATTCTGCATTTCTGATGTGGATAAATTAGTTTAAAGACAACATATTTCAACAAGATTAGAGATGATTATGTCCTAGCTACCCAGAAAATAAATTGTTCCTGTACTCTTCAGCATTTTCCAGTTGTATCCGTGACTCATTTGTGATGGCAGCTCCCTTTTTCCTTCACTTTCTGTGTATCTTCTTACTATACAGTTACCAGATATCACAATTTTTTAACATATGTTGACCAGTAAACCTATGTTAACATGCTTTAGCATCCTCCACTACTGACTGGGAAACAACTCACTTCGTTTTCAAGTCTCATTTCAAGTTCAATTCATGCTCTAGTCCAACACAGAAGTACTCAGCTCATCTTCTCACCTCACAGCTGACTTAAGACTACCTGAGTTTCTCCCATTCTCTTTCATAGAAACAGGTCTAGGTACAGCCTGTGACGAACTGATCAGTTCTTCAATCCATTTCACAAATGCTGGGTTAGAATACACGTGAGGAAGATACACGAGGCTAAAACAAATGAGCAGCAGCAAAACTGCATATTTTTGGCAGCTGGTTTATGAAATGTTTTATGCCAGTTTAAAGCATTTCTAGAAATACAGTGTTTATTTGGTTTTATTATGTCTCTACCACCTTTTACTATCTGTGCTACTGAACTCACACAATCCCTTTGTTTACCACCAGGAATATTCATATTCTGCCTTCTTCAAACTGTGTAAGCCTTTCTTTTACTAATCTTCATTTTCTTCTGGTTTTTTCCCCTTTAAGGAAAAATACACTTAATACATCTCCATAGCTTTCCCCCCCCCTACCTCTTTTAGGATTTCTAAATTGCCCTTCAATATGCAAAACTATATAAAAACACGTAAAGGAACTTAATTCAGGCACTGCTCTGCCTTCATTGTTTCTAATATTGAAAAAAAATCTCCTTTAAGAAATACAGCTTTCATACCTGTGTTTTCGGCAGGTCTTAAATTGGCTAAAGCAACAATCTGATGCCCAGCAGCAACGCACTGCATCATATTATAACAGCTGTCCTTCCCACCACTGTAAGAAAGAGAAAATAGTGTCAATTGAAAGTACTGATAAAAGTTTTAGCTTTTTATGATGTTTGCCTAACTACTTGAAAATTAATATCATCAGAGCTGGTCATAAAGTTTTGAAATAAAAAAAGAAGTTGCAAAATATTAACAGTAGGAAAAGGATGATTTCACCTTAACAAGGTTTACTATATATGTATAGTGCCTACATACAGTATCCATAAAGTACATATTCAGTTTTGCATCTTATTACTAATCTGAAAGGCTCCAAGAAGAACAGCCACTTACACTGGAATCCCTTTAGAACCAGGACTGTCTTCTACTCCAGAGCGAAATTACTCTGTACTATTACTAGATAACTTGGATTTGAAACCCAGTATCTGCTCCATGAGAGTTGCCAGCATCAGCAATCTTTTTAAATGAAGACTGTCATGTTAGGAATAACATTTATCCTTCATGGGATACTCTGCCTAAAGTATCAATGTTTTAAATGTATTTTCCATTCTCAAAAGCTGCAATTAATACAGGCAGCAGGTTCAGTTGACACAACATACAAATTTTTTACTGCATATAATTGCAAATAAAAATAATTACTGCTAATAAAAAAACCCAAAACAACAGAAAAACAAACAGAACTATATTCTTCTCTGAGGCCTAGAGATTACACTCTAACACAGAATATAGTTAATTTTTACATTCATTCAAGATCTAGTGGAATCTTTTCCACTATCAGTGAGCAAAGAATCCTGTTATCCTGGTATAAGTCAAATATATTATTTTTCAGGGATTTTAATCACCATCAAAAAAAATATTACAGTCTAACAATGAAACTAAGAGTGCTCTAGAATACACACAGCTTGCAAAATCCACATTCAGACTCACAGCCTTCAAACTACAACTGCAGGTAGAGATTCTGTGCGGCTCCTTTAAATGCCAAGTCACAAAAACCAGTTCGGGGCAGGAACTGGAACAGAGATCTAGATCAGCTTCCTAAAACTTCGTCTTGCCTTAGAGTCACTGAGACATGGACAGATGAACAGATAGTACAAACAGTCCTAGCTACAATAGACCATCGGTTTTCTTGTGACCACACCATTACTAACAAACTTCAGCATTTCCAATGTAAAGTTCCAACTTTTATCTAACCCTCTATGCAAATGCTTAAAAGTGCATTACAGGAATGTAACCATAAACTTGTTCCTCTCAAATTCTGTTTTTATCCATGCTAAAATTCTGTATGCTGACCTTAATTTGCTGCATAACTCAAACCTAAAGTAGAAATAGCGTAAGTAACTTGGCATCCTTTCGTACTTAACAGATTCTCATAAAGCAGTTGCTTATGTTTCAGTGCTATGAAAGTAAATATAAAAGTGATAATAAATAGATTCCTAATTCAAGGTTCCATCTCTACCTGACATCGTTCTCATGCATACCTACAACTTTCTTCTAAAAAAAAATATTTTAAAAATCATGTGTTCATTAGTTCGGGATACTGTGCTTGATAGCTTGAAAACATAGATCATATTTACTTCATAATGTGAAATTTCAGTCTTAACAGAATCACAATGAGACAAAGACTCTTTCCTTAATCAAAGCCTCCCACTAGGTCTGATTTCAACTCCATACACAACTTCAGACAAATAATTATATTACAGTAGATAATTGCCTGTGCTGTTCACAGCATTTCAGTATTATTTTTTTTTAAATCAAAAATTAAAAGGACACTTGGATATGTCTATTAATCTTTTCTACTAATTTATAAAAAAAGACATGTTAAGATAAGGCTACATTCAGATTTCCCACATATGACCACTGGTAACTTGACTGAAATTTGTAGAGTGCTCACTGGATCACATGCTACTACATTGTGACTTATTTTCTGTATTACTGTTACCATAGCCCTAAAAACTAACCGTACCAAGAAACAAAACAAAATGGTGCCTACCTACAAGGCCTCCTAACCTAGCTGTTAAACACATGCTGGTTAAAACCAGTGAAGCCAGACAGCCCATGCTGTGGGAGGAAGGTGGACTCAGCACAGTCCCAGCCTGGCTGTTTTCTAATAGATTGTAACAAGAAAACCCAAAACCAAAACCCAAACTAAAACCAAACCAAAACCAAAGCAAAACAAACAAAGAAAACAAGCTTTACAAAGAGAGATGAAGGCAGGTACTGAGGTAGCCTGGGGACTCATCTCTATTCTCATCACAGAAAAAAAAATCACAAGGCCTTTTTGTAGGAAACTGACAAAGTCAGGCCACAGTCAGGGTTAGTTTTGACAATGTTGCAAGTATGTTAACAGTTAGGCTTATAAACAAACAAAAAAAAAAGAAGAAAAAAATAAATAAGGTAACCATAAAGATACAAGTCTATAAAAGACTTCTGAACAAAATTCCATTCACAAGTGTAACCACTTACAGTAAGAAAATTCTAGAAGAATTAGAGTTGGAAAACATCATATTTCAAGTTGAAGACTGGCTTTAAAATGTCTATGATTTAGCACAAAACACAATACAGGATTTACCCCATAAATACCACCTTAAAGCAAGACTATCAACTTTAAGTGTGGCCAACATTTTAAAAGAAAAAGAAACAGCTTAAAGTAGTTTTATATATAATCCTGACCTTTTCAAAAGTAAGAAGCACTTTTCAAATACTTTTCCCCCCCTCTGATCTTTGAGGCTAGCTCTGTTACAAAGATTTCGGACACTTTGATGTCTCTTTAAAACTTTTCTTAAAACTATTACTGAAACTAAATCCATCCTTGTAAAATTGCCCATTAAAATAGCAACTGTGTTAGAAACCTGTTTTTAGGATTTTATTTCATCCTGCCTTTTAACACATTCCTCTGCTTAGAGCACATCAAAATAAATAAACCTGGAAGACCAAATCTTATCTATAAAACAAGAAAAAAGCATCAAAGCTGATTTTCCTACTCTGTATTTAAGCAAATCTTGAAAAACATAGATAACATTTGCTGTATTTTTTCCTCTTTGGATGATGTTTGGAATGATTTGGAACTGTTGTGGCCAAACCCCGATTTCAGATTTCAGCAAGGTGTGATATTTGACAGTGCCTGAGGGAATTTAATACATTAAATGTAAGACTTCAGTTACTGCATCCAAAAATAAAAATACACTGCTCCCATCTGCACAATTCTTTTCTGTTTACAGGCTTCCTACCTTGTTGGTAAAAGAACACACCTGTCCTTGTTCAGAAAAAAAGTCAATGGCTTTCTACAAAAGTACAAACAAGCTGTTTACAGTACAAGAACTACAGAAACTGATGGAAAGCTGCAAGAACACAGAGGGAGTGAGCACAGCAGCCCCTGACAGATAGGGCTGGGTCCGACTGCAACTACTTCAATGAGTGATCTTCATCTTTTCAAAAAATGAGCAAAATTAAATCTCTCTCAAAAGGCACACCAGAAAAATCTACCGTTAAAGAGTTCGGAAAATTTATCCGAAGACAGTTAAGATATTCGGAAAGGAAAAGCAGCTGGAAATTGAACTGCAAGCGAGCAAACCCCCTCCAACCGCGGGGCACGCGGCAGCGGCTCTGCACCCCAGGGACCGCCCCCCCCGGCGCCGCAGGCGGCTTGCTTGGGAGGCCGGGATAACGGGGAGCAGGCAGCCGGGGAAAATCACTGTGGGTAGTGTTTTCTGGGGGGGGTTGCTTAGTTTGGGTGTTTGGGTTTGGGTGGTTGTTTTTTTTTTTTTTCCTTTTTAAACAGACAGTAGTAGCTCTTGAGCATCCCGGCAGCAAGGGAAAAGCCGAAGAGAAACTGTTGCCGCGTTACCCCGCGGAGCGGCGGGGACCGGCCCGGCGCGGCCCCGGAGACACCCAGCACGGGCAGCGGGACGGCGCCGCAGCCGCCCGCGCCGGGCAGGAGCAGGCGGGGAGCGCACGGGCGGCAGGGCCGGGGCAGGGGCGCTCCCCAGCGGGCGGGCGGGCTCGGCCTCTCCCCGCGCCCCGCTCCGCCTGCCAGACGCCTCTCGCTCACCCGCACGGGCGCTCCCCCAGCCCGTTACCTGATCAAAGCCACTACTCTCATGTCGCTCACGGGCGCGGGGGGCGGTAACGCCAACGGGGAGGTGCGTGACAGCTGCGAAACGCAGCGGGGAAGGAAGCCGGCCAGCCAGGGCCACGCACGCCGCCGGCTCCTCCGTTGCTACCGCTACCGCTTGGCCGCCTCCCGTCAGTGGACCCTCCTCCCGGGGCAGACCGGGAGACTGCCTGAGCAACCGGAGGCACGGCAGGCCGCCGCCCGCCCGCGCCCGGGAGAGCCGCCCCGCCCGTGCCGCGGCCCCGGGAGCCGCCGCGGGGGCTGAGGCCAGGCGCGGCCCGGGCCCGGGCGAGGCGCAGGGCGCGGCCGCGGAGGCAGCGCGCAGGACGCCTATGGCGGGCAGGGCGGCCGCGCCGGTAGGCCCGGGCGGGCCGCCCGCTGCGGGGGCTGCCGCGAGAGGCGGGCGCGGCCGCGGGAGCGCCCCGGCGTTCCTGTCGCCTACCCCTGCCCGCCTTTTTCCTTCTTGCCGGCTGCGAGCAGTAACGGAGCTGTTCTAAGTGAACGATTGCGTTCTAGGAGTGGGGCCACCGAGCGAGGGGGCCGGTCCGCCCCTTCCCCCTCGGGTGCCTGCCGGGCGGCCCGCGTGCTGTTTGGCGGCCCGGGGGAGGGAGGGGGCGGGAAGGGCCCGCTGTGAGGGGAGGAAATGCCGCGGAGCTTCAGAAGTCGCTGCGGACCTGTCGTAATCGCGGCTGCCGGAGCCCGGCGTGGGGTGGCCGCCCTGGGATGCTGCTCGCCCGGCGGCGGGTGGCCCACCGGCCGGCTGCGGGGCGCTGGGCGAGAGAGCGGCGCTCCCTCAGGCACCCCCCGACTCTGGGGCTGGGGGGTCCGCCGGAGGAGACCCCTTCCGACTCGCCCCAGCGCCCCCCAGCAGCCTGTGTGGAGGGGCCAGAGCCGGAAGGGAGCAGACCTGTGTGCTCCACCTGCACCCTCGGGTTCAGCTGCTGACCAAAAATCTCATCTCGCCACGCGGTCTGTGTCTGGGGCCAGTCTGAGCAGTCCTGCCGCTGTGCAGCCGGCAGGCACCTCTGTAGGTTTGCAGGCTGCATCAAGGAAAAGCTTACCCAGGGGCTCAGCTTCTGAATCCAGACACAATTTCATGTCTCCTGAGTCACAAGAAAAACCTGCGGGTTAGTTCTGCCCATGAAACCATATTGCTAGGCCAACTTTAAAAGGCTTACACCACCAGATAAAACCATTGTTGGGGGTATCATACGTGGCAGTGTTTCAAGCAGCAGTCTGAGGGCTCACTGCTCTCCAGGCATTGATTCAAAGTGCCTGTGGGTCCAAAATGGGGACGAGCACCCAGTGTTGTGCTGCTGGTTGCTGGCCCTCACTGGAGCCTGGTGTGTGGGGGAGCAGCGGGGACAAGCGTGGTGCCTGGGGGAGCCTCGGCACTGCCCCGCTCAGTGTCTTCATCTGCGGTGCCACCGCTGGTGCTGGCGATCCAACCTGGAAGTTGGCAGGGACCAACAATGCTGGTTCATGGTTCCCATTGAATTTAGTTGAAGCAACTGGTGCAGCTAACGTAAAAGCTTTCTTCCTCAGAGCTGGGATGAAAGGTATGCTTTATGCATTGCGAGTGCTAACTTACCAGTTCCCTGTAATGTGGTATACAGTGCTATAGAACAATCTCTACCAATCAGGCTTTGCAGGAGCCTCTGTGCAAGCACACAAATTGTTTGGTCTGAAGTTCCCAGGAAGAGGTAAGATGGAAGAAAATAGAGAAGGAAATATTCTAAGAAAAAGCATTTTGTTGATAGCAATAAATGTGCCCAAATAAATGCCTAGTGAGACACATAAAAGATTTTTTTCATGTACAGCTCACAAAACAGTTTGAAGGACTACTTTGTTTTTTCTTAGATTTGAGTCTGCACATGATTTGTACAGTAAGTCACTGGAACCTGGAAAATAGGAGTACATAATCATGGGCAGATGATACCTTCCTAAATACACTGGTAAAGTTAAGAAGTGGCAATCAGTACAAAACTTCTCTGATAAGTAGCTGTAAAGAGGTAGTAAACACAACATGGATTTTTCTGCACAGTAGTAAGTACAAAAAACACATGTTTAAAAAAATAAATCCTCGGTTCATGCTTTGGCCATCACAGGCCAGCAGTTACGAGGCAAAATACTTGACTTACATTGGAATTACTTACAGAGCAGTTGCATTTCCTTCTAGTTTAGTGACTTCATGCATTATTCCTAGAAATCTTTTTCTGCTCTTAAAATATCTTAACAGGATCTGGAAGAGGGTTACTTAGATGTGAAATTCTAAAGAAAGGGTGAGGATTTTGGTAGGGGGTTAGGGCTTTTATTTTTTCGCTTGGAAATGTAATGGAGGCCTGTTCTAAATTAAAACTGAAAATCCGGTGTACTAGAGATTTTAGCAGAGATTACTAAATTGAATGAAGCAATACCACTTAGTACATGAACTAGTAAAAAATAACCACACCTCTGAGGAACTGTAAAAAAGGCAGAACAAAGGTATATGATTTGGGGGAGGGGGGGTGGAGGGGGAGCGGGATGTGGTATTTTATCAAACATAACATCTATCTTTTCTGGGTTTGAATGAAATATTTTTAGTTTTTATTATCAAGAGAAAGTTATTCAGCTAGTGGTTGTGAACACTTAGAAGATGCTCATTTACAATACTTAGCAATGATACATGGAAATTCTAAAAATCATGTACATAAATTATTCTGCTCCTTTGGAAAATGGAGAGGACATAAAATCAGTAGCTTTAATCACACAGCTTTATAACAAATATTTAAATACTTGTAAAGCTCTCTTTTAAGTAGCATTGTTAGAAGATCTGGAAATGAGAATAATTCTGAAGTCCCCTGTTTTCTCAAAGGTCTGTTGTTATTATTATCTATTCTGATACAATGTTGCTGTTTTTTCAGCAGATGGTTCTATTGCATTCAGCTTTACAGCTTTCAAAAACAAATTTCTACTTACAAGTCAGATTCGTTTGAAGTAAAAGTTACATATGACACTGCAAGACCAAAGTCTGCTTCATTTGCTAGTGAGACCGGAATTTCTGCTTCCATTTGATGAAGACATCAGTAGTTATTTGCACAAATAAGAAAGTGGGATTTGGCTCCCAGAATTTGTGAAATATGTCAAAATTGAATTAGTAAAGTGGGGTTTCAAGACAAATGTGTATTTTACCCAAAAAGATGCTGTTTTCAAATTATTTGGAATGTATTCAGTGAGAAAATCTGTTCGCTCTCACCTGATGAAATAGTTCTGGTGTAGTGTCACTGCTCTTAAAAGGTTCTGCCATACGACAGTGGACAAAAGACAGTGCATCATCTCTCAAGCTGATTGCCCCAAGACATTCTGCTATACTGCTGCAGCAGTTGAAACAATAAAATTCCCCAAAGCTGCCATTCTTCCCAGGGAAATACTGGCTAGTTTGTACAGAAAGCCAGCAATGGCTCAGTGCTTCTTTCTCACCCTTTTCTGCCTAGAAAGTTGAAAATAATTATAATGAATTAATATATCTGGAGGAACCTGTCAGAGGATTAAAAAACGCAATGCAGTATCCCTAACGATCTGGAATAGTTAATTAAGTTCTCGTATAAATGAGTTCCAAAAATAACTTACTTTCAGTAAGTTATTCTGAGAAACAGTCACGTTAGCATACCTGAGCTGCAGTGCCTATTAGAAAAGGGCCAATTATCCAGTGATTGGCATTTAAAGGTGAACTAATGAAGTTCTTAATTAAAAGATTTCCTATTATAATCACCCATAAGTAACGGAGTACTGCATATATAAAGCAGATGTAACGTTGGAAGAATATTCCCATTTTGAAACAAAGATTTTGAAAATTGTCTCTTCTTTTGCTTACTGTGCCAAGTCTGAAACAGGAAAGTTATGGTTTTCATGGGTGTAGCTGGCAATGTCCGCTATTGTCTCTCATTAGGGTGTCCTGCTCTGACTCTCCTGCAGTCAGGGGTGTTTCCCTTGTCTAACAGGTGACAGAACTTTTGCTGGTGTTAGTACCAAAGCTGTTTATGTAATACAGAGAAGGTGAGATTTTACAGGAGGATGCTTTTGTCAACTAAGAAACTGGCTGCAGAGTTCCTTTAGCTGCCTGTCCTTGACAACTTTCCTGAATTTTCACTTATTTCACAGTAAACAGGATATTATCAACTCTTCCATGAGATTTACTGGAATTAAGTTTTGGGAAGAAACTTTTGGTTTGGAAGCATGAGGTATTGACACACTGCTAAAATCTGAATAAAAGGAATTTCTCAGGAGGTTTATCTCCCCATCTGGGTATAGAAGGGCTCAAGGTCATTCTGCCTATGTTTCAAGCTAACCGGTTACAAAGAGCTTCGCTCTGAATGCTGCATAACCATGCTAACAGTGCATTATGCCCAGGATAAAACAGCCTAATAAGATTACCTTGAACACCTTGACCAGTTCACCTCTTTTTAGACAGAAATATGCATACAGTGCCTTCAGGTTGATCTCCAGTCATTCACACAGGTTTGGCCGCAGTGATCATCGCTGTATGTGAAGGATGACTTACCGGCTTCTTGCTTTTAAGTGTTCCGTATAAAGACTACTAAAAATTATACAGCTAATCCTATAGTTCCTAGTTCTGAGAAGACAAGGCTCATCATTTTCATAGATGATTCGACTGCAGAACTGTGAAATCCAGCAACTTAACTTTGTCCTCTATATAGCATTCAAGAAGACTTTCAGACATGTATTTAGTAGCCACTGGAACAGGAACAGAATTTAACCTAAGATAGCATTACATATGTTCTTGACTAATAGGTAATGGTCCTTATATGATGCCAGTTTTTCTAAGCTTTTGATGAACTTAATTTTCATTGATCAATCTACCAATCTTCAGCAAATCAAAAGTCTAAATTTAACCTTATAAGGTCACATCTCCATCAAAGTGACCCGTCTGTTTCCATTTCCAGCAGGCACTAGTACAAGCTAAAATTAACATTCAGTGGGTGCTGAACGTTTTTTTCCCTTGACAAGATCTGGTTTCAGTGTCTGAAATTTTTACTTTATTAGTAAAAGCACTAACATTAATTACTGCCAAGAGAAACTGTCAAGTGTGACTGGCAAAATCCTTCATCTACTTGTTTTTCTGTGCAGGTTAATCCATGGGATTTTAATGTATTTTTCTCCACATGAAGTCCTTCAGTACTTTCAAGGAAGAAAAAAAAAAATGTCTGAGCACCTCCAGCTCACCAGAAAGCTTCTCATACCAAAGCGTACTATTCTACAGAAATCTGTTTTGATTGCAATGGAAAAGTTAAGTGTGGATATTGTATTTACAGGTTAAAGAACTTTTGTCCTATCTCTTTCTCACTTACAAAGGAAAATAATTATTTTTAGAAATAAACATTTCATATTTTAATTTTGCATAAGTTTTAAATACAAAACAAATGTGACAGATCAGAGATTAGATTATTGTGAAGAAGTACATGTACAAGATCCAAACCCAGGTCCCTGTTATCTAACATGACGTGTTTCCTGTGCAGCTCCATTAACTGCCAGTGAAGACACTGAAGATGGAAATTTGGAGCATTTCTGTATGTTTGAGACTATGATCTTCTAGTAACCATTCTAGAGGAAAAGAAAAAGGTCTTTTAGACACAACAATCCTTATAATGTGTTCATCATCCAACAAATTTGAATCTGAAATTATAGGCTTTAATTTATTGGGAGTTAGCTGTGTATTTGATGGCTGCAAAACACCCAGGAAAAGTATGATCATGGATAATAACCTGTGAGGACAGAGAGAAATTAGCTATCTGGTTAATGAGGTTAAGTTACAGTATCTTCTCCATCATGATGAGATAAACCACTCGGATCTTGTAGGCAGAAATGACTGGGATATTTTTACAGAGACACAAAAATTCAGAGAAACAGCTTTCAAAGAGTCAGATAATTGAACTGGTGCAATGAAGATCTAAAAATGAACTATAGTATCTTATTGTGGTGGCATGTAATTCGGAATCATTACTCACTAAATGATTCTGCAACTTGTCACTGATTGAGAACACTTGAGTAGGTTAAAGATGCTGAAGTTTCCGGAGACTAAGCAAACTGCAGCTTTTTTGGCCCAACTGTTTCACTGCAAAAATCTTCCCATACCGTAATATATTTGTAACATAGCTTTAAGTAATAAAAAGGACCATATTCTCTCAATTCCATTCCATTCTGTTCAATTTTGCCAGTATAAATAATGTTAATAACTTTAACAATCAAAAATTTTAATTGTGTCACATTCAGTAATATTTTTATCTCACAGTCAGATTTTCGAAGAGATATTTAATCTAGTAAATATGAAGCTGTTTTGACCTAATTATCAAAGTGGCAAGCTTAATTTTGAGTGATACAGAGAAAGCCTTTTACCACTGCAAAAAAGCAACAAAGGAATTGTAAGTTTCAATGTCCCGTTGAACTTCATTGCATCATGTGTAGTATAAACCACTGACATAATCTGCCTCTGATTTTGAGACCTTAAGGAAGGGTGGCTGTGACAGTGCCCTTTGAAATAACATTGAAGCTTCAGCTCCCATGTCAACATCATGCTCTAATCAGTGCAGTCTTTTTTGTTGCAGGGTCTTCCACCTTATAATTGACCCTGACATATGCTATTCACTCTACCCCTTGGCTTTGGACGTATAATTCCTGTCATGGTCAATTATTAGGTGATAGAGCCTGCAACCACAGGGACCATTGCTTAAAATCATCCTACACAGTAAGCCCTGAAGTGACCAAATTCAAATCTAACTGGAGGGGAAGAGGGAATCTAGTCTTTGATAAAACTAATATTCTTTTCACTTCTATATAGAAAAATGTCAATTTCCATGTCCTGTATATTACTGAGACAAATGGTGACAGTACTATTTCTGAAACAGGTTAAGGAAAAGTACAAAAGCCTTTACCAAACTCGACATACTCTGAAATGAGGAAATTGTCTGTACGAGCATACAGTATGCATAAAAATTAGATTACACTACATTTGAAAGGCAGATGAGAGTTTAGGAGTGACAAGTGGGCAAGTGCTAAAAATAAGGGCATGTTACTTCCTTTCCAACACTGCTTTGTCTGTGTGCTTTCTTTGATGTTGTTTAAGTTTTGAAGTAAAGAAATACTTTGCAAGAGTCTGAAAGATACTTCAGATTACTATATCGATAAGAATTGGTTTTGAACAAAAAGATCTCTTCTAGTTGTCCCATTGGTTCTATAATGCCTGAGAAACAGGGCAAAGACAACAGCCAGGATGCCTGCTCTCTGGTGTTAGTGTAAGCATTATGGTTTTCAAAAACATACATTTTTGCAGTCATTGTATCACTACAACAACATTACAGAATCATTACAACCAGAGGAATAAGAACTGAGACGAGCTCTTACTATCCATCTGCAGAGATTTATTTGAAAGGCCAGGTTGTGAAGCATGGGTTCCTTTCACAGATTCTTCAGCCATAGTCACCTACATGCATTAACCCAGAGGGACAGCTATCCCTGTTTTTTGCTGCGTGGACATGAATTTCAATTTGCTAGTTGCCATTGCCTGGTGTTGCTTGTTTGTTTGTTTTTTTCTGGTTGGTTCGTTGGGGTTTTTTTGGTAAAAGCTGAAGGGAATTTTAATAATCTATAGTCTTTTCGGACACAAATTACTATCTACAGGAATCTTCCACTAATTTGTTCACTGTTGACTATTTACATAATTGTCTTGTACCTAAGCACCCCAGCTCAGAAATAATTCTTAAAAAAACTTTGCAAATCTGAGTTTTACAGGTAAGACAAGATACAATATTCTCAAAAATGTGATTTGGTGGTATCTTTATTACATATCTTAGCCTAAATAGATAAAGCTCCAATTAACATTCATACAGTTTTCTAATTCTTTTAAAATCTCATCCGTACAGTTTTTCTTAATGATGTATACTAGCATAGCAATCGCCATAAATACCAAGCAGATACAATGCAAGTGCTTTTAATTTAAACCATACTGCTGATTAACAATGGAGTATTCTGACTGTTGTACATGTTCAATATTTCAGTTGTCTTAGGACCTGAACATCTTCCTGCTGAAGTACACAGTCCTGCATATATCCAGGAGCTGTTACTCCAGCAACTGCTGGAGTTACGGGAGTTACTGGAATAATTGTTACTGTGTGCAGTATCCAGGCAAGTCAACTTTGGAAACTACTGACTTAGCTACATATGGGTGACTTTGCTGGAATGTGTAATCCAACTCTGGTGTTTGCAAGACAAAACCTTACAGTTATGGAACCTATTCATATATGCAAATACCCAATTTCCACACTTTCAGAATTGAAGAAAGAGGTGTTCCTAACATACATGCTTTTTATCTACCCTGCATATATCACATGACATCCTAAACATCACTTTATAGAAGAGTTAATTCAGCTTTCAGCAGTCTGTAGTCTGTGAAGCAATGAGAATAACTCCTGGCTGGTTTATGGTTTAAAGCATGATTGAATATACTAACAGGGCTCTGTGAAGTACCCATTTCAATATATATATAATGTATCTTTAAAATATTTCATCTCTATACAGGTCTCATCCTCTAAGTGGAGTATCTCTACTTCTTTTAAGAAGCAGAGGCAGTAGAGCCCAAAAATACTGAGATGGCACCAGTGATCTGAAGCTCAGAATTTTATTCTCTGGTCAATAACTTGTTGATCATTGCGTGATCATTCATGCAACTTTGGCTGCTCTTTATTTCAGTTTCACTGTCTGTAAAGTGGGCATAGTTATCCCTTGCAGAGTATTTTGAGATTTATAGGGGTTTACTCCACATAAGTTACAAACCATCATTGTAATAATTATGGAAAAAAGAGTCTTCAGAAACCTTTTAACTCAGTTGTTCCAAAGATCAGTCCCTAACATGTAGATTGTGGCAATGAAAGTAAATACTTTGTGTCTGATGAATACGATTATTTATAATTCATACATTTATTTTTAATATTTGTGTGCAGGTTCTTCTGAGGAAGTATGCAGGGACATCACAAGCAGTGTTTAAATCTCACCACGGCAACTGATTTTTCTCTATCAATAACATATTTTCAAAACTGCCAGATGGGGATAGAAACTGCAGTGAGAAAATAATGGTCAGGTTTGTAGTACAATAAGAAAAAAGAATCAAACATTAGATACATGATTTTAAAAGCATATTGTTACTAATTTTTAACATTTAACAAACTTCTTAAATAAAATATTTCCATTGATGTCTCTGCAAGAATGACAAAAGAAAAAGCTGAAAAAAATTGTATAGCTAAAGCTGACATGAATCCTAACCAAATACAATTAATATGGAATATAAAAATGGTAAATATTTGGATGATAAATCTTGTGGCAGTATGGGAGTCAGAAGGTTACTATGAGCTTTGCAGTAAAGATTTCTAATAGGGTATATCCAGTCTCTCCTTCCGTTATGGAGAAGATTCGTGGAAAAGCAGAGCTTTGAAAAATTTGATTCTCCCAGACTTGTCTGTATACAGCAGCATTAAAAACAAACATTTAAAGACAGCAAACTTGCAAAACCTCAGTGCATTTTTTAACCCATTTTCAGGCAGCATTAGATCAACAACAGAAATAATTGCTGTCAGTTTGTACTTTTTGACCAATAATTCTCTGTATTTCCTGCAAGAAACTTGAGTGATGCAAATGACCTTATTTTTACAGCATGCTTTTATTAAATAGTTTATTATTTTGGCAGACTAATAAAGATTTTGGTATTTGCTTTTATTTGCAATAATATTACCACCACATAAAAAAGGATTTTATGTTCTTTTTGAGAAACAAGGAGGATAAAAGTGTTGATGGATAGTGCAACTAAGGCATCAGCAATGAGCTGGAAATGAGACACATAAATATGAAAGCAGAGCTAAGAAAATAGAACTGCACCCTTGGCCTTTCTTAAAAGAACACGCACATGCCATGGTTCATTCATACAGTTACAGAAACTCCTTTTGTTTTCAGTGAGTCAGTGAAAATATTCAAAGACTAAAATGTTACTAATATTCTGAGTTATTTGGCATATTTCGGTAATTAATGTGGTCATGAAATGTTTCTAAACATCTAGAGAAATGACTGGTGATGATTAATTTTTAGAAGATGTGTATTTTATTTGAAATATAAATTTGCCGCTCTTTCTAGCTATATCTTAGCCAAAGGTGGTGAAACAATATTGGTTTGCAGTTTTCTCTCTCTCTCTTTTTTTTTTTTTTTTTTTTCCTGCAAACAGACCTAATTCTTCAAAGATCAAAGAGCCAAGACCTAGTAGCCAGGTTAGAAAATTGTGCAAATTTAAAAAAAATTATCAGTCCTCTAATCAAAAAAGCTTAGATAGTATGTAGTAGCATTAAACTTATTTTATCTTGAATGAGGGGTTTCATTTCAGATTGAAAAAATTGTGGCTACCGTGTTGATTCTGCAATAAACTGAGCTCCTCGACAACTGGTGGTGTTGAATGCTAGGGGTGTTCAGCAGTGCTTAAACATCGGTCAGCATCTACTGTAATCTGAACCTTCATTTCTTAAAGTAAGAAACATATTTATTCAAACAAATAACTGGATATGCCTTAGAAATAATGATAATCACTTGATTGAGGGCACTTAAGATCTGAATTTTGCATATAGTTGCCCCTCAGAAAGACAGCCGGTGCAGAAAAATACGAACAGAGCAAATACCACATGAAAAAGTAGAGAGGCAAACAAAACTTCACCTCACTGGAAATTAGTGTGTTCCATTTGCCTTCTTTAAAAGGCAGTTAGAAAGTAGGAATCATGAAGTATAAATTTCATAGAAGAATAAATCTAACAATTAATTATATGTCAAGGCTTAAGAATCAAAAAACTGCTTATGCCCATTGCCAGTCATTCACTCCCTGTCAGTAGTAGTTCACATCTTTCCTGGGATGGCATCCAACCACAGTGGCATCTAAAATATAGCAGGCTATATTGTTACAGTTGGAGGTGAAATCGAAAGTTGCACCAAACAGAAGTGACAAATTCACATTGCTCAGTGTTGCCTAGCAATAAGAGATGAGTTTATTATGAACACTGACTCTATCCATTGCAAAGGGGCTTTGTATTCACACCAAAATGCCGCTACTCTTACAGGCAAAAGGGGCAAAAATAGAATGGGCAGAAGGAGGAAACAGTCGTAGTAGTTGTAAGCACATTCTGTATTTCAAGATTCCTCTCTGTCTCCTGGGAACTACTCAGGAAGGAAAAGGCAGAGCCTGCCTCTGGCTGAACTCTTGAGATTGCCCAGGTAACTTGTTACCAACCTTTTTTGTCCTTTTGGATGTCCTTAGTAGTGCAGTTTCATTAGTAATGTGCTTGTAGCTCAGAAACTTCAAATACATAACATCTTTACTGAATGTTCTCAAAAACTGCTTTGTACTTGTTTTCACTGTGCAGAGCTTTCCATTTGCTTCAGATTTTTTCCCCCTTTTTTCTTTTATTTTTTTAGGGAAAAGGACAAGACTTCAGGGAGGTTTGCCCTCCTCAGACAGTATGCTGTTTTCCTTTATAATCACTTTATATGGGAGAACATTTATTTCTATCTTGGACATTGGACTATGGCTCTCAAGGCATTAAGTGCCTAACTGTTCAGATAAACAGGATTTTTAATTATTATTATTTAGGTATCCTTGAAGACCTTTACTGGCTACCGACCCACATTTTTAGGCACCTAATCAATTTTAAAAATCCACACAATAACTCCTATTAAAAAAACTCCGATAACTGATCTGTTTCTGTGCTTTTATGCCATCTGCATTCTTGACAGCTGACTATTTTTGACAGCATGGTCCATTGTGCCCAAGTTCACATCAGTTGTTTTTTTTCCTCTCTTTTTTTTTAAACATCACATGACTACATATATGATAAGAAAATGGTTTATATCACATATTTTGCTTTACAGATTGGCGTTCACAGTGGATTTTTTGAAGTGACAAAAATATACAAGAAGTATTTCTATTATCAGGATGCATTTATGTTATAAAAATAATAGATTCATCAAATGCTATGTAACAGGTATGTTGAAGTTACAAAACTATTATGATCTTGTGAACCTTTAGAAACAAATACAAAAACTAAGGATGAAGTTTAGGATTATACAGTTTAGGTAAAATAGGATGAAGTCTAGATAAAAATTGCTGTCTTTTTTATTTATGTAGTGGTTGAATAAAAATGCTAATGCAGAATTATCTCCTTAGCTTACATGTTCACCTAGCCAAATTAACTGAACCTGTAAAGATTTGAGAGTTTAATTTTCATATTTTGTCTGCAAAATACAGCTATTGTCTCAAATTCTTATTTATGCAGTAAGCCTTGCAGGTACAAAGCTGAGGTACTTACATTTTGTAAATGTTTTTGTAGAACCTTTAGTAACTTTGGTCCTTTCTTTATTTCAGATTCAACGTGTTACAAACAAACATATTCCACCTGTTACAACAATCTGGCATATTACTTTCTTGATACGTGATGATACAATACCTCTCAGGTTTGCTGAGTAGCAAAGAGAAATGTAAGCAAATGAAAAGGTTTTCCACTTTCACAGTTTTTTTCTGCTTGGGGTTCTGTTTGTCTGAGAACTGTATGAATAGAAGCCATATTTTATAGTATTTCTTTAACCTCTGCCATCTGGTGTAGGTTAGTTTTTCCACTGCCAACATATCCTAGAGGCCCCAGTACCAAAATGTTTAATTTCTAAGTAAACATTTGGACTTTATAAATCCAGTTTAAAAAAACAGAGCATTATTTTTTTAAACTATATATTGCATTTCCCACTACCAATGACATTAATAAACACACATACAAGTGTGTGGGTTTAAAGGCTTCTGGCCATGACTTTGTTTTCTGTAGCAGAGCTCCAGAGATCTCAGGTCACCCAATATCTTTAATCACTGAGTCATGCTCAGTTATCATGAAGGAACGTGAATATCCCCTGCTGACCTAAAGTCTGAACTTGTGTCGAGGGATTTGTGCCACCATAGCCAAAACCTTCCAAATCAAGCATGGTTTCAGGCAGTTAATACTCGCCTTCATGCCAAAGCTTTACCTGCTCTATTTTTTTAATATAAACTGGAGTTACTTCACTGCAACAAGAGAATTTGAGCAAGTATTAAAAAAGTATTCCTTAAAAAACCAAGGAATGTAATAACCGTATCTCCAGCAACTTCCTTGATGTTATATCTGAGGAAAAATACAAAACCTGTGTGTCAGAATTCTACTATTAAGAGGAGAAAGTCCTTTCTAAATTTTCAAGAGCATAATGTTGCATTTTCTACTAGCCAGCAAATTCTTAGATCTCAGTTTGAAAACATACAGTAGTGTTGATTGTCCCAAGCTGATCCTTAGTAAGAGTGAAAAAAGGAAAAAAACGTACTTCTGCTGAGAATGGGAAGGCATATAGAGTTCATCTTATCAGTACTCTTCAGAGGCAAACAGTCACTGGGGGAAAAGACACACAGATAATAAAGGAGATCATTTAAAGCTTTATATAAGCAGGATCTGAAGGGTAAAGAAAAGGAAAATAACGATCCTGTTACTTAATTCTGTTTTAGGAAGAGGTCTGAATAAACCCTTAGGAACTGCCACTTCTTTCCATGTCCACCTGGTTAAAACTTTTTCTGTATTTATCCCTAAATTCTAAAATATCACCGGTAGCTTGGTTTACGACCTTCTGAAGACTGTCCTACTCCTGAAGAGTATTCAGAAACATGTTTTTGGCACATGCTGACTCCTTTAATGAAGATTCACAAAAGGTCTTTACTGTTTATTCACTTTCAAATTAATCAAGTGTTAAAAACAAAGAGTAAATAATCTCATTAACAAGTAGCTCTTTTCTGAGGACTGAGCTGTAATGCAAAAATTATTCTCATTTAATTGAATTAATTTAAAATTTGACTAGTTTTATCAGTACAATCTGGTAATGAAGATATTTGTTGAATTTGAATGATAATTCTCTTGGGGCATCTGCTGAACAGTATGGATGGAGAGGTGATGTATCACCTTTCAGACAGTATCTGGGATGTGAAGCTCCATATTACTTTGCAAGACCACTAATTGCACTTATTTTAATATGTTTAGTTATAAACAGCGGCATCTGGGGAACGAACATCCTGTCTCTGCCATGGGGACAATGACTTCTTCTGCCTGGGTGGACAACTGGTTAAATTGCCCCAGTATGAGTCCTCAGAACTGATGAATCAGCACCCACACCACAGTTTGTTTAGTCATCGGTGAAACTTGTTTGGTTTAGTTTAGTAATTTGTGATACCAGGTTACTTTGAGACCATTCACATTTTTTCGCTGTGCTCCTTAAACTTTCTTGTGTTGAGGTGACAGCTTAGACATGCCCTGAAAGACTTAGCTCGGTATTTCTTAGTAGCCATTGAATAGGAAGCCCAGCAAACCTGTGTTTGGATTTGTGTTGCGCCTGGACTTTCCCTCTTCTCAGCACCTCTTATCAGTCAGCTCACTCTGATTCACTTCTGAATCTTCTTGGACTCAGCCTGGATATCCTGTGTCCAGCTAGGCATTTTAACTTTTGGCACAGAGTGGGTTTAGCCTTAAGAAACCAGATACACGCTACCAGTGCATCTTTTTATCTGCCCTCTTCTCCCACTGTTTTTCCTGTAAACATTTGGGCAGTGTAACTGAATTTTTCAGAGGACTGAAGATCACAACATTCCTGCAAGTTTTGTAAACATAAACACCTGTGTGAGAAGAAATAAAAACCCCTAGAGTTACATACATATTACATATTTGGCCAGCCATTAAGCATGCAGTGCAGAGCCTGCCACAAGACTGTGCAGCTGTTTGCCACATCAGTAGTAAAAGGGTACAGGAAGAATCTGGGAGTAATTACATCTTTTGTCATGCTGGTCTTAAAGCTGGGTGCTTAAATCAGTCCTGACTTATAACCTCCCCCAGAAGAGACTGGAGTGGAGAAACCTCCAACTAAACTCTAGCATACAGACTGAACTGATAGACCTAACTCCTTCTGAGGGACAGGTTCTGGGCTCTGACTTTCTTCTCTGCATTTCCTACTTCACAGCAGTCTTCTTTGTTTTTCATTAACATAAATCCTGTTCGGATTTGTCTGCAGCCAGTCTGCCTGCCAAGCATGGGCTAAGGGTTTCACTTGGCAGCAGAGTGCCACCTTAGGTACCAAAGTGCTTGGCTTTGTGATGCCATCGTGAGGCCTTAGGTGTTTTCAAAAGCATGGTTTTGGTTCTCATATGCACCATAATCAGTCCAATAGGAACAAAACTCTATCTTGAAATTCTGTATGGAAGTGACTTTACCTACAGATGCAAAGTGGTATTGAAGTAAGTGGCTTTTTATCCGGAATAAATTGGTTCTATAATTTATATTATTATATTTGCTGAGTACCCAAGTCTTCACCTAGTAATTACTGGACGTTTATAACTGTGATAAGCATGTAAGGGACACATGATCACATATCATGTATATGTTGCTTATTTTTATTAGGTGATGTGCATGGAGAAGAATAGCTACCCTAAAGATCATACATAAATATATCTATCCAGGGACAGTGAATAACAAACAGTCTCTGGATCTTGGCCAAAGTTTCATTCAACAGCCGTCATGGACTTTGCATAGTTTTGTTTATTATATAATAAATAGTCAAATACATTTTCAGACCTTGAAAGCGTGGTTTTCTATAATACAAATTTTTAAGCAGGTTTCTTGGCATGCATTTTGTTTGTACTGTGCTTGAGGTTGTTTATGGCATTAGTGGTTTGTGTGTTTGTGCATGTTTGCATTCTGTCTGTTTATGAAGTATTTCCTTGGTATCCATAAAGAGCATGTGGTTGGTTAAAGTTTATTTTTGATAGCATGTATAGTCATCATGTATTTTGCTGAAAGGCTTTTAAACTAGGGTTAAACACTGCCTATCTGCAGTTATGTAGCAAGAGATGTGCAGGTTGTACCGGTCTTCACAGAAGTTAGATGGAAAAAATACCTGCACTGTCATAAAGATGAAAGTGTGAGTTGGTGCCAATTTCTCCAACAATCAAGGCAGTTTGGTATATTTCAGTTTCATAAAGATAGGCCAATTCTATTAATAATTGGAACATTGGTATATTTTTGTTGTCCTAGATGTCAAAAATAATTAACAGATGACTCATTATGTTATAATAATACCATGCCTGTAAATAATCTTTGAAATTAACTACAGAAGCAAAACCAAACCTCTAACAAGGATAATTTAAATCACTTCAGTCTGTAATTGACAGCTAAATATAGGCAATACTTTCAGGACCCACAGACAGGACTGTGAAATTAATTTGTGAATTACACTGGGCTTAGAGTGTCAGTTGATACTTTTCCTGGTGTTTTGAAAGTATAGGTTGTTCAGCATGTGTCTAACAAGACATTACAGGAACACTGTTTGCAAAAAATGTAGATGCCGAGCAGCTCTAGACACTTCCAGGCATCAGTTCAGTAAGGATTTTGTGAACACTACAGAATAAAATATTGTTGCTTTATTTAGATGCCTAACTGCTACTTTAAGAACATAATTCTCCCCATGAATCTTGTCCTACAGTTCAAGAAACTCTGCTTCTGCAGAAATTATTGAATGTGCATGAAACTTAAAAGAAGCACAGCTGACCATTAAAAAATGCTTATGAAAATTCCACTTGTAAGTACAATTTTATTACTATTTTACTGAAGTTCGTCACAGGTAATAAACTCGTGAATAAGCTCTGATTTTCTTAATATTTTCATACAAGTATACATCTTCTAATATTATTCTTCAGAATAATATTAGATACTTCTTTTACATTGCTTAAGTGTATATTCATGAGAGCTTAAAATACATTTCATTAAGATTATGTCTTTGAATATGAGAATAAAATTAATATAAGTGAAAACATTTCATTTATGTTGTGCAGTTTTTTATCTACTTTGTGAATGTGAAATATTATACTGCTGTATCATTTATAATGCCATGCTGTGCTGCACAACTATAGTTGCGTTTTATGTATAGCGCTGTAGCATACAGTGAGACCTTTGCTTAAGAATAATTATCTAAGTGACTTTAAGTGAATTAGAAAGAAGATAGCTGAAGGTGGAATTCAGACCCTCTAGCTACTCTTTCTGCTTTTAATATACCATACCTATGTTATTCCTGAGAAGCTTAAATTTAATCCACAGAAAATATCATTTCTATGCCTCAAGACATAGGAGCCATTCATACAGAAACGAGAAGCAAAATGTGTACAGAAATAAACTTTACATCTTATGACAGTAGCAGCAGGTTCATAGTGTCAGGAAGAAAAAAAAATGATGAAAGGAAGCCAAGCCTGACAAACTGAATTGTGGCTTATCTGAATCTTGTTGAACTTTATTTCACTAACATAGCAGTGTTTTTTTTCTTTTTCATGAAATAATAATTTACAGTTAAAAAAGGGAAAATTATAAAAGTTCCTTTTTATCCCCATAATCACTAGTTTTCAAATAACTGTATATGCACTGTATAAATTCATAGATCTTGGCAACTATATAGGTATTCTTCAATATTTTAAAATTTGGAGCAGAGAAGAGGATTTTAGTAAAAGCTAAATAATGATACAAAGGACTGAATTTTGCAACAATTTGTATGAAAAAGTGTATCCATGCAGAATTGATATAAAATTCCAAATAATCACTATATAAGAAGTACTAGATTTCTATATTATAATATTCAGTATTTTATAGAAAATAGAATAGGTATTCTATAGTAGTATTATATAGAGTATATATAGCATATTGAAAATGCACACATAAATATATAATAATATATTTCCCTATCCTATCTATACATAGATCTTCCAGTTCTTGTTTCTGTGTAAATCAGGAGTGATTCCAATAAAGTCAATGCTTTAAATGTTGTAAGAGGTTATCATCAAGTCCATTATATGTAGTAAACATTGAAGAGATAAGCCAAGACAATACTTAACTACTCATTTTGGGCTGTGTCCAAATACTGGCTCATATGCTAACTACTCACAAGTGTAGTATTTGGATTATATTCTTCAGCAGACACATCTTTATCTTGCAAAGAAGACCCATGTAACTTGGGTGTTTGTGAAAACTGAGCTTAACTTTTATGTTTTTTAACTGTTTTCAACCTTTTAGCCCTGATATATTCCGTTTTGTGTTTTGAGTGCAGTGGGAGTGCTGCTGGAACAACAATTTAACTTCCAGGAAAGTTCAGCAGATCTTTCAGGACTTAGAGCATGTAGGAAGTCAGGCACTGTTCAAGTAGGCATGATATTCACAACCCCCTAGAAAGCATTTTTAAACTCTGATAAAGTATTTTTGATTTTGCAAACAATATTACAATTATTGTCTAAAATTTTGCTTTTAATATGGAAACATCCCAAGGGATTGAAAATACGTTCCGCTTCACTGTATGTATTGGCTTCAGTCATCATTACCCGCTAAAAGTCACTTCAGTTCCAGGTGTGACTATTTGCTGTATAAGAAATCAAGCAGCTAGTTAATTATCCTCTTCAGAAATAAAATTCTGTCCTTAAGACAAAAGGAGAAGGACACTTTTCATGACATTTCCAATGAACTGGAACTTCTTGCTTCAAATGATATTCCAAAAACTTGCTTTTTCTCTTGGAACTGGGTCAGAGTTTTTCTAGCCTTGATAGAATTGGCATCCTTTCTCCAAACCGAAACATGCCAGCCGTAGTACTTTTTCAGTAATATAGTTATCATGCAGAAAATCTTGATAAGGCCACATATGCAACATTTGTGTTACAGACATCCATGAACCTGCAAGGTTATGTGACTGCGGGTAACCCCTTCTGCCGTCTGATGTTACTAAGACTTCAAAAAGCTTGACCGTGAGACAGACTTCTTTTTCCCCCAAAGGCTCAACATTCTTTTTGTGTAACATTTTTCGGAAGAACTCTTTGTTTGAAGAAGCTGGGCAGGGTAAAGCTGGCAGACTGGAACACTGCCCTGATGTGTTGTGACAGACATGTAATCTGCCATTTGACCACTGGTTCACACATCAGTGTTAATGTGAATGTGACACCTCTCAGCATACTGTTAATCATGCATTACTCTTCTGTCTAAAATGTGGAGATGTGGAGTAGACTTTTATTCTTTTTAGAAGCCTACACAAAAAAATCTAGTGAAATGAAAATTTGCAGCCATAAAGGCAAACTGATTGACAGCTGCAAATCATAGTCACAGAAACATTGATATATACATATTTATAGATCTCTAGATTTCAAAACTAAAAATGATCATTAGAACATTTTGCTTAATCTAATCCATTCCTATTCCAAACGTGCAAGGAGTCAAACACGTAGTCTCATGTCAAGTGTGAGGAAACCTAGAAGATGGCCTTCCGTAGTCCAGAAATGAGATCAATTCAGCTTTCTTTTCCTCACTAACACTTTTTTGTCTCTTGGGTTTTGTTTCCTTTTCTCCTGGTGTTTCATCACCAAAGTGCCCAGGAGTTCATCTGCTTTCATTCAACTGAAATGCATGTACCAGATGGTGCAAATAGCCCAGTATATTTCAATCCTGTATCCATGTCAGAAAACAGGCAGACTGCTGCAATTCTTGGTTGCTGCACCTCATGGTATCAAAGGCTGGCTAAGAAGAGTGACACTGCTTGACAATGAATAAGATTTTTCAGGTCTGGCAGGGAAGTTGCTTTGGAAGCTAAAATCCTGCTTCTACTCTGTAGGAGTTGCTTTTCATGATTAATTAATTGTGTTTACGCTAATCTACAAAGGATGTAAAGAAATATAAAAATAGAGTTACAGAAATGTGTCTAGTTAGGGTACTTTATAGTAACCATTTCATCACCTCTATTTTAAGTATATTACCTACTTGCTTGTTAGAATTATAATAGAAATTGACCTACAACAGAAAGTTCTATATTATACTTTTCAGCCTACTTTTACAGGAGGACCACTGCAATCTGCTTTTGCTATGTGAACAGCCTAGACCGCTGGTCTCTTTAGGTCAATGAAGTTTGAAAGTATCTTGAGGGCTAGAGAGTGCAGTGAAGGTCGCTAACTGCTTTCATCTGACAGCAGCTACTTAGACTTTGACCACAAGACTTTCAAAATATCTCCGTAGTAAAGCCTTACATTTGCAAAAGCCATAGCTCTACAGAAATGATGATAGGAGAATTAGAAGAGTGGAAAGTTAACATTTGTCGTGGAAAACAGAAAGGGGATAGCGGTTAAAAGTTGTTTGCAGTAAGGGCTGGCGTTTTCTCTGTTGGTTTTCTGACTCCTAGGTGCTATAAAAGTAACAAAGAGTACAAGAAGAGTTATACCTTCCTGTTTATTCTTCTGGTATATTACTAACCCCACAAATAACAGAAGACTCATGTGTGATATCTGGACAGCAATGCAGTGCTTTCTTACCCTGTCCTCTGTCACATTTGCAAGAGCATGTGTCCCTTTAAGACCCAGGCAAAGTATTTCCATGCCTTTTTCAAGTTTACCTGTGGGTTTTTTATTTTATCTTCCTCTTGTTTAAAGCTATGATATGAGAAATTAAACACCTGCTGGAGCATTCTGGTTTGACTAATTTTAGTGGTCTGTGGGATGATTTATAAGCAGCCCAGGAAGGGACATACAGCACTCTTACCTGTTTAACCTCCCTGTCAAGCTTTAAAGCTTTTATCTGCATTTTTAATTTTATTGAAAATTCACCATTATTCTGACTCCCCAAAGAAAAATGTTGCCACTGAAGAGACAGACACAATTTGGAAAGCTTTCTTCCTTTTTGAACAAAGAATTTCAGGGAAGAACAGAGTACCACAGAAACATTCACCTAGCTTAAAGAGCTGTCTTCCAAGGCATTATGACAGAGTTAGCTGCACATTCATTTTGCATAGGTGTAAATGTACCACATATATGGATGTTCGTGTAGAAAAATCTATTTATGTCTCTCTATATATATATATTTAGAAACTGTAGTTTACCTGCAGTCACGGTGTAGATGATTCTTCTCATGTGCATTATATTTACAGAAGTATAATTCCAAGCAGAGATGGTACTGAAAACAATTATTTGTTTAGATAAAGGCAAGTAAAAGGTTGGGTAAGAATCCTCAAACAGCCATGGCAGCAATTTATATTTCCTGAAAAAGTGTAGAAAATAAGGCAGGAGAGAAATGTTATTTAAAATGGTAGATGGGAGTGCCATTAAGACTAGTGGGATGAAGGTAATAACAGAAAGTTTAGACTGTCTACCTGAAAAAATCTGGAGAGCAAACCAGTTGCACCAAATGACTATGTAAAAGCTACGGGGAAGCATTAACAGTCCAATTGCTTGAGATTTTTGAGAGGCCAAAGGAACAGCAAAATACATGGTGGGGAGAAATCTTGAATTGGCAGGTAGATGGATTAGCTGACCTATTAGTTCTTTTCTATTGCAAACTTCTATGATTTTATGTGGGGAAAATTCCTTTTCAACCCACGCTGGCAATCTGTTTATGTTCTGAAGTATGATGATTGACATCCCTTTTAACTTTTAACCTAGAGAATGTCTCTGCAAGTGTTATTCCTACATATAAATGTCTAATGCTTTTAATAAAAAAAAAAATCTCTCAATTAGGGGACTGTATCCATGTGCAAATGCAGAATGGAGATCACAACAGAGTCTGAGGTGTTATAGCGGCATGGGCAGCACTCCCACTCAGGAAGGATGGGGCGTTGAGAAGGAAAAGGGAGCATTTGGGGCTTAAAGAGGAGAAAGAGAGTGGAGGCAAACAAGAGAACACTGGGTAAAAACAGTCAGAAAGAAGGGTACAGTTTTTGTTAAAAGGGAGAATAGGAAAGAAAAGAAAGAGAAATGAGAGGTGGAAAGGTGTAAGAACAGAGAAGCAAGATAGGAGGGGAGAACTAATTTATGAAGTAGAACTACAAGAACAAATAATTATGTGCTCCTGAAATTATGGTGCCAGAGTACTTTCTGCTTCTGTTTACCCTTGGTTCATCCACATGCAGCCTTAATTTTTTTTTTATTATTTCAAACAGTGTAATACTTAGTAAGCATCACTGAAGTACAATGCTTAGATTTTTGTAACAAGTAGTGTATTTCACCATCAACACTCAGCCTGTCCACCTTCCCTGTGAAAGTAAAGCCCACCAAAAGATAGAGCAAGTATAAAAATATAACACCCTAGTAGAAAGACTTGTCACATTTTGCCAGTCTTTCCTGCATTTTTCCCTGAATTGGGGGACTGGAGATGGATTCATGAGTGGGAAAATATCACAAAAGAAATACTTCAGAAATGCTAAACTAGAAAAACTTAACATATTTAAATAATATTACCCGAAATGTTCTTCAGATTTTATAGCATTAAATTAAAGCCCAGAGTATAAAAAGACAAAATTGCTAGAGATTTCCTGTTGCTCAAAAATATCTTTGCATTGCTACTTGTTCTGACTTAAAGTTGTTTGCTAAATCATCAACTTCATTTCTGTCGAGGGCTGTAAAAAAGATTGAAGCCGGGGCCTGGAATATGAACAAACAATGAATCTAAGTTAGTGCCCCACAGAATATTTTAAAATTATTTAACACAAATCATCTCAGTGTCAACAACTCATCACAGATAAACTATCTAATTAACAGAAGCCATCATAGTATTTGAGAACTCAGTCTTGGCTCAGTTGATATACCAGAAGGGCACTCCTTGATAAGCAAAAATTATAAAGGAAGGTTTAAAAAATGTTACTGCCTGAAGTAGATTCTTCTTAGTTTTAAATTAACCCTCTGCTAGGTTGGGTTTTTCTGGTTGATTTTTTTTTTTTAAATCTCTATGAGATAACAAGCACAGGTTGACCTCATGTTCTTAGGTATATTCCATGCTAAGATTCTGTAACACGGTCTATTTTATGATGCAATGTTTTTTCAGTGAGTCTGCCATGGACTTGAAACCATGCCAAAATGACAGCTCAGTTAACAAAAGTGTCCCCAGCTTTCGTAACCACTTCAGAGATAGTTTTATCCCACTTCTTTAAAATTGCAAAGGTTGTCAAAATCTTGAGGATACAAAACTTTATTGCAAAACATTCTGGGCATCAAAACATTGACTGGTTGTTGCAATACCAAACCTGCCACTTACTGGAATCCAGGTGCTTCATTTCACTATATTAAGCCTGTGAGGAGAGAAACCTGACAATGGGATCCATAAAAACATAACATAAAGGTACCTAAAATAGCTCATGGGAAATAATGAAAAGAGAGATTTCCCTTAATTCTCTGAGGGGTGAGATTTACATGTCCAGGTTGCAGGGAAGCAACCTAGGACAGTAAGATTCATTACCGTAAAACTGCTCCTGAAGGTAGTCTTTTTCACAGAGGAAATGTGAAATAACACTAGGTAGGAGTGAGGGACCATCTTCTTTCCATCCCATCCCAGGCAGATTATTTGCTACAACATTTGCCAAGAGCATGGCAGATGTGGGTCCCATCGCCTCTTCTGCCTGATGGCAATTTGAATACGTTTCTTCCAGATACAGGTAAAGGCTGCTCAGCCACTCAGGACAGTCTGAAGCAGTCCCTCACACTTCCCTATAAAACAATACTCCTGATATGGAGCAATTAAACTCACTGTGCCAGAGAGAAAAGGGGAGACACTATGTCTTGAAAATGCCAGTGATAAAATATGAGTGTACAAAGAGCAGTACAAGACCATTCCACTCACATCAAATATAAGCTTTTCTTTGTTAGGTTTTGAAAGGTGCATATACCTTTGCTAGTCTTTTAACTCCATGAAACAATGAAAGAGAACCAGCCTGTGCCTCCTGGTAATTGTTTCAGCTTCTTCACAAATGTCACACAATTCCTCCAGTGGGTAACTTATATTTAAATTTCCCTCCCACCTGGCTATGATCTGGTCCCACAGTCCATGTTACCCAGGAAGAACTGATGTAATGAAGAAACTCTTTTTCAACAGATTCTACAACTATCAGGTGACAGTCTCAGAGGTTGGATTTTGTTTTTTCGTGGAACTAACTGCAGGACAACTGCAAAAGGAGGAATCTGAGTAACCTAGTAATAAACTTTAATATGTAATGCTCTGGTAAATACAGAAATTATATTTCTTATCTGAGAAAAAAAGGCTACCAGTTTGAGCTCTGTAATGTGAAGATCATGAATAATGGTCATTGGACTGAAGGGTTTTCCTGAGTAATATTGTAGAATTCGTATTTTTTTTCTGAGCTCAAACAGATCAAACTGCTGACAACGAGCCTTGCAAGAGAACAATTTATCCTTAGCCATTATACCATTCCTAGAATTTTCCCAGGTTTGAAAAAAAATATACTGTCCACCATCCTAATGAGTAGAGATACTGAGCTTCCCAAAGTCTTTTTAAAAACAATAAAAAAATGAGTGATGAAACCAGAATAATCTACAGATGTTATTCCCAATATATTATTCTGCAGCAGAAAACAGGTTTTAAACCTTGATAGGACTGAGATTGATTGTCACATGTATGGCAGTGTTTAGACACCTAAGTCAACTACCTACCTTTGTAAATTTGAGCTCTAGCTTTAAAAATAAATGAACAGGAAAGTAAACAGGAGTATAAATATGCATTCTAATAATAATAAAACTTATCTCCATTTTTTCAGCAAAACACTTTATAATCCAAAATTTTCAGTGGACTAGTGGGAAAATGGGTTATTTTCTACTGAATATGCTTGAAAATGAATGTTCCCATCTTTCTCTGAAAATTTTGAATGCTATGAATTTTAAAAGATTTCTTATAGTCAAGTAATTAAAAATCATTGCTTGATTTCAATTCTAACTTGCCAGAGCTATTGAGTGAGAGACTCTGTTAAGGAACAGTAAGTCATAATGATCGATTTAGTGGTTTCAATATACCATACAATGAATCAAATGTAGAGAAATTAATTTGTTTATCTACAGTAAAGGTGCTTTTATCCTAGGACAATTCTGATAAGGAATGTAGAAGTACTGACTAGAAGGAATCTGTAGAGATCATTGAACTTTAAATGTAGGCAGCCATCTAATAGGTGTGGAATACATGCCAGTGTAACCCTATCACCTCTAGTAAAATAGACTGAAAAAATCACAAAAGCTGTCAACTGCTGAAGGAGCATAGCTGGCAAGACCAGGACAATTGACAATGTGTTTGATCTGCCCCATATCCAAAATGTTGTTAGACATTTATCATATAGGTTTACACAACTTGATGTATAATTTAATGTTATTAGAAGACTATTTTACCCAATAACACTCCAAAGATACTTTTTCATGTGTTGTGTTCACCACATGCAGAGAAGGAGCGTAACTGCATATGGGTGCGTTACCAAAGTGTATTCTGAGTGGAAAGGCACTCTATCTTCAGTGCTTTCTTTCATATTTAATGAATTAAAGTTCTATTGAAGGTAGCAGCAGTGATGACAATGACATTCTAGTACATTCCTCGAAAGATATGGAGTATCTCGGATAAGAGTTGTGGAAATAACTCATTTTTCAATTTTCTGGCAGTTCCAGATAATGATTTCAGATCAATTCAAATTAATGGCAGCTCTTGGACTATTTTCAATGTTTAACATGCACACATATTGTTTCACCAGACATAGATATGCACCAACTTGACGTTTCTAGAGGTGTTCTCCAAGTCTGGGGAAGCTACTACATATATATCCTGCTGTCTTGAGCAGTTCAGGCAAGATGTAACAACCCCTCATCACTTCACAACAATATAATAATTATTAATAAATTTTAACTGACCTCAACGAATTTGTTTCTATAAAAAGATTAGCAAAATCCTGATAAAAGCACTAAAAGCTCTCACCACCACCTTGCCCAAGCCCCCAAATCATCAAGTTCCCCCCCTAACTCCCCTTCCCAAGAAAATGTGACAAGCTAGGGATACCAAGAAGTTTAAGTGGAAAGATTAATTTTGGAGAAAGTTTCTTCATTAAAAATAGAAATCACATTATTTTGCAAGTGTTGATTTGAATTTACATATGCTTCACATCTAGTATGAGGACGCACACAACAGAATGACTGGAGTCCAAAAATGTCTATACCATCGTTGTATTTTCCTGAATCTGACACTGGCAGCATGCTGAAGCAGTCTCTCATAAATGTTAAAAAATGGATTGGTTTGCATCTGATCAATGTTAGAAAAAGGGCTAGCTTTCTGGGGATGGTTCCCACCTAGTCCCTTATGCTTCTGGAGAGGCTGACATAATTTACAGACTATGAAAGTAACACCTTTGTCATTTTCATTGTACTTCATTTCACCTTCTCATTTGTGTCTTTTAAAAATAAGATGTCTAACTGAATACAGTAATCAATGTGCCATCGATTTATATAATGCAATTGTAATCTTTTCTATTCTCTATTCCCTTCTTAACACAATTTAGCATCTTATTTGCTTTTTTAATCACCATTGAACAAGTCTCTTCATTGAGCTGTCTACAGTAATGCCTAGATCTTTTTTTCTGAAGAGATTACAACTAATTCAGGAGACATCATTATCTATAAATACTTTAGACTGTTTGCACTAATGTATTTTAGGGAGGTCTTATCAGTGTTGAGGCTTATCTGCTACTAAGTTGTCCAACCAGTTATTTTTGCAAAATTCACCTAAAGCTTTTCATAGTCCCTTAATTTAAATGATTCAAATGAGCTTACAATTTCAGGTGCTTTTCCACATTTAGTCTTTAGCCTGTTTTCAATTTCAACATACACACTGAACAGTTCTTTTGCTAAAACTGCTTTAATATAGTTGTCTGTGTTCATCATGCTGGAAACAAAAATTTTGTTACTGTTTTCTTAGTTTACGATGATATAGTCACAATACCAAAAGCGACAAAATAGTATAAACACCTAAGAAACACCTAAAAAATATCTACTATAAATCTGTAAACATGACACATAGCAGTCTAGCCATAGCTGCATGTCACAGCATGGATTTATAGTCCTAAAAAACCTTCTAATCTTAGGACATTGCCTACTGTCATCATGCATGTATTTCTGTATTATCAATTTTTTAATAGTTAAGACTTCAGTAATCTACTGACTTTTGCTTTAATATAGAGATTTCTGCTGGTGTGCATGTAAATTAGTTTACAACTAAGGCACCCATCTTAAAACTACACTGTAATCACTAAAATTGTGCTGGCAGTGTAGAAAATATTGAAAGGGGGGTTATAATTTTTGGCAAACAATGTTTTGCCTCATTGTCTTCTTGCAAAGAACTGCTTGAACATCACTGTAAAATTTAAAATACTTGGAAAAATGTACAAAATTATGTTCTGCGATATGTCTTCTTAAAACAAAAAAACTTAAAATGATACTGCAGGAGAGCATGCTGATTTCTGCCATTTTCACTGCCTTTTTTTCTGTATTTGCCTGGAGTGTGTACAGAGGAGTCCTAATCCATGAGGCTGTCACTTTGCTGCAATCACAATACAATTAGTAGGCAATAAACTCAAGAGATGTATCATTATTACACCACTTTTACGTTGCATTATATTTCTCTGTTTAAGTGTTAGCTGTTCTGCCAGGCAGCTCACTGTTATATGATTTTCAGGACAACCTAACTACCTGTTAATATGTGTAGCAATAAGTTCAATTATTTTAATTTTCTGTTTCTCCAGAATTTGGAGGCAGGTGTAGTTACATCTATGCATGTAGCTATATTCCATTGCTGGATTTCCTAGAATTTTCTTCATTAAGTATTATTTTTTTCATTAAATCTGTCTATTCAGCCTTTGTATAATAGCTAAGGGTAAAGAATCTTCAGCCTTTTCAAAAGACAAATTTTCTGCTATAAACAGCATGCCATTACAACTCAACTGATTGCAAAGAATTTGGATTGCAGCGTGATTCAAGTCTTTCATTGAACTGATATCATCCACTCAACCTCAGCAATACCTTGGAGAAATACAAAGCAGAGTAACTGTCTTTTATATTGTACTCTCTCAGTACAAGAATAATAGAGATGCCATGAACGTTGCAGAGGTGTCACATTAGCTGCTCTATGCTAGAGCTGAACTAAATAGTGTAAAGGAAAGGGAACTTATTGTTAATTTTTTTTACAAGGATGGAATAGATGAACACTGCTTACAAATGAACCTTATTTAGTTTTAAACACATTTCCTGAAGTAAATAGTATATTTCCCTAATTTTCATGTCTTTTGGTATGCTTCCAAAAAACTTGGAAGTGAATTAGTGTGCAATTTGCATCCAAATCTCAGCCAAGGGGATGTGGTTTATTATAATACATGGCCCTCCTAATTATTGAACAGCCCGAGAAAACTAGGCACAGTGTGCATCTGTTATTGCTTGACCACACTGCCAAACATAATTTGGCAAGCACAGAAATGTACATTGAGCAGACCTACAGTCTAATTTGCATTAGTTTGTAGTAATTATATGAAAGCTATAACTGAACCAAGCTTGTCCTCTCTTTTTAGATCACACCATTCTTTTTGAAAAGAAAAGAAATCTCAACCAAAAATCCAAAACAATTAAATAGCACACACATACACAACCCTGAGAAATTCCTTGTTTGCACAGTAGACTTTCTCAATATTATTTAATCATTATCCAAATGTTATTTCTGCATATTCTGTAAAATATCAGAGAAAACAGCTTTTTTCCCCCTGCATTTTTGTGTAGGCTTTTCTGTGTTTTCCTTTATCCCCATTCAGAAATTTTTCATCTCTTCTGCCAAATTCTAAAACCCTGTACAATTCAATACCCTGTAACTGGTGATTAAAATCAGTGGCATTTTTTAATTCAATTGCTAAGAAGGAAGGGGAGGAGAGTCGTGCCTTTCATAATTTTCCTTTGCCCCTTTCCATAGTCATTTAATCCGAACTGTGACAAAAAAAGAAGCAGTCTCATGATAAGCCATGTTGTGTCACAGTAACGCTGGAAAGTAGGAGCCAAAGCTTGGGGAACCTGGGATGCTAGGGTGAAAATACCTGCAGATTTTGGCTTACGGAAGTTCCAAGGGAAAATTCTTGCTTCCTCTGTAGTTTTTCTAGCAAAATTATGTGTTCAGCTATACAGACATGTACATCATGGCTCTGTATAGGAGATGATGGGAAACCTAAACTAAGCCAGTGGATGAGGAATTAGAGCAGAATTTCATCTACAGAAATTACAGATTTATGACAATTATTGTGTCAATAAAATATTTTCTGTAATGCAAGAGGACAGGGCATAAAAAAGATGAGAAAGAGAGTCCGATTCAATTCCCATTTAAATCAATGACAAAACCTACTATTCACTCCAACAGCCACAGGAGCAAGCATAGAGGAAGGAGAGGGTTTTTTTCTCCCCTTCTTTAAGTAAACACTGGCATTTTCTGCTTCAGCTGCAGGGGCTGAGAAGCAGAGGCACAGTCTTTGTTGTTGGTAAACAGCTTGACATTTCATAGTATTGGACCAGTCAGAGGGCTTTCAGTCTGGAGTTTGAGTATTAAGAAATAACTGTATAGTCACTATGTAGTTAGGTATTCTCAGATAGCTTAGGGTAATTATTAGCTGGCATATCCAGAGTCACATACAGTTACTGTGAAATGACCATACGGAGATTATGTAAATCAGTTTCCAAGAGAGAAAAAGCAATGAACTATAAAAGTGAATAAAACCTGCCGAATATCGCTGAATGAGTGAACACTACCTCTACACTCTGACTAGCTGATCAAATCTATTTTCATAAACAAGAGAAAACTTGCAATGAATTAGAGGGGGAAAGAAACTCTAATGAACCTAAGTTACTTCCATTTACAAATGGCATTTCACACTTGACCAAAAGACACGCAATTTGCTTTTGCATAGTGTGTGGAAAGTAAAAGTATGTTTGCTTATACAGTGCCTGCTGCGAAACTTCCTTATTTTACAGTTTAGGTTGTTAATGGATTTCTACAGTGAAGTAGTAACTGTATAAGAAAACAGCTTTTTACTGAGTCAGACTCTTTCCATGTATATTCAGATCTTCTCACTTCAGTGGCTGAAATAAAGCAATGGAGGAAAGAAGCTGGGGGAGGGTGCTGTAAAGTAAACCCACACTGTTTTATTAGCACCAGAAATTGCTGCATAAAGAGAAATCTATCTTTATCTAGTTTTATGGTATTTGGGGGTTTTTGTTTACTAATGAAATGATTAGGTAAAACCCAATTGTTGAATAGTTATGGCTGCTGATAAAATACAAGAAGCAAATTTGGTTAAAAGTGCAGGGTTGTTTTCTCTTTGTTTTCAGATTTGTGCTTTCATAGACCTCAGAATACTATTAATCTTGCACAGGCAGCGCCAGGAACAAAATACATTTTCTCACTTGTCCCTACTGTTAGTGGAACATTTTCTTGTAGATATCAGTTTGATTATAGTTCAGGTATCTTGCCAGAAGACATCCTTACACTTTGTGTATTCATTCCTTATTACATATAATGGAAAGTTTTCTATGCTGCATATTCCTTATGAAGAGGGATTTGACATGCTTGGTTTTAGGCTTTTTCCTCTAACAGTCCTGTTCAAGATGACTAGCAAATAAAAATCACTTGGCTTTCAGAGCAAGAAAAAATCTGCAAAACAGAAAGGATAGCATACAATTAATAAATTTGAAATGAAAATATTTTTTCTCCTATTGTCTTGACTGATTTCCCCCAGTTTTTTTGTTTTGTTTTTTTTTACTCAGAAAGGTAGCCCCATTCATTCAACTCCAGACATGTCCAGAAATATGAGCTGTTTCAGAGCATCTAAGTTAGGTTTCCACTCTGAACTACAAAGAATAGCCATGGAGCCTGATTCAGTTCTTACATTGACTCCTTACATTGACTTACATTAACACCTCAAGACATTATGTTAAACCCATAGTTTTGAAGATAGGTATGCAAGCCACTTTCTGCTAGTGAAAGGCTGCACAGAAGATGTATGTGCTGCCCTATAGGTATATGCATTTCCTTTCAAGAAACTGATGGGCTTGTAATGGTGCACGAACTGTGTCTATATCTTTTGGAAAGAGATGTCACATAACTTCATGCAACATGACTTCCCAGGAACTACTCATTTTCAACTTCTGCAAGTTTCTGCAGCACAGTTTGATCTCCAGTCATTTGCAGCTGCACAGTTAGACCTGATATCACTAACTACTTCGAGCCTTTTGAGTGAATAGGTGGATTTGATGACATACCCTGTATGTCATCTTGGAGCCTCCCATAGTTTTGTGCAAGGATGGCTAAGTCTAGCCTCAGTTAGGGAACTTACAGCTTTAAAATGAACAGTTTGGCATGAGTGAAGGTTATCTGGCTGGGAACTGTTTTAGAAAATACGCCTCCAAACTTCACACTGTAAGAAAAGAGTGACATACAGGGTGGTAGGAGAGACAAGGAAAAGAGGGACTCACATGTTAGTTTTCTTCTGGGATAACTCCTATTGTCTTTCTTTTCTTCCTTTGGAAAATAATTTCTTACTATATTCCCAGGCAGGACAAAATTTCTCTTTTAAAAATAACCAGTCTGTAAGGAGTAGAGCTTGTAGTCAGTAGTCATACCTCCTGAAATTTTATATCTGTGCAGAACCACTTGCTGTTATCTTAGAATCTGTATCTAACCTGTCCTGCTTACAAGCCCAGCATCAATTCTCTTAGTTACCTAAGTGTAAATCCTACCTTGTTTTTTTTATGCCATGCTATAGTCTTTTTACCATCAGCAATAAAGATTGCCTGTTTCAGTGAGGTTTTCAGTATACCTGTTTAACCCAGTTCTCAGAATATGTTTAGCAGCACCTGTGCAAGCTCAGTGACTCTACTGAGCTGTGAAAGAAGTAGCAGACTGGAATTTGCTAAGCAATTCAGCTGAAGCTAGATAAATGGAATAAAATATGGTACAGTCAGACTTAGCTGAATGGAATGTAAGTAAACAGATTGTAGACACTGGAAGTAAAAAAAAAAATATTTGCAATACACTATTTCAGATAAGACTGAATATGTTGAGGGGCTAAAAATCTAAAGAACCACTTTTGCAACAGATCAGAAGAGTATTTCCACTCCTGTAAGGTTTCATTCTGTTCCCTGTGGGTTCTTGTATGTCCTGGAGATACTAATAGAAACTTGTCAATTTTAAGACTAAAGAAATCCCTAGGTTATCCAGACTATTAGATCTTCATGTAACACAAGCACATAAAATTTTATCTTATGTCTTTTTTCTGAACCAAGTAACTTGTGTCAGGCACTACTCAGGAGCCATCTATTTAAACTATCCAAACCCTACTGGCAAGGAAGTGCTAAGCAAAGTTACGTACTTAGTATAAGTTATCAAAGAAGGGGAGTTCCCACACCTTTATCTCTGGCAACAAATTTTGTGTCAGCTTTGGACTAGTTAAGCATGTCTTTCAGGGGAAAAATACCCAAACATTTCTGCTGCAGATATTACAGACAATGGAGAAATTACTACTTGCTAAGTTAATTTGTTCCAGGAGATGATCACCCTCAGTGTTAGGAAATTAAAATAAAAGTAAAATCGTTCTATTTCTTAGCTTATCTTTAGCTTTTTGTGACTTTGTCTTTTCTTTCTGCTAGATGAAATAGCTGTTTCATACCTGATAATTACACATCCAAGTCAGGTATCCTTTATCCTTTTGATGAACTAAGCAGAATCAACTGCCTAAGTCTACTACTTGAAAACAGTTTTCCAGCTTAATGACACCTGTGTGTCTGGTAGGAAAGATCAAACCGAAAAACTGTTTTGTGAATGTCACTTTTTATATAAAAATTCTCCATGACCAGACTGGAAATTTGACATATCCAGTCTTAAATATTACTTATGATTTTTTTCTACAAATACTATTTGGTCTTGATGTAGTACAGAAAACAGAAAGTGACTAAGTGAAAAAAATATTTTGATTGTAACTAATATAAATAGCTCATTGTAATTTGTACAAATAACTTGTTTTCTCTTTTAATATACATGCACATGTTTATACATTGAGCCTGCTTACTTTGGTTCTCTCTTTTTTAGAAGAATTTCATATAAAACCTATCACTTTTAACAGATGTGGAAGGAAATACAAACAAAAATGCAATGTATTTTCAGACTTTGTGAGTGTAGAACTGTGGAGGGAAGATTCCAATGTGAGCAGCAGGTAGTTAATACAGTGCTTTCTTGCAAAAGCTATATTTATATTGTTAACATCATGCAATTTCTCTTTACATTTTGTCAGTATAATGGCAGATGTGGGCCTGAGGTTAACCTTGACTAGCTACATTGAAGTGAAATTTATCTTTTCCTTGTTTTCACTAATTTATATAAGTTTACATTGCTTGATGTAAAATACATCATTTCTCAGCAGCGAAAGACATAGCCTGCATCTTCAGACAGTGTGAAACAATAGCTCTAAGGGAAATGTAAATTGCTCGCATTCACTTCTGTGGTGTTACAATTCTGACACTAAAATCCTAAAAGGTAACATTTTAAATCTTTTACCAAAATTTGGTAGGAATCCATTTCTTCAGGCTTTGGTAACTGATACCCTGTTTACCTTTTCTACAACACAGTTACCCATGAGAACATTTAGAGCCTGAGAAAAGTGAAATCCACTTGTTGAAGGACTTATCATGCTGACTGCATTTTAATATTTAATTCAATAGAATTAAATGCCATCACTGCAGGACTTCAGACTGACTATTAAACCAGTGGGCGTTAGACACAGAGCAACCTCATTTCTCCTACAAACTGAAGTGTACACTGTGGTAGAATAGATATGGTCTTGCATCTCTAGGTACTATCACAGAGTGAATTTAGAAACCTATCTTGTAGTATTCAAAATTTGTAATTTATTCCAGTGTGTCTTATAATTCTCCTAAATGTGACAAAAGAAAATCAGTCATGTGATTTACAACATAAAGCTAACACAGCAGGAATTATATCTGCATACATAATTCATAACCAATGTACACTGTCTTCATATGTCACAGAATACGATATTTAATATTGATGTAATGTTGGCTTTTTGTGAATATTTAAACATACTGATGTATTTATTTTGGTGGGTGGTCATGCTAATAAACTCACAGACTCAATATTTACAGGAAACAGAATAGAATGTTCGCAAAAAAAGGTTAAAGAGATTTCTGGTTTTAATGTGAATGTAAGAAAATGTTTCATTTATTCACTTAGACCTACTTCCACGTCTCTTGTCTCTCGCAATTTTTTGTCTGTACTTGTGCCATACATTATAAGTTTGTTCACCCTGCTAGTGCTTTTTGAGTTATGAAGCCAAACTCGATACTATATGTAAAACGTGATTAAGGACTTGCTAATTTGAGATCACTGTCTATTTGTATTGCAGTGAGTCATTAGAGAACTGAGACCCAGGAGGCTTAAATTCCTGAGTTTTTTCCTAAGAAAGAAACAGATTTTCCAGTGAAATCTAAACAGAAACATTAGTATCAGAATTTAATATCAATATTGTGATATCTAGATTGAGCTCATAGCTAGAAGGCAGAAAGAGAGAGACTGCTTTCTACACATATCCCTTCCTGCGCAAGGCTATAGCATCTCATGTTTTTTTGAAGGCTTATTTAATTCATGTTGGCATTCACCAACATTTGATAAACATGTCACTCCTCACCAGGTGTTCTAACTGAAAGCAGAGATGGGTGAAATATTTTCTACAATCTACTAATGACAGGGGTCCACTATTTTAATGAAAATGTAAAAAACTGCGTTTGTAAAAATATTTATGAAGTTATCTGTGAAAATAAGGATGGTGAAAGGGGTGCCTACAGTAATTTACATTATTTTGTTCAAAGTTCTTTTTCATAAAGAGATTAATTTTCATGTACTGGAAGCTGCATTTGCATGTTACGTAATTTTCCACCCTCTTCTATGCTTTTTCTTCAGGACAGTTTGATGATCAGTACCCATCATGGGATAAGTATTGTGGCTGTGTCTGCCTAGGAGAAATCAGCCAAGAATTCTAACAATGTACCAAACCTTCTTCTCAAAGATATAATCTGTAGAAAGCATCTACTTCATCTGACAAACGTGATTTCTATTCAGGAAATAGCTCACAATCATTCTATTGGATCTGACATCAGCGGTATCCACGCAGCCATTCTGTGCAAACTCCCTGCTTTTAAAGGTCTTCCCATCACTGTTATTGGTCTCACAGATGATGAAGTATGACACTCCATAAACAATGAGCTGGGCCTTTTGTAGGCTGCTTTGCTTTTTTTGGCTTCAAACTGCCACTGAATGTCAAATCAATTTGGCTCTCATTAGAACAGCTTTATATGTGCAAATGTATTTGTGTCTGGTTGCCACTTTTTTTCTATTTTTGCCTTCCTTTCCCTTTGCTTTTTTTTCTCCTCTCCCTTGGATGATGTCATTTTTCTCTAATCAAAGCCAACACCTGTTTCTCTAAAATAGGAGCCTCTGTGTAGAGCTCTTTATCACAATCTGAGTACACCCTAGATGGGCTCATTATGAATCAAGTTCCCCCAGAACAAAGAGGAAGTGCTCTGTTACAGTGACATTGTACTTCGTAGAGCCTGGATAAAGTCAAGAGCTGATGTAACCTTGACTTTTGACATCCCAAGAGACTGCTGTCTAGATAGTGCAAGGTGTGTAAGCCACTGTCTTTGATAAGTAATGAGACAAACAATAAATCTGACCTTGTGTTTAAGAACAGCTCAGCTGTTACACAATGCTGTTTTGGGCTTGGTGGGGTTCTGGGTCTGGTTTTTTTTCTTAGCCAATTAAAAGGAACACAGAAGTGCAATTCTGAGGATTTCTGTTTCATAGACCACAGACCTGCTTGGACAAGCTAAATGAAGAATGCCACACAGTGAAGGGGATAGAACAAAATAGGGATGACATAGAACTCCCGGTTACGAGTCAGAAAAAATCTGGTCTAACAGAACATATTGCAAGTAGTCTGAAGTGGCTGGAGATTAGGAAAGGGGAATTAGAAGCGGGAAAAAAGCAATTATATGCTGAAAGGCTACCATAGACTCCATGTTGTAACACGTATGAAAGAAACACAGGCTCACCTTTCTTGCACTAGGACCACTTTGCCTCTTACGAGACTTGTCTCATGGAAATTGCTATGAAAGTGTACTGTGCCTGGAGGAATGGCGTTGGCTTGTTGGACAGTGGTGTAATATTCTTTTTCCTCCTCCAGAACTAGCTTCTTTTCTAAGTTTCAGCAAAAAACCATTCTCCCTCTTCTTCCCACATCTTATACAAGCTGAAAGCCAGTGTATATTTCCATCCACTTTAGGACAAATATGTAAGTTTTCAAATAAGAACTCAACTATACCTAGGTCAAGGGCCTGTTCTATCCCAGCTAACAAGGCACTTTTAAGTAGTCAAGTTACATGCTGTGTTACACAACACTCTTGCTTGTGTTTTTCCTTTTAAAGAGAATCAGAAATATTTTTTTTATGTCTGTAAATAGAAAGATACACATTTTAGAAGCCGGGGAACCTACAAATAGAGAGTAGGAGTGAGACAGAAAAAAAAATAGTGCTAACTATACCCCAACTCCCTCTAAACGTGAGCATTTGGCACTTATGAAGGAAGAAGCTTTCTCTGGATGTTGCATGATAGAAGAAAGGAGAAAGAACCAGAGTTTTCTCACTACTTGCTATAATGGGCTAAAACAACTTCAGAGGACCTCAGGCTGTCCAGGGAGGGTCCTTGCTCAGTTTGTGAGTGGATGAACTCACTCCTTTATGATGGGACTCTGAGTCAGATGCTCTCCAAGGAAAATGCCTATTTTCAGAGCTGAAGAAGAGGTTTGCTTGGCTCAGATACTCAGTGATTTCAAATCCAGTGCGAGCTCTAACTGAAATATATTGGTAATCTGCCATCTGTGGTTTTCTTGAGCAGAAATTTTGACTGAAGTCCAGGTCTTAGTAGATATGAGGCCACATTACAAAATCCATCCTCCTACTCGACATCATCCTTCATAGTGTCTTACTATGTCACTGCCTTTGGATTAAGGACCACAGCAAAGTATGGAAAATGTGGATACTTCAGTTGCCAAGTCATTTCTTGGTCTCTGTGTTGAAGCTATCTATAGTGAATATTTCATTGCTGACATCTATTCTAACCACAGGATTGTCAAAGCATTTTTTCATGTGTAAAAAATTTGCATAAACACTCCACCCCAAATATAATGAAACACAGAAAGGATAAGAAAGACCTAAATTATATTTTTTAAAAAAATATTAAAAGACTTCTTGATTGATTTGCAGAGGCATAGCAAAATTCCTTCATATAGTGGCCTCATGAATGAGATTATAATATGCAAGTAAAGCATAATGATTGGCATATTAAATACAAGATCTTTGTCACCATCTGTTTCCTGATTGTGTCAGCAAGTTGGGTTTTTTTTCATGGAAGTGTGAGAATACACCATGGCCTCGAAGTATCAAAATGTCAATTATACATCACATTTTAAAGTTGGAAGCCCAAATCACAAAAAACATTTTGAAATGTCCCTGAATTCTGCTTGAAACGCTGACAAACTATTACCTATCCTTCACATTTAGCCTTACTGTACATTAGCATGGTTATTGTGCTGGAAAATAAAACAGAGCAGAAACACTACAGAGGCCAGGTTTACAACTTAGTAATGAATACTTAAAAAAAAAAATAATTATAGAGTAGGAGAAAGGGAGAGAAATAAAAATTCAGAACAAAGCGAATAGCTGGACAACAGCCCTATCAAATGCTTGTTATTCCTTTATGAGGAAGACAGTATTCCTTTTTCTATATTTTCACCTGTACTGACAGAAATAAAAATAATGCATCCTGGTTACTGTAATGAATCAGTAGAAACTGCAGAAGTAGAAAACCTATGTCAAAATCACCTAAAACGCAGGAACCTTTCCATTAATGCAACATGTCCTGGTTTATACCCTGAGTGGTCTTATATGAGAACTGGCGGGAGATAATGTTTTTCACGTCCCACACAGGATGAGGTCTACTGGCACCACCAGCTACCAGTATCAGCAGCCCAGAGGTGAAGGCACATGAAAAGCTCCTGATTCTGGTTCTGAAATATAAACACAAGTCCCTTCCAAAGCTGAAAAGGCCACTAATGTCTCAAAGTGTTTCTTCTGCTAGGGGATGAAAGAGAGGGAGTAGGTATCATGTAAACTGATTCTTCGCTCACTGAGGACACTGATAAGATTGACAAATAAATGCAATGGCCTTTAGATTTGCTCCTAGACCAATTATTATATCAGTGAAAATGAAATAGCTATGTCTGTGTAAAATGTGGTGAAGACTATAATTATGTCCAACCAATCTAGCATGAGCTAAGTTAGAAGAGCTGTAGGTGGCCTAAATGAAAAAAAGTGATGTTCCACACTTGTACATAATTGGACTTATGATGGAGCATAATGGAAACAGTTTTCTATCTCATATGTTCTGATTATACTAATATTAGTACATGATAGGATATACAATCCACTGTTTAAAACAGACTGCTTATATGATATTTGCAGTTGAGTTATAAGTTTTTGCTGTAATAAGACAACTTATAAAATTCAAAATTGATTCCAAATGAGGCTAATTCCAAAATGAGGAAGACTTTAAGTAACATAACTTATTACATGTTTGGAGTCATTCTCTGTGCCTGTGAAACAGTGATGCAAATTCTTCACAATTATAAAGTACTTTGACTCTAATAATGTAAGTTCTAGTATGGCTATGTATATCAAACATGCATGTACATGTATATTAAATCAATAAGTTTGGGAAGATTCGGTCTGGACTTTCTTATTTAGGTAGTTCTTCATGTGCAATTGTATTTAGGCTTCTCTTCACTAGTGATATAAAGCTTTTTCCTACTTCAAAAGTTCATGTAAATGATCTGTAAAGTTTCAGCAGGGATTTGTACATATCTAGTGGAGCAGCATGCTCTGCCAGATACCAGCATCTCCATTCATCAGCAAATATTCATCATAAGCTGCTGGAAAGCAGAGAAGAATAAAAGTCAGAGTTGAAACTGTGCAGCTGTAGTTTGATTGATAAAGTTTGTAGCCTGAACCTGCATATACATATGAACCAACACTCTGAGCAGAAAAAATGAGTATGTGAGAAAAAAAGATCTTCTGAGAGCTTTCACATGTGTCTGTTGCCAAGGTAACCACTGTATGTATGTCTGCTGAACAGGTACCTTTTGGGGGTCTGACTCTCAGCTTGTGAATCTCACACTGAGATGTCAGCTGAATGCAAGCAGTAAGGGTCCTGCAGTAGAAACACACTGAAAAATAATTAGTGTATTACTAACAGATGCCTTTTTATATGTATGCATACTGCTAGTGTCATGATCTTCTCTGAAAGTGAGGTCTGAATATGTGTTGTAATCAAATATTTTTGAAATTTGTCTGTGAACATCAGCCCATGTCTCAGATTCTCATAGCAGGGACTGAAGGAAGCTGTCCTTACTGTCTCCTTACCAATTGTGTTTTCTTTCTGTAAGTCCATTGTACGATCATTCCCTTCATCCTCTATAATGTCCATTCTGAAATTGCTCTGTTTACTAACATATGATAAGAATTTGACTTTTTCTCTTCTGTCTGCCACATTTTTCTTCTTAACTGCTCTGTCAGGCATCCCAAATGAAGAAAAAAAAACACTATTACACCTTTTTTTTTAAATTAAACTCTTACTATTTAGGACTTGATGCTGAAACAAGTAAGCCTAATGTAAGTTTTGTTACTGATACCTGTGTGTTTTTCATTTCCCTTACATCAGGAATATGTCATACAAAGTCATATGCTTTGTTCCATTTATTCACCTGGTGCTTTCAAAAGAATGCTTTGAGGATTTCTGTCATTGTCTGCTCGATAATCTTAGCAATTACAGAACTGTTATATTCTGTATATTCTATAATTTTCTAGTTTTCTATGTACTCTATATAAAAATACATTGTAAAATTCATTATGTATATGTTATAATATACATCTATTTGCTACAAGAACAAACAAAGAAATTTTTTAAATCGCTCGATTGAAAGTGCATTATCTTCACTAAGTTTTCCCTAGCATTTATAAAGTAATATCAAGAATTAAACTGTTCCTGAACCACAAATGCAAGTCTTAGTCTTGCAAGTGCTTATACTTCAGCAACTTTACATGGAACTGTAGTTGTAAGTTCAAAGTCAAGTCAGTTGAAGTATCAGTCTGTGTATGACTTACTCTGCTGCTTAAGGTGTTTAAACAGGATATCAAAATAGAAGCAATGTTGCTTGAGGCTGTAAATCTGTAGTTGGGTGCCAGTTCTTATGGAGAAAAAACTTGTAATTTTAGAACCTGAACAATAGTACAAGAAGTTTTCAGTACTTTATCCATGCCAGTTTTAAAATAAGCTAGATTCAGAAATATTCAGTTCTTTTGTGTTCATTTCTGCAGACATTGAGGCAATCAAGTGTCACTGGCATTAATGTTTGCTGAAAAAACAAATAATTCAGAGAAGTATTTGTAAAATGTGTTAAGTTTTATTCTATCAGAATACTTATGATGGAAACAATGCCTTGTCACTTAGTAAACCAACAGCAATTAGATAGCACAATTCAATTCCTTTACATGGAGTATCAAAAATGTCCAAGAGAATGTTTTGGGATCAATTTGCACCATTGCAATAATAGTGGCAAAGTTAAATGATAATTTCTAACTCATCCTAATGCTGGATTTTTTGTTTAACTTTCATAGCTTTTTGTAAGATTTATTGTGTCCCCTCTTCCTGGAGCTAACACACGGAATAACCTATTGGTTACAATTATAAGTAAGATAATTAGAATAAATGATTAAAGAAGCATCATTATAGAGACAGTCATGTAAGCCTAAAATAAAATGTAAATAGAGGATGCAAAATTTGAATATAGCTTTGGTTTATACAATTATACAACTATTTTATGCTAACTACCTCATTATTGTGCAGAAGCAGTTAAAAATAATCAGTTCAATATTATGCTCTTTACATGAAACTACTGAATCACAGCAGGAAATTTGTGTTATTCTGAAAATGGAGATCTCATGAACACTCTACAGATCAGTCTGAGGGAAAAATAATGATGGAAGAATAGCGTAACCTCCCAGGAAACAAAGCTCACACATAACACACATATACCATATACATAGATAATGTGTCATTTAAAACAATGAAAGATAATGTAGGTAAGGAAAACTAGAATCTTTCATTTAGTTATGTTTTTTAAAACCATACTTACATTTTGAGGACTAGCAGAAAGACTTAATGAGAAGTGTACTAAAAGCTCTGAGACCTGGTTTAGGGTTAAGACTAGGATTAGGGTAGGGAGAAAGCTTGTGCCTTTGGAAAGGGCAGAACTGAGAGGCTGCCAAGGCAAAGCATGGGCTACTATGAGGAATCTTCCCTACTCAAGACTTTCCCTTGGGACTTCAGCGTATCCCATGGCAGAAGTTTCCTGCAAGGCTTAGGGTCAGTTAGGAGAGCAATCCTCACTCCTCCTGGGAGGATAGCTGTGACAGGCAAGAGCAGTTTCAGAAGCCTCAGCTGGCCTTGGAGTTCCCTGAGGAAGAGCTGGAGCAGAGGTTTCTACCTCTTTCGCTTGCAGCTGCATTAAGCAGGGGCTCTCACACTTGGCTTATGCCTGGATTGCATCGCAGCTCTTGTGCAGCCATGCCTGTGCTTCTGCCCGGTTGGTCTGGACTCTGACCTTGACCATCATGGGCTGACTTCCTGGCTTCTTCATGTATGATAGGACTAAGTTTTTTGGCTGGTGAAGCCACAGCTTCTGCCTACCATGCTGGTAGCTGCCCCAAATCCCCCTTCCCCTGCTAAGCAGCAATTGCCTTTATTGTTCCCTAACAGAGATACAAAACCCATAGGAATGAGCAGTGCTGCAAAAAGAGCGAGGGAGAAAAGCAGAGGCTTCTGTGAAAATTCTCCTGCTTGCATCCTTTTCACAAGGGGCTTCAGCAAGCCCCGGTATAGAAGTGTCTGCCTACACTTGGGGTTAGGAATAAGATTAGGGCTATAGGAGGAGGAAAAGATACAAGACCCATGAAAAGAGTGGGGCTGCAAAAAGGTTGTCAAACTCTCTCCCACTTAGTATTTTCAACTGTGGCTTCAGCATGTCACTTGATAAAAATCTCTGCCCAGGCTTAGGGCTCAGGCTAGATTTATGGACAAGAGAGTCAGATGTCATATTATTTTTAGACAAGTGTTTTTAAGGCTTAGCTGCACAGTCAGTGATTGCTTCCCACATTTCTTTAAATTGTCAGAATACAACCAAGTGAGGGTTTCAATTTAAATTAGAAAGTGTACATTGGAAGGCTTCAGTGGTGTAAAGGGCTTCCAACGTGAATTAATTTTTGAATGCTCTATGTGAGTTAGAAAAATGCTCTTGAAAACAATTTAAAAATAATATTTATTGCAATTATGTAATAACATTAATATTTTAATAATATTAATGATACTTATATATGCAGTTGTTTTGAGAGAAAAAATAATTCAGCAGAGATCCAATTAACAAAGAACAACTGTAGTCCTAGTTTCTGTTCCTGCAGCATGTGAAGATTGCTATTTGTGGCTTAGAGAAAGTTTTTCTCATAGCAGTCCATATTTATGCTACCATACACAATGCTTACCATTTACCATTAAAGGTAGTTGTGGTCTTAAATCAACAGAATTGAGAATTACATGAATGTGCTTTAAGTAAGGTATAAATTTGTGTCCTGAGGGCAAAAGAAAATAACAACTTACCATGCATCCAAGAGCACTGAAGAATCTGGAGATAAGACAAAATAATACAGTGTTCTCCAATTATGATTAAAATATTTTCAAGAGAAAGATACACTGAGCTAGATAGGCTTACATACAATACTACTGAAAAAAAAAGAGTGACATCTGATAAAATATTGATACTATAATTTTGACGAACACATTCCATAGCAATTTCAAGACTGAATACATGACTTCCCTGTTGTTCTTTTTTGCTCTGATTATTTGTTTGGTTTCATTTGGTTTATCTCGTTAGAATTTTTAGAATGGCAATGAGATGAGGTCTAAACTGAATGTAGGCATTAGGCAAGAAACCTTGCAGGATATTTCAACAACCCATATTGGATGTCATTGTTTATTTTAAATTTGAACTTAATTACTGTGAGATCCCAGGCTCTATAAAGACAATGAGTGCCATCTATAAATGCTAATATAAATCAATAAAGAGGGGGAGGTTAAATGATTTATGTTGGAGCTGAGCCACCATGTAATAACTGATGCTCATTACAGCCTCAGCAATGAATGGGAAATCAAAACATTAAATAGTGCAAACAAGAAGACTATCCTGTTTTTCAGGAAGTTTAAGATACTCTGTTCATCCAGGTCATCCATTTATGTCCTATTAAAAGGTAGGTTAAATCTTGTATTTAAATAGAAATCTTGCCTAAGAAAGGGCTGCTGGAGTTTGCCCAATGTTTCTGTGACTTTGAACTGTTGCCAAATTTGCCTGAAAAATAACAGATGTAGCTGCCAAAGCTGAACTATAATATTACTGTCAAAAGGGTATTATAGGTACAAGTTTTAGGTGTGTGCTGCTTTTCATATCTATAGTACAGTTGACTATAGTATTAATATTTAATGTTAATTACCATATATTTGTAAAATAGAACTTCAGAATTGTTTTGTATATCTCTCTTCAAGAATACAAACAAATAATTGTACTTTTGAACTTTGATTGGCACATTATGGAAGCATCAGAAGAGTCTCTGTAAGTAAGGCTGCATTGACACCTACATTGAAAGTAGGACTAAAATTTCTCTATTACAGATTTAGCTTATTCTCCAAATTTTTCAGGACACTTTTCCTATCATTTTATTAATAACCTTGTTTTAATTAATTTTGAAGAAAATATATTTTAAATGCCTTTTCTCCATACACATTGGTTTAGCACCAAAACAAAATAGGGAAGGAAAAAAAGAATAGTCTCCCTTAATTTCACACACAGAATGTCTTAAAGACACACATTCTTTGCTAACATCTTGGAGAGAGACCAGTTTGGAAGCTTCTTCTGGGCAACAGAGAAATTTCAAGACTAACCAACTGAGCTGGTGGAACTTGTCTACAAATGTTGTCCTAACGTCCTTATGGCAGCAGGCAAAATTTTAGGTGAACAATTTTTTAACTCCAGGTTCTATTATTTGAGTGCATTAAAATGAGAGGTGCAAACCCTCTATGGATTCTGGAGTTACTGCTGCTTTGGCTGTTTTGCATTCCAGGAGGCATTGTCAAGGAGATTTGTGAGGATAGGACAGAGTATGATATAAACTATACCTGTGGTATATAACTTTGTGAATGGGAGTATTTTTACATGTGTCCAGTCTTCTTGCCAAATTTGACCCTTTGGAGTAAAAAACCCCAAATAATAATTAGAAACTATTTCAGGGAAGAAAAGAAAAAAAAAAAAAGGAAAAAAAAGTTAGGAGAAGCAGAGATTCCTAGAAAGAAGGACATTTAGGTAGCCTCAGTTTTTGCTTCTTTCCTACCTACCAGTCTGGCCACTTCTGAGGAAGCTCCCAGTGAGTCAGGCAGCTGCCATTTTGATAATCCAGATTGTCAAAAAACTTGTTGCGTTTCAGGACTGTTTCAATCTGTTCTTTAGGTGAAACAAATCCACTTCTTTAACCTTTTAACTGGGTCAAATTTTTTAAGTTGTGGGGTTTTTAAATAATTTATTCTCACTCACACAATTTGGAATTCTTTCTTTTCCTCCCCAGGAAATTTTCCTCCATGATCAGCATTTGGATCTATTTTGATATCCTTTTGGGAAAAAGGAATCTGTTTATTTAGATGGCAGTGAAACTAACTCTTGCCTCATCTGAAGCGAGCTTTTCAAGGAAGGGAACCTAGATGTCAAAAATTCAGACCTACTTGTCCTTAGACAGACATGGAAGCTGCTTGTCAACACTGTTCCATTTTTTTCAGTAATGCCTAATGGGGGTTCCTAAAGTTTATCATAATGTTTATGGAACTTCTTTTCTTTTATCAGTTTCTGTGATTCTTCTGCTAATGTTGATTCCATTCTTCGAGGGTGGGGGACTTTCAGTTATGTCAATAGGTGTTGATACTGCAATTGAAGTTGTGCAGGGGTCAGCCCTTGAAACACTAATGCTGAAGACACACAAAGGGTCAGATAACTCTTTTCATTAACCTAAGACTAATAATTCTAGTCTGAAGTAGGACTTGAAGCCACAAGGTCTGTGCAAACACTCCCACCTATCACTCTCAGCTGTCTGTGTAGTTCCTGAGCTTTGAGGAGTATTTTGACTAATAGCACTTTATATAAATGAAATTATCTCTCCCTTGAAGGGCTTTAAGTAACAGGCTGCTGTCCTGCATCTAGCAACAGGGTTGGTTTTTTTTGGTTGTTTGTTGTTTTTTTTTTTTTTTTTGCCATTTTAGCTTCCATTTTCCAGCATTCTAGTCTTTGCATGCATGAAAGGGTAACTGTTTGGATAAGTGAAATGATGATTTGTTGTCAGGATCATTATAGTAGTGTTAAAAACAAATACAATCTCACCAACTGGCTGTTCTCTTAAACATGTGGTATGAGTGCTTCAGTGTTCTGTTCAAAGCAGAGACTTTATCTTTGCTCATATAATAAAAGCCCCTTCACATTGTATACTTTAGCTTAGTGTATTTCAAACTGTCATGAGTATGTCAGAAATCCAAGATTTTACTTGCTAAAACAAGAACCAAAAGAACGAAGGGGAAATATTCTAGAAATTAAAACTATTTGAGTTGTTTGACTGTACTATCCTATGCAGTTTTTTGAAAGCAACAAAAGGGCAAAAAATTATGTACAGGAACCTGCTCTCCCTCAGCAAAAATGACACAGTATTTGCATTTCTGACAAACTGAGTTTAGACTCACATTGTGTCACAGCACTAACAAACCTAGCCAGCTGCAACAAGGCTTTTTTTACCATCACATACCAGGTTAACTTCAATAAGCAGCTCCCACATCTTGCCACAGCACTAACAAACCTAGCCAGCTGCAACAAGGCTTTTTTTACCATCACATACCAGGTTAACTTCAATAAGCAGCTCCCACATCTTGCCACAGCACCTCCACCAATTCCCCCCCAAGGTTTCAAAAGTTCATCTACTGTCCGTGCTGTTCCTCTATCCTCTTCAGCCCAGTCCACCCTGCTTCTTGCCTCTGCTGCATCCAGAGCCTTCCTTCCCTGGACTTCTCCCCCAGCCAGCCTCTCCTCATCCAGGCCCCCTACTTCTCCCAGGGCCTCTCCTTGTCTCTCCTACATCAGGAGTGCTCTCTCACCTCCCTCTACTTCTTCTAGGTCATTCTTCATACAGTTCTTCTCTTCCATACCCCTTAAAGCTATTTACCTGCTTAGCAGGAACCAGCCACAGCTGCACATCATCCACATCAGCCAACCCACCGCCCCTGAAGCCAGCCCACAGCTGTGTATTATCAATGTTAATTAACCCAGCTTCATTCCTCTATACTTTCTCTACCATTATGTTGTTTTATTTAACCTTCCTTTTCTCTCTTGATTTGCATGGGATGTTTCCCAGGTATTAGCTGATGATATCTAATGGGTCTTGTTCTCCGGCTATATATTATGAAGAACTGTTGAACAAACACCTGAAGTGCTAACATTGTGTGGTGCCAGAATAATGCTAGTCTAAAAGAGGGAAGAAGTTGGATATCCTGACAGTTCTGCAGTCCACCAAGTCTGTTATTTCTGTTCTGTCTTTATAATGTCTATAATATATGAGTTGGGAGTATGATGTCAATGCATCCACTTTCAATAATTGATATGATGAATATTCTCAACCTTCTGACACCTTCTGTATCTCCTCACATCTCAGGAAGCTTCATTCATCAACCGCATTTGAAATGTTTAAGTAATCTCAGTGATGTATGGAGCACTGAAACTCCCTTGTTAGAAATCTATGCTACTAACATTCTATCAAATTAAAAAGCCACTGAGCTCTTGTGCATAAAATTATCATAAATTATCTCTGAAGGTTCATTGCTGTTTGGAATGTTTAATTGCTCACTCAGCTGAACTTCAGCAGCTCAAGATTATTAATCAATTTGTCAGGAGGTTTCTCATAATGTCATCTCATGCTGCAGTTATATGTATGGAAAACCTATGTGCAAGACAGTTTTATGCAGCAAGCCAACAGTAGCCATGCCTACCTTTCACAATATTCCTTTCATATATTTAAGAGTATTTTTGGTTGTTGATTTCTCACAGAAGACTAGGAAATTGTAATTACCTCAGCCTAATCTATTTGGATAGAAAACCAGATTCTCCAAAAACAATATAAGAATGGGGAAAGATAGTAAGAATGGGACTTTTGAAGCATTTAGTCCTGGTCTAATGTTGATTGTTCTCATTAGAATGTAAATATTTCTACTAACTGCAGTAATAGTAAAGATCTTTTGAAAATGCCATGCTTTAAGTGTACGTGAACAGTTTCTTCAGTCTTCTTACAAAAAAAAAAAAAAAGCATCTTTACTTCAAAGTAATTTTTCATGAGAGAATTTGGCTTTGAATATATACTAAACCAATGTATTTAATCTTAATTGAAATACATATTTCATTATTTGGTTTGGAAATGCCTTTTTTAAATTTTAAGGTTTTGAATCCTTTTTGCACAGTTTTCTTTCTTTTGTTTTACAAATGCAACTGTGTATGAGACCTTATGAGAGGGGTGATGATAGTATTTCTATTTATACATCTTTTTCCTCCATCAAATCTGGTAGTTCTTTGGTGCAACACCATAGAAATAGAAGATTCTGCTTTACCTGCTCTAGATAATTGAAAAAGGTTTGGAACCTTTTAGAATAATGTGTTTAAGGACTCTTTAAGTCACTCCTGATATCTTCTGAAGCTGAACAAGTTTCAAAATAGCAAGAGGGGAAAAATTAAGGATATTGCCCACTTTCTTCCACTCCGTGAACGATCATCATACTGTTTCCTATGCATGGAGAAAGACAGAGGATGAATGTTACCATATAGTTGATAAAGTTCAAGTATCTATTTGATATTAGGTATTTATGCAGTATATCACACCATGGTATTTCTACCAAAAATTGAAAATGAAAGTAGGTATCAGTATTTTTCCTTTGTCAAACTTCTTTCATAAAATTGAAATATTGGAATGATAAATACTCTTGTGTATAAGAAACGTTTCACATACCAGAAATATGCTGAGAGCTAGCATGGTTTTTTTTTACAAGCATTCTCACTGTAATCCTTCAAAACCTTTCTTAAAACATATTATGTCCATTAGCAGATGATAAAATGGGGAAAAAACCCCGCCATAACAAATACATTACATTTCTATACTTTCTGACATCTGGGGATATCAAAGCATATCACAACACATGCAGAACAGCTCCTTGGTACAATTTCATCACCATTACCCATCTTCATTACACTGAACTTCTAGCACCAAGAAATAAAGATTGTCATTATCTTTGGCATTGAGTCAAACCCAAAATGATATGCTGAAGATTGAGCATGAAATCTTTTGAAGAAATAGGAAGAGAAGCCAGATCTTCATATTCCAAATAACATGTCTCAACACATGAATCCTTCCTTCATCACCCCGCTCAACAGTGATGCCTTACAGATGAACAACTGCGCTGTGATTAGATAGATTTCAGGCTTTTCAGTATTGGTATATTTTTTTGTTCTTTGCACTATACAAGTCTGCCATAGCATGTATTAACAGTAGGGAAATATAGCATTGAGAAATGTGGAGATTAAAGTGTTTAAAGTGCACTATGTATGTGGCAGATCACAGCAGCTCCTAGAAATGTTCAGTTCTGTAAGGTAAAAATATATACACTTTATTTATGTGGTGTTCCTCCTTCGCCCAACATCTATTTATCCATTCATTACTTACTTAAATCAACTTGGTTGTGAACATACTGTTATAGATGATCCCAAACCTACACATACTTGGCTGTAGTTATCTCATGACCTTAGTGAAAATAAACTCATCAGTAAGAATCAAAACTGTCACCACTGTTTCAATAAATACATTTGAGGATCAGACACTAGTTCTGTATCTTACAAAAAAGGTAAGATATCCCTGGCCATATACAGAGAAACTGAAAGTGATGGTGTAATTATTCCATCAATAAATCAATGGAAATGAATGATAACTAACATAGTTTGGATGTCATGGAACCAGAAGAATATGTATGTAGTAAAATAAATAGCAAGACACATCATAATTTAGAGTTTTACTTATTTTTATACTCTCCCTGTTAGTTTTTTTCCTCTCAAAACTTCCTCTCTCTTCTCATTTAATCATGAAAGCTAGAATAACTTCTATCGTCATTGGGCCTGAAGCAGAAATTCTAGTGACACAGGTGTCAGTACTTCCATGCCCAGAGATAGGTACGTTACATGTAAAGATTGTTGGTGCAGATTTTGTCTTTCCATGTGTCAGAACATCTAAAGCAACCCTAATGCATGCTTGCCTATCAGAAAGTGTGTTAGCCTTTGATTTACATCTTCCTCAGTACATGACTCATTAATTTAATAGCTCATAACACTCCATTATGTTAGTCCAGCTATGACATGTACTTCACTGTATGCATGAAAGGTTCTTATGAAATGTTTACTTGAAAAAAACTTGCTGTATTTAAATATAAAATGAATTAGAGATAACATTCTGCGATAATTTTACATGTAAAAAATGTTATTGGTCATGAATTTGTATATAATTTTAGACATAAAGGAGATTATTTGTTTATTCTAGAAACTGAAATCCAGAATACCGTATTTTAACTTAGGACGATCATTTTTTTCACCGTCCATTGAGTAAAACTCTGTTATTATGGATTTGTCCTCGTATATAGCAAGTAATGACTGTCATTGAGAAAGAATAAATAGCGACCACACAAAAATCAGTTCCAAAGAACTCAGTTCTTAGTGTCTTTTGAAACACTGTGCATCTATGCACTCTCAGAAGGCTCAGAAGAAATAATCTATGCAGTTTGCTTCTGAAGCTTGAACTTGCATGGTCCCAATGAACGTTTCAGGCTCTCTTGGAAACTTACAGAGGTACTGCATGATGTTGCAAGGGCAGCTGCTTCACTGGCAGCTAAACAAAAGCTAACACAGTAGTTCTGTTTCCTGCAGTAGTTATTTTAGATTCATAGGTTTAACAGAATTAGCAAAAATAAGCTGTGTCTCCTACTATGCTGAACGATAAGTGATTTGAGGTATTATTAAAGGAAGTGCTTATAATGCATGTAGGACTCTCGGAAGAACAAATCGTACTGATTTTTTTCTCTACCAAGAGCCACAAAAGAAATAAATTTTCTAAAGCAAATTCCTAGTGCTTTTACACTATTGATTTTTCAGACTTCTTCTGGAAACCTCTGACATACTAAGCTAAACATTAATTTTTATTTTATAATGTATTAAGGGTATTGACAATGAAAGAAACTTTAGGAGTAAGTTGCTTAAACACTCCATGGTAAGGATGAATTAGTATGTTTTGAATCATTCAAATCTTTCTGGATAATGCAAGTCAGCCACAAAGGGACACAAACTAAACATTACTTCTTTTTCTGGGACATGTATGTGGCAAACATTTCCCTTCTAAAAGCTGCAGGGACATTACTTTAGTCATTTCCCCCTGACAAATCTTTTCTCTTTGATACCTTTGAAATGCTTATAGCAAAATAAAATAAACATTCTTTCTTCAGATGTCCTTGGGAGGGAGTATAGGTGAAAGAAATATTTGCATATAGCAAACTCCTCCTAGGTAATAACTCTCATGCCAGAAAGTGTGATTCTTCTGAAGGATCCTCCTAGTGATTCACAAACCCCTTCAGAAACATGCTTATGTGATCAGTGAGCAGGTATAGGTAGCTTTATTTCTGACTGCATCCTACCCTACACCTAAAAACATTTCAACCAGACATATTCACTTACATGCTTAAGAACACAGGATTTATCTTTGCGGGTTTCTATAATGTCAGAGCAGGCTACCCCCACTTATCTTCACAGCTAAAATAGTAGCCAGTCATGAATGGTTGTCATCAGATTGTTTAGGCAGTTGGAGACATTTTCATCAAAATCAAAACAAATATATTTAGTGGACAAGATTCTTTCCAGAGCTTAGGCTTCTTGTGAATAAGATGTCCCAAGAACAACCAAGAATGAAGCAACAGATGAAAGTGCAGATCTTCTCACACTGATCAGGTTCCATTGTATCGATACCATGAAATTAGCAGGAACAGCATAGATGGTTGATTGATTGTGTCACCTTCATGGCTTCTGCCACTTCTCTTCTACATATCTGATAATAGTTCACACAAAGGTGGTCCATGCCATCAGGACTGAACCTTAATCATATCGTTTCAGATCCCAAACCATCTCTTCTCACTACCGGAAAGTACAACAGTGATCTTTGTGCAAAACTGATACCATTAAGAGACCAACCAGTAAAAAGCCATGCCTTAAAGCTAATGATAGCTGTTGAGGGGATAAAATTAATATGCTGGTTGAACAAAAAGGCAGGCAAGCTGTACATATCTTTGATACCACGTTCCACAGCTGGAAAGAAAAGATAAGGTGCCAATACTTGTTTTCTGCACAGCTAGCAGTGGCAGGCCTTCAGTCCTGTAGCATTCCTGATGAACCCTATCGGTCTGCTGTTCTTTTCTGGCAGTTCAATATGTTGTATCACCGTATAACACTGTGTTAATAATGACTATATGGAATTTTCTGTCATCTCTGATAGTCTCTAAAAGCTCTCTAAACTCTACAATGAATAAAGGACTCGATCCTATAAGTGCTGAATTTTCTTAAACATTAATTGTTCTAGTTACAGTTAAATATTTTTGAGAGAAGAAAACTGGCCAGAAGCAGTAGTTGGACAAGTGCTCTGCTGAATTCTTGACATTGTTCTACATAATCAGACATTAGTGTGGAAAGACTCCAAGCTTTCTTCTGCTTCTTATGTTATTTCAGTGGTACTTCCTTTGATTTACCCAAGGAATGTTTTGTTTCAGTTAATGTTTATGATTGACTTCATGACCTAAGCAGTACAGACAATGTACTGAAATGTATTCTCATTGTTGGTGGGTGTTGAATCTAATTATGTCATTCATAAAAATAAACAATTTTGCATGTATGCCAGAAATCAATTTTTTATCACTAAAATTCAGAACTTAAATTTCTTTCAGTTTGAGATCATTAGAAACGAAATCAATGCAGAAATACACATTCATCAAATTTCAGTAAGCTGATGATAATTTTTTAAAAGTAATTTATTTTATTCCTTAGTATTATTTTTGGATTATCCTGGACAATTCTACTGTATGAATCATTCTAAGGCCCTGTTCACTGGTAGTGCAAGTTGTTGGGTTTACAGAGAAGCTTATTACAGACATAATATGCTTGATAGTTTTGGGAAAAAAGTTACTGGTAGTTATTGTAACACAAACATTATACACAAATACTTTAGTAGTCAGTTTTATATATACATGTACAGTATGCATATTTTAATGATATAAGCAATTTTGGTCCCACTCCCATTTCCCTAAGAAATGTGATATTTGTTTGAAAGAAATCAGATTAATATACCTAGTAAAAGAAATGGATCCTTACATACAGGGCAGAAATGGGCAAGCTTCTCTTACACATAAATGCTCATGCTTAATAACTCGCTCAGTTTGGGAGAGACTTCTTTTTACACTAATACAGAGAGACCTGTCTGTCTTGATGGTCTCACTCTTAAGTGCAAACTACCAAATTAATGTTATTTGACAGCTTGGATGTAAGATCTGTATTTTTTAGTTCTCAGGATTTTTTTAACAAGAAAATAGGAGAAGGTAATGGGAAGTCCCACCACTGATATACTTGATCACTGACACACTTGAACAATATGGAACAAAGTAAAGTTCTGGAAGTGTAAAAATAGCTGTCTTCACCACTAAATACTTAGTATTATTTTAAGGAATATGAAGTTCTGATTACATTTATAAACCTTAAAATTTCTCATAGATGGTTGGTTGGAGTAATATAACTTTACATACCCAAGAAAGATACCCAATTGAAGATGACTGTCAAAGATGAGGAAAAAAGAAATAATTTTATTCAGTTCAAGATTCTTGTGCTATTAGATAAAGAATTAATTCCTTTAGACAATGTATTTCCAGCTTCTAATCAGTCTGTCTATATCAGATGGCCAATTTCTCAGATGTGTATCAAGGAAAACAAGTCCTGTAAAAGAACTGCAGAAATACACTAACAGTCTTGGGCATCTGCAGTGGATAGAAGGAGAGAGATGTTGAAGTATCAAAATCCTTGAAAACAAGAAAGCTTTTAGCCTACTACAACACAATGTGGCAGCCTGCAGATGTATGAAAATTAATAAGGTAGCCAGAGTAAGTGAAATATTTAACATCAGTGTTCTCTATTGATATATGAGACAAGTATGGATGTGAAAAAGGCCAGAGAGAAGAAATTGTTTAAGATTAAATATTTTCAAAATGTATAGACAAAATGTAGGTAAGGGTAGGATTATGATGACAATTGTGGCTCGATCAAATAGAAAGATAGCAAACTTCTATAAATGCACTGTCCTAACTTAAGGCTTATGCCAATGCGAAGTGTATTAAAACCAACAATAATAGTATCAGAAAGACAAAGTGAAATCGTGACTTGTCAGTCTTCAGTTCTAGGAAAGCTTTGAAACACAGAGTTACAAAGGGAATTTTATTTTATATTTCAAGGCAGCAATTTATTTTAGCAATATTTTAACTTATAAATGGGTTCATCCTTGTATAAGACTTGATGATTTACAATTTTGTTTTCAAAGATCATAATAATACTCAGAATTACAGCATAATATAGACTACAGAAAAGAATCCTTCAGTCATCTGTCTTCTTCCATTAAATGATATTTATGCAACATTAATATGTAGTGATATTATAGGTACAGTTTTAAGTCTAAATTAGGAACTGGGCTTATTCTTTGATTATTTTTTTTCTTGAGCACAAATAAAACCTACTGAAAAAAAATCACAGATTTTTTCCTGAGAACTACTAATTCCCAAAGTATGTTGCCTTTTGGCAGTTGTGAACATACTCTTAAACTTGATGAACAAATAATTACATCTCTGTTCTATCCACTGTAGTACTTTATAATAGAATCATGGAATGGTTTGGGTTAGACGGGACCTTAAAGATCATCTGTTTCCAAGCCACCTGCCATGGTCAGGGACACCGTCCACCTGACTGCATTGCTCAAAGCCCATCCAACCTGGCCTTGATCACTTCCAGGGAGAGGGCATCCACAACTTCTCTGGCCAACCTGTTCCAGGGGCTCACCACCCTTGTTGTATGAAGAATTTCTTCCTTATATCTAATCTAAAGCTACCCTCTTTCACTTTAAAGTCATTCCCCCTTGTCCTATCAGCACATGCCCTTGTAAAAAGTCCGTCTCCAGCTTTCTTGTAAGGCCACCTTTAGGTACTGGAAGGCTGCTATAAGGTCTCCCTGGAGCCTTCTCTTGTCCAGGCTGAACAATCCCAACTCTCTTAGCCTGTCTTCATAAGAGAGGTGCTCCAGCGCTCTAATAATCTCCATGGCCCTTCCCTGGACTCACTCCAATAGTTCCATGTCTTTCTTATGTTGGGGGTCCCAGGGCTGAACGCAGTACTGCAGGTGGGGTCTCAGTAGAGAAGAGTAGAGGGGGAGAATCACCTGCCTCAACCTGCAGGTCACACTTTTGATGCAGGCCAGGATATGGTTGGCTCTGTGGACTGTGAGTGCATGTTGCTGGCTCATATTCAGTTTTTCATCCATCAGTATCCTGAAGTCCTTCTCCACAGGGCTGCTCTCAATCCGCTCATCATCCAGCAAAATACATGTTAATTCTGTTCTTTTACTGTCACAAAGTACATAGAGGTATCATAAAAACAACAGATTTCTGAGTGGTATTTGAGTTGCACTTTATCTGAGTAACCATGTACTTACTATTTATATTATTTTACTGTTGCCTTCATCTAACTGATTCCTCTAGGCAAAACCCCAACATAAATATTAACTGTTATTACTGTACAGAAGTGATAAAGTAATAGTGACGAGCAGTAATAGATGTATATACACATTGCATTCTACTTGGAAGTCTCCAGAGTTTAATACTGAAATGCAGCCACCTCAATGGTAAAAGTCAACAGTTGTTTAAATGCGAAAATTATTTAAACATAAATTGGAGATTATTACATGCAACTGAAAGAGTAGGTGGAACTACAGGGCAATTGATGGTACTGTTCTTCTGTTCTAGCAAAAAATTCTAACTTAGGTTTTATTACCATTGTGCTTTTCCCTTTGTAGACATAAAAGGAAAAAGGCCCTTGGCAATAATTAAGTATCTTCGTATCAGTTTGACCCAGAGACAGGATAGTATCTTTAAATAGCTGTGTCTCTGTTCATAAATTACACTTCGTATAGACTGTCTTACAATAAAAATGACAAAAAACCTCATTACTTAATAAATAGGCTTTTACACATATTTGGGTAAGAATGTGATTTTTTTTGTTGTTGTTTGCTGCTATTGCTTTTTGAGAAAGACTTTAACAAATATCAGTCTGAATTTCCTCTGAAATTGTTTTCATTTTGAGGCTTACACAAGCAGCAGAAAAATAGAAAGCTTTAGTTGTATAGATATAACTGCAAAACAATTAACATATTTAGATTCATTTTAACCAGAACAGTAATTTTGATCTCGTAAGTTTAATTCCAACAGGTTTGACTGTGGCCAGTAGTTTAGCAGTAGTATAAAGTTACCAACTGCATTAGTAACAACACCAACTTATAGAACACTGACCAAGATCAGAAAATGGAAAATGCATCTAGAAAAAAAAAAGAAATGTGATTAAGTAACGTATGAACAGTGTTGCTTATTGAACCTTTTTTTGTAAATGATTTCAAAGGAGCGTTTTGGAGGACAATCCAACTGGGGTAAAACCTGCTAATTATTGTTTAACTTAGACTCCACAGTCAGGTGGCTTTTGTTCATGTATTTTAAAGGAACAACAAAACCCACCACATTTTAAATATGGCCAGGCTGTCTTTTGGTGAGATTCACATAAATAGTAATCCATGAAAAACTCAGGAGAAATCCTAACCCTATTAATGAAAACATTTTCACTGTGTTCAACAGTGTCTGGATTTCATCCCTGGTTCTTGCAATATGAAATTATGGTTTGTATTTTGGATCTTCCAAAGTCCAGACTTGCCACATTGCTCAAAGAACAACGAGGCCAAATGAGATAATCCAATGCTAAAAAAAGCTACCTGTCTCCATCCTGTATCAGAATCAAACAAACAGGCTTTTCCTCACAGCTTCTACATAAACCAGGGGAATATGGGCAAACAGATTTCCTTTATCTCCAGGAAAATTTGAACCTGGAAAACAACTCCAAGCAAAATCTAATGTGCAAATTCTCAGGTTCAACAATGCTTACCATGAATGATTAGAAATACTTTACCTGTAATACTAGTGTACATGGAGCAGAATTTGACACCATAGCTGTCACGCTAAGGAATGCAGGTTAACCTGATGTAAGTGTAGTGTTTTAACCTGGGAGGTTATTTCAAATTATTCAGCCGTAACTGAAAAAGAAATTTAGCCTTCATTATGTTCTTGTTAGGAAAGTATCTACTCAAAAACATTAGACACAGCAATTGCTAAACCAGCTCAGACTTGGAGCTTGTTCAGTCTGAGAAGCTACTATTTTCAGTGTTTTATCTTTCATATGAAAGAAGAACTTTATGCAGCTGTAGAACTCAAGATTTCATACAGAAGCTGTTTGAAATCCTGAAGTATTGCTTTAAATGCTTGGGGGGTGGGGGTGGTGTTTTGTTCTGGGGCCATTTTTTGGTTTGTTATTTTTTTGGGGTAACAACCATACGCCCATATATTCTTATTGTCCTCATAAATGTCCTCTACTTTATTAATCCAACACTTCCTTCTAGTAGTGATTTCCCCAGCCTGGCTGTAGAGATGTCAGTGAAAAGTAATGGTTTTCAGTCTTGCCATGCTGTAGTTCTGCTGAACCATCTCATTGACCAAATTACACTGTTTGTTTTTTTATCTTTGCCTTCATTCACTCACAAGCTGAACCTCTTTAGTTTGAAAGCGATTGCCTGGGAGCAGTGAGGGACGTGGAGCCACGGGCGACGCCAGGGCGGGCCTTGCCCTCACCCACGGGCTCTGCCCCATGGGGTCTGCATGCAGCAGGGCCCATCAGCAGACCCCAGCACTGTGAGGGGATGAACCAGGTCCAGGGTCTAACCCAGGGCTCGTCAGGAGCAAAAGGAGAGGCAGGACCACTACAGGGGTCTGAGGAGCCCACCCAGGAGATGGGGCCCAGGGCAGGCCAGGAGTGGCTGCAGGCCGAAGCTCCAGCGGGCCCCTGCTGGGTGCTGGGAGAGAGCCCTGGGGGAGAGGCCCCGATGCGGCCTGCTGGTGTGAGCCACCGCTGCCTCGCTGCTCGTTCTGCAGTCAGGCAGCGTTCAGGGGAGTAACGTGTTCAAATGCTTGCCACGTTAGGGAAACTTCAGTTTTGTGCTTTGCTGACGCACAGCCCATCTGATCCTTGGTATAGGTATATAGACACTAAAACAGAAACCAGTTGAAACATCCAGTTGTCAAGTACCTGGAATATTAAATGTTTTTAAAAGTAAAAGTAAAAAAAAAAAAAAAAGTACAAAAAAAGTAAAAAAAAAAAATTATTTCCTCTGCATAAATCCATTATGCAAAACTGTTCGTGTGTTTCACTTTGAAATTTCTCAGACTGCTGAGACTTAGTAATAATCATTAATACAAGTAGTTAAAGTATAATACTTTCACAATTTCATTTCTAATACCAGATGGTCATCTTATGGACAACTGATTTATGGATGTCAATATATAACTTTTCTGTATTTTTGTCTGATTATTTGTCATAATTCAATACAGAATAAGGTCTTCTAAATTTAGATTAAACTATAGGAGTCATTGACAATGAGCACCAGAATGATACACTTGTAAGTTTGCTGCTATTCTTTAAAATGGAGACCATACTTTATACTAAGGTTCCATTCATAAATATTTATAGAAGAGGTAATATGTTTAATCAAATTATGCAATTAAAATAATTGTAAATGCTTGTTAAATCCAACTAAATGTTTCTAACAGTTATTTATCATCACATAAATATAAGTTATTGATATTGGTTTAGTCATCTATGTCATAATACCATTCACATTTCTAATACAGTAATGATAACTAAATGTAAATGAATGGCCTTCACTTTTGTGCATGGCATTTCCCTGTATTTTTTGCTCCTTCGATCTCTTTTGCTCTTCCCCCCTGCAACTTCCCTGGTATTGATCTATTATGATTTGGGTTTCTTTCAGACTGGTGGTCCTATACTCCTACTAAACAAGGACATATTCTGAGAGATCTCGGGGCACACTGCAGAAATTCCTTGTGGTAGAGATTGCTTACAGCTCCCCTGCAGTATGGTGCAATGCTACATCACAATGAGGGACTCGGAGAAAGGCCCCAAATCTGACCATACATAGAAGTCTGTGCCTCTGCTGATTAGTGTTTAGTTACTCTAAGTTATAAATGGGAATACATAAGAAGTTGGTCCCATCTTTAAAGGCCCCTTCCAACCCAAACCATTCTATGATTCTATGATTCTATGATTCTATGATCTTCTGATGAGAGGAACACACACATACAAATGTAAAAATTCCACTAAAAGATGCTTTCTGATGGAGATATAGCAATACAGTGTGCTGTGGTATAATGAGTAATTCCAAAGTGATGTAAACAAACTGTCCTTAGAGTAAAAAGTAGCCAGGTCACATCAGGCAAAAGGCTAATCAACTGGCTGAGAGAGAATCTCTTGATAACTTAATTACTGACTTCTGAGATTCTTCCAACAGCACAGAATGGCAAGACTGTGTAGTGCCACAGGACATTTCCTGGGTAATTGAACAGTGGCTGTAAGACAGAACATGGCCTGGGCTTTCCTTTTGCATTCTGAAATCAAGATTTCATGCAAAGAATGAATAACATAGGTCATCCCAGAAAAAAGATACAGCCATATGAAACTCGTTCTCTGCTATCAACAGTCAGCTGTTTGTTGACTGGCTTTTTGCTTGTTATCTGATCAGTAACATCATTCAGGAGTTTATGTCTCAGTGACTGTCTTTAGGGAAGTCAGACAGGAGATAAAACCTCCATTCTTCATGGCAAGAAAAAAGCTTCCACTTTCTTAATGCAGAGAAATGCTGTGGAAAGAACCCAAAAAATTCATCTTACCTTAGTTTAGCCTTCACAAAGTGTCAGAAATGCAAATCTGTCTTCATTAAGCTAAGGCCAGACATCTCAGTAAACTCTTTATATTAGTCCCTGGCACAGAGCATTTAGTGACTCAGCTGCAGCAACAATATAGTTAAAAGAAGCAAACAATTCTCTACTGTAAACTTGGGCCTGGCTGCCCTAAGTATCCAGCTGTTAAATGAAGTTTACATTAATAAAATGTTTGTCCCTACCCAAGGGCTCTCTGAGTGGCCTGTATAAAGAACTCCGGAAAAATGAAGAGTAGATTTGTTCCTAGCAGACAGGAAGGAAGTTGTCAGGCGGAAAGAGGATATGGACCTGTTTGCATGCAAGGGTCAGTATTTGGTTGCTGGATATTTCCTCTGTGTCCACACGACAAGAAAACCCTTAGTTTCCTGCACTGGACAAATAGCAGGAAAGGGTGTGAGAGTTATTGAATGACATTATCATCTTATAGCCTCATCGGTGAGGAAGGCTGCTTATCAAAACTGATAGCAAAGAACTGAATTTCTGGACCAGACATAAGCAGCTGAAATTGTTAAGGAGTTCTTATTTAATTTCTTTAACTCAATTTAGTTAGCATGCTGTGCCATTATAGAAAAATAATTTCATTATTTTCTGCCAGCTTTTTACTTATCAAATCACCTAAACTGGGTATGGGAAATATCTACAGATTCGGAGAATAGCTACAGAATCAAACCTTAATGACTGTGTTCCAAGCAGGGATGTGAAAGACTTCAAAAGCCAAAAATTTTAAGAAACAGCCTCTTTAGGATTCTTTGTTGCTGTTGCTTGGGTTGGTTTTTTTAATTGAAACTGTTAAGACATTGAAAACTGGCAGGAATCTACCCCATTTGCTTGTTTGTGTTGAAAAGATGAGCGTACTGCTCATCAGCCAATAAATAAAACAGAGCCTGATCCTTGAAATATTCAATCCCTTGTTAAATACTTACAAACTTGACTCATTCCACTCAGGATGAAGGGGTTATTTGTTCTAGTCAAAATTTTCCTGTTGTTGCTGGGAAGGTCATATGATTAAACCTGCAAGTCAAGTTATTAAATTATCCCTCAATATTAATTTAATTGTGAAAATGATTTTTTACAGAATTTGGTTCACAATCCTTTTGTTCATTCCTTTCAAAAACTTCTAGTCCTTTTTTACATACCTACTGACAAAACACATTCAACTGTAAAATACAAAGACTCTGAACTGTACAGAACTGGTTTCTAATGGAAATCATCAAAGAAAAGACCCAAAGCAGTCCAGGTCTGCTACTTTATTTCAGACTTTCTAACCTCATCATGTATGAATGGTGGGAATATTTCTGTAACATAAAGCTATAAATCTGACTTGAATTATTGCATGCAAAAGACAGTGTAAGCTAATATCTATTTTATAGCATTTAAGTAAAATATGGATATGACTTAATAGAACACAGGCAGAACATTTCCTTGTGGTATTGGAGAGTCATTTGTATTTACTGAATGCTAAATTACATATTCTGGATGGAGCTGGCTATGGAACATAACACAATATACTCCATAAATGCATTTTTTTATACACACACGTACACACATATACGTATTTATTGCATTAATCTACATAATGGCAAACAGACTTCAGAAAGTTGCAGGAGGGGTCATTCATTTACAGCAGATGAGGCAAGGCAGGAACATGATTAATTGGTTTGTAGGCCCTGAACTGCAGGGACATAAAAAAAGTATCCTCTGGGCTACACTGAGGATCTAGTTCAAAAGAAGGAAAAAAAGGGAAAAGGATAACAGAACAAAATGTATTCCTTCTTTGTTGTTTGGTGCAGTGTTTTCTCTGACATATACCATTTAACTGAGAAATGTTCCTGCACAATCATAACTTTTAATGTGTACAGTACGATAAACATTGCATTTGCACCACTTCATCACTTCTAACACTACTGCAACAATAAACAAGTTTTCTTCAGTTACTTTATATTAACTAATCTGACATCACATGTACTTTACAGTTACATATATGACCAATATCATTTATATTCTTAGGTAGTCATAAATATTGATAACATGATATGCGATGGAATAATTTCACAGGGTAATATTAAGAACTCATCTATGTTCTGTTTTATCATTAATGCCATAATAAGATATCATGTTCCTTTGTGCCATGAACATACTAGGCAGACTAGTTTATAAGGGTTTAATTTATAGCACAAATCTTTCACAGCATAGAAATTTCTTAAACCTCATCATACTTAACTGCTATTATTCAGGAGAAATTAACTGTTTCCTTAGTATCAGATAAAGCTATGCTAAGTAGATACATAATGCTATCTGAGATCGCAATAGCACACGTGTTTCATTCAGGTGTAAATCCCCACAGAGAGAATGAGTCCTGAAGTCTTTCAGGGAAAAGGGAGAATCTGAGAATGCTGGGGGAAATCTTTTATTCTTTTACATCTACCATCTTGAATCATATCATGGCTGTGTTTCCTCCCCACCCTCACAAATCTAGTTGATAAACACAAGATCTGGTATATCAAAGAGGCAGTAGTTGAACACAATCATTGAAACTTTAAACTTGCACATGCTTCCTTTCAAAGCTGATAGCCTCCAAAGCATTGGAGAGAGGCACAATGTTATCTTTGCTGCTAGTCTGAAAATTTGATGTGGCTTTTTCATAATGGACTGATAGGAAAAATGTAGTGACTATGTGGGAGATTCTTCCTACTCTGTTTTGAAAAAATTGTAACAGACCAAAATCAAGGTGACCACTGCAGCCAGCCTTGATCCTTTGGAAACTGGCATAAATCACGTCAATTTTGTTGCGTTCTGACTTATCTTAAGTAGAAAGGCAAGTGTGTCTTCCCAGACTAAGTTGTGATCATAGTGATTTATAGGAACTCTTCTGAGGGTTTCAAAACAATGACTGGAGGGAAAAAGAAAAACAACAAACAAAAAAACCCCAACAAAAACCAACCAACATCTTAAAAGTAGAAAAGACTGGCACATAATGACATAGGCTGAAAGTGAACAGTACTAGCACAGCAACTCGAAAAAGAAAGTCAGCCGCATTACAGGAGGAGTTTTTGCAGGCCAAAAATATGTAAAGAGAAAAAGCTTGACCTTCTGGAAAAGATGTAAAGCTTTCCCCAGGAAATGAGCAACAACTCATGGACTGTCCTTGTTCCAGGGCTGTATCTTGAACTTTATGAATCTCATTTGCTTGGAGTTGTGAGTAAAATCTTAGGCTTATTAACAGTATCACAACATACTTACTCTGATCACTGAAAAAAGAAAATTCTTGAGCAGTGAAAGACCGCTGTTTCCTTCATAGAAGCACTGTGAGCGCTCACTAGTTCAGTAAAATGTTTTGTGTTTTCAATGGGCTTTCCCACAAATATGAAGTTCTCATCATTTCCCTGTCATTCTCTTCATAAAGTAAAACATCTAATTGTTTAATTGTTCCTTTTCTACAGATGAAGAAACTGAGGCACAGAGACTTCTGTTTAAAAAGTATAGGCATTTTGGGAATAGGAAACCAGGCTTAGGACCTGAATTCCCTCATTTCTAGTAAAACAGTCTATCCAGTGGGCCACATTTCTTCCTATAGTTGATACTCTACACAGCTGCTATACAATGTCAGTTGGGGTTTTATTTTTCATTAGTTTGCACGCCATCTGTCCTGTGAGTGAAAAACAAGAAGCTATTTAAACATTCCTCTCCACTGATCTCTTTCCTTCCTTCCGTCCACCAATGGGCTGGGGAACAGAATGGTTTTTAAAATTACAGTTTACATAAATGCATGGATATACATATGAATTAAGACAATGTCCCCTAAGAATCCCACAACCACTTTGAAAAAATCCTTTTTTCTCCTTTTTCAAGTAAAATGCTGTCAGGTTAAGAAACCAATCACGACATTCCTGATGTCCTGTGCAGGGAATATTGTAGCCATTACATAATAGTGCATTACTATATACACTCATGCAACATGCCTCTCTTTTTTTTTCTTCCCATCCCCTCTCTTTCTCTTTTCCTCCCTCTCTTCCTCCCTCTCTCTCTCTTTTTGTCTCTCCATTCCGGTTCCTCTCTTGCTCTCTCAGTAACCGTATTTACTTATTGAGTCAATGAATGTGGCTAAAAACATGCAAAACAATTATTAGATCACAGATGTGTGTCCCCTTGCCACTGCAGGATATACCTGCAATCCTCAGATACCAAATGTATCTGGTATATACAGAAACTGAACTTAATCTTAGGGCTTTGTCAGACAGGCTTTGGCCATTCTTGCTGTGATAATTTGTGTATCATCACCCCTGGCTGCCTGTCTTCTATTTCTGCAGAAGGTTAGGGGCTGAAGACGTTAAGAAAAGGAGATACATGTCCATGCCTTAGCACGGCCACCCGAGAAAGTAGTTAAGATGAACACAGGCTGAGCTGTGGGTACATAGTGGTTTTTGATGACTCTTCTATAGAGGCTGTAAGCTATAGGAAAGAATAGAGCAGTCATCTGTGTGTAAAATCTTACACCATGCAGAAAGATCTGCCAGAGCCCATCTGCTGAAGCCCTTCATCATGTGCTTTGGGCCTTTTTCTCCTGCTGTACACAGGCATTTCTAAGTGAATTGAGGAAAGGTGAAAATTCCTCAATGGATGCCAAAGAAAAACATGAGGCAGTAAAATGGCTGATTATTTTGCCTTATTAGCCGCTCACATAGTGAATACAATTTTTGATGCATACTGAATGTGGATTGGGTGCAACCCAATGTGTTGTGGGAACAGGGTTTACAAAACTTTGAGGTACTCAGAAAGACAGGTAAATTGGTGCAGCCGAGAGGAAAAGCTGTTGTAGCTGTGTATTCTTAAGGAGGATATGAGGGTGCTCTGACCTATTGATCCTGGACATCTTTTGGGAACTACCAACATAAGAGATTTCCCTTTGTCTAATCAAGATAATATGTTTTCAGTACAACTTTTTCCAAGAGCTGTCTTCTACTTTGGAACCTGCTTTCTGCTTTTGTTGGAAATATCCAGCTTTTGCTGGATACCTTTCAAGATCTGGCTTTCCACAAGCATTTTGGTTAAAAATGTATATTAAAAAGTTTACATTTAAAGCAGAAGAAAAGGGTCCTATGTGTTCTGGGTTTGTTTAAATTTGTGAACTTCTGAAATAATTTGTGTTGAATGCTTGATAAACTGTTACTAATCCATAAGTCATAGAGGTTTGTATAATCAGTGACTGATTTTCAGGGATGTGAACCCCTGCAGCTCATATGGACTTTAACTGTCTTTCTGAGTACTCAAAAGTTCTGCAGACCCTGCTCCCACAATACATTAGATCAGTGGATTTTTGACATTGGTCTTGTGATAAGCTGGCAAATCATAACTGAGGCTGCTTGGTACATATCAAGTCCCTGTGAATCTTGATTTCCCTTCAGAATAATATAATTCATATTAACAATTCTCACCTATCTGTAGCAGAGGGAATATGGAGTGACCTATTCTGACTTTACATTTGTTTCATTAAAGGGAAAGAGACCTTCAGATATAACATGATGTACACCAAATATATCTTTCAACTATTGGTGTCAAAAAAGAGTGCTAAGAAGCAATGTAATTAGTATTGTTGCAACTTATCAGAACACATTAGTTATTCCAGTTTATCATGTTCCTTTTAGATGCCAGATCTTAGAGAAATACCTGTTAGCTGTGATGTAAATAGTTTTTTTACTTTCTAGCATATACTTTACTGTAATATCCTAAATTATAGGTTTGGATTGCTTCTGGCAAGAAGTTGTACTTTATTTATTATATCCTTGGATTCAAATAGAGACATTATGTATGATAAGAACTTTTCAGAACTTGTAAAACAGTTTCTGATTCTGTTCTGGCTTTTTTAAATCCTCCGCTGTGAAGAGCAACTCCCATGGATATTAAAAGGAAAAGCAAAATTGAAATAATTTTAGCTTTTTTCCATAGCATTTTTTTCACAGTCGAGTCTCCAGCAATTTCTTCTTCACAAGTTTATGTCAATACCTTCAGCCAAAGCATAAAGCTTTTGTCCGGCTTGGATGCTGATCTCCAAAGAGAAAATTTTTGGCTGACAAGAAAGAGGATTTAGACTCCACAAAATTTGCTTGTCTGGAAGATTGCACTAGGGGAAAAGAATCTAGACATAGAAACCATTCTTGCCAGGACTGGTTTTTCTTTCCAGGTGCTACCTGTGGCCTTTTCTCTACTTCCCATTTTTAAGTCTTTAATCTTCCTTTCAGGTCAAGTGACTATGCATTATTCTGTGTCCTTCTCTGTCTTTGTCTAAGTATGGCATCTAAGAGACTGCTTTGAGCTATCACACATTTTTGAGAGCTTTTTAATATATACTTTGTCTTCTTCCATTTCTAGATTAAATAGACAAATTTATGTGTTTTCTTTATCTCTTTTGAGGGTGAATATATTGCAGAGGAAACCTCCCAACATAAATCATAACTGAATCCTTTCAGTTTAGCTGCTAGAGGCTTGGGTGGTCCTATGGTCTGCAGGTCAAGATACTAGCACATCCTTAGTATGATAAGAGATGCACAAACAGCTACGCCCACTCTCTCCAGGGGTGATTCACTTTACAGAGAGGGGGGGATATTTCCGCAGCTGTCCCCCTGAGGGGATGTACAAGAGAAAAGCACATTTAATCACAACTGGGACTTCCACAGAAGTTCTACGAGTGGAAGTTGCAAGAGGGACATCTGAATCAGTGTGTCCCCTGGCTGCGCTGCCAACATCCCTTTACGCATAGTGCTATGCTCTTCAGGGGACTGTGCTAGCACTTTCAGGTCTCTCAGGATTATTGGTTGTAAAGGATTTCTGTTGCTGAAGGCCTTCTCAAAGAATGCTCCTTTCACTTCCAGCTCTCAGATGTTTGGCATAGACCCCCAGAAAGTATGGATTCCCTGCTAATTAGAAGATATTCAGATTTTACTAGTGCTGTTTACTGTGCGTCCAATTATTGATGAACCAATGAATGCAAATGATAGCAAAAACATGGAGATGTGACAGGGATAATTCCCTTGATGAAGATTTGACAGATGTAAAGAACTTAAAAACATGAAATTTAAAATAATTAGGCTCTTTGATTAAACAAACAATCAATCAAATTGCTCTTTTGCTTTAGTCTTTCTTTCACAAATAGCACTTTTAAAACAGCAGCTTATTTGGGGTGTTGTAATTTCAATTTGGTTATTTCTCACACTAGTACAACTGAGAGGCAACAACTTTTAAAGATCGGAAAAAAAAATCCTCATTAAAAAGCACAATGACACTCAGGCTACCAACCAATTTCAAGGTGACAGTGCCAAATCTTTTACCTTCTTCCAGCTCTTTGTTTTTCTGTTCATTCCACATCGCAGAGCAACTATAGCAATGTTAAATGGATAGGGCCAGAGCTCATACAGAAGTGAATGAGCTACAATTTACAGCTTGTGGGTCACCTGCCCTATAAATCCTAAGATCTGCTTTTGAGCATAGACAAATAGAGGAGAGAAAAAGCTGAGGAACATTCTCTCATAACAGCATTCTTTCTGTTACAAGGGTAAAAATATAGATACAACCAACACTGCTTTTAGAAGGCATGGAATTGAATTAATAACATTTATTGCTAATCTTTTGGGAACTGCTGGAAAAAAAGTAGTGACTAGGTGATGAACCTATAATTTTGGCAAAGACTTTGGGAGTATTGTCTTTGTTCACTATGAGCTGTGGCTTGTGTTCTCTTCACAGTGCCTCTCCTACTAAAGGAACGGTGTGACTGTAAGGAATCTGCCTAGGAGCCATGAGTCTTTAGAGGTAAGTCTTCTATTGTGTACTTTTATAAGGAAAGTGGAGAATTTGGTCCCTTAACAAAAGCTCTATCCTACTTTAAAGAAGTGTCTTAGGCACACAGACTGCATGGGAATCTGGCTCTGGTTTCGGTGAACTTTTTTTTTGCTTAAACTTAAGCAAACTTTAGGATCAGGTTACTGATCCTAAAACAATTATTCTTTTTTCTTTTTGAAAATACTGTTTTACCTCATTAATTCTTACACCTGAAAAGTTTGTGCAAATGATCTCTGAAAGAAAATAATAAATCACAGATTCTGTGATCACAGAAAGTGTGGAGAGTTCAGAATAAAAATACTGTACAAAATGGGAGGAGTACCTTGACTTGGAAAGCCACCTCTCCTACCACATAGCACTCAAAAAAGACAAAGTTATCAATTAAAAACTAGACCAAGGTTATAAGCCATGAACTTTCATATTTAGCACACAACTAAAAGATATCATTCATTTCATGCTGTGTGAACAGTATGGAAAAAGGTAGTTAAGGGCTACAACTACTATCATAATGATTATAGCAGAAAATATTTGCAATTACATAATCAGAAAAGCTGGTAGCAACAATAATCCACAGTCAGGTGTTTAGATATGAGCTTTAACCAAGGCTTGTATGATCAGAGGGAGGATCTGAATTATGTCACTGAGAGGGTGCAGACAAGACACGATCTATATCTGTTCTTCTTAGACATTTCTGATTAGATTAGATTATGGTGATCCCTGTAGCACCAAGTTTTAAAAAGGGTGTTTTCACACCCAGCTAGATCTGACAGTCTTCCAAGCAGACCACACACTTTTCAAAAGAAAGAGACAACCCTGTGGCTATGACAAAGTCCTACTGCCCTGGGGGAGTTTTGCAGATCCAGAGACCACAGGAACTTAGATGTCTGGCGGGGGATATACCAGTTCAGGAACTGCATTAAAGTATATATTGCTTTAGTGCCTATTCTATGAAAAATATTGGAAAAGTTACTAGAACTGGAGATAAATCACTCCTCTGCTGTGTACCCTCCTTTCTTGAGTAATTTTTTCTGTTTGGGGAGCTCAGTTGCTTTGACTGCTTTTTGGTCACAGTGGCAGAAAATGTGTGGCTTTTGTCAGGACAGGATAATCTTGACTTTCTACTGTCCCCATGCTATCTGCAGGGGTAGTGGCTAGAGGTGTCCTCCCTTTTTCTTATGCCCATTTAAGATTTTATTGCCACTAGGTAGAAAAACTGCAAATAAGCCTTAAAATAATGACCAAACATAAGAAGAAATCCTTCTTATTCCTGTAAAGGAACGGAGGAGTGAAAAATTGATCTCTTCCACCTTGAGCACTTTTCCGCTTGGAAGCTCCAAGGATTTGTTCCAGTGACCTGTGATTTTGGGAAGCACAGATCTTTCCTGGTCAATTTGGATTGATAAAATTCTATTAAAAAAAAAATAAATCCCAGATAGTTATAAAAATCTGACTGGGCTGTAGCACTAAGCATTTCTAAATGAATGTTCACTAGCAGTTCTGATGCAGTGATTTCATCTCTTGATGCTGGGCGTGCTTTCAGGGCAAAGTAGAGTAAGCAAGACTGTAGCCTGCAGGGGCTGCTGTCATGCAAGAATAATTATACTAGGATGGAACAAACAATCAGACTGTAAGGACAGATGTTGTTTGGTTTTATGTTAAGGGCTAAGTTTATGTTCCACATTAACAGAAACAGTATCTTTTTGTGGAAGTCTTGGGATACTTTCCAGAACTGAGTAAGAACTAAGGCATATACTTTTCAACATGTTGGGATCTCCTATCTGAGAGGATGTCCTGTTTACATTTTGTGCTCTAGCTAAGTAATTATGCTGCATGAGTGCTCCAGAAATGAGGTGAAATATAAGAGGGGAAGATGGCTTGAAATGGATTTTCACACAAGTTTGAAAAATGACACTTGCATGACCCCTGTCATCAAACCATTTGGGATTAGTCCTACAAAGGTATATATTTAACGAGAATAGGCACTCAGAAGGGAGAGGCCTTGGCATCCATGGAATGTATTTTAGGTGGTTTAAACTTTTTTTCATCTTCTTTTCAGAAAGAAAATAGGGAGCGGCTGATATGTGGCTCGCAGCCAGTCTTATTTTATGAAATGACCTGTGTACATAACCAAACACTGATGAATCTAATACTAACATAAAGCATAACTAATAAAGCAACAGGCATAGATTCTTATTTATATCATCCCTTTGTGACTTAAAGGTGTTCTATATCAGAAAAGTAATATATTACACAGGACTTATATTACATGTTATGAAAGGTGATAGAAAATCAAGTTTACTGTTTTAAGGTTTGAATTAACTTTTGCATGGGGGCAGCAATTTTTTTTTTGATGGGAGGCAGAAAAAACTTGTAATCAAACAGGGAGACAAAATGACAAATTCAGAGATTAGTTTGAATTGATTTTAATATTAGCAGAAATCTAAATAAATGTTGCTTTTATAAATACCATAATGTGTTGTGCTTTCTGTAGCTGATGTGTAGATCGTGGGTGTTATAAAATTATATGGTTTTGGCTCTGTGATGTGTCTAAATTCACAAGTGTCATTCACCTGGTAAACTGGTCTTCAACCAGTGATGACTACTAGATTTAGTGATGAGAAAACTGATATATAAATCCAAGAAAGACTAGAAAGAAACCATGTTGATTTAACACACATTGTTCATTTATTTTTATATTCATCTACATTACCAGAACATGTGGGAACCCTTTTCATGAGTGCAGTCAAACTGCTAGCTTTTTAGTTAATGCATAAACAGAAAGAAAAGGATGCTTCCTCCTACCCACCCCCAAACCAAAAGAATGTCAATTTTGAACATAGGCAAAACATAGTAACTAATGGGAAACTACCTAAAAGATGATAATAGTAAGTATGGTATGTAATGTTTCTGCACACCCACAGCTTAACTGCTGTCAAGATTTGGTAGACTTCCAGGAAAAGGAAAAATTTAAGGCACAGTTTGATAAAGTGTTAATTTTTAAATGTTTATGGGGAGCTTTTCAACCCTGTCCAAGGGATACTGATGGGCACACTTCTGTTCTCACTGTGACCTCCTGAAGCTAACTAAAATTAACAAATCCTCATTCCACCATCCGGGACTAGCCCCCTCTCTCTGTATATAGATAGATGTATAGATGCAAATCTTACAATAATTTTTATATTAGGAATGTTATCCAGGGCCAAATCCTAGCATTGTTATTCATCTGGGTTTACAACTGACCTGATGCTTCTCACATTCATTTTAGTAGAATATTATCTTAAAAGTCCTTGTGTAAAATTGCATGCAAAATGAACTCCATTGATGCAAAACACTTCTGAGCTCTGAAGAAAGCAAAAAAAGACTTTTCGTGGGAATTAGCCCAAAAGAATAGGTGATGGGACTGCTTAAAATAATAAGTTCAGTGTATCTATTATACACAAAGAGCCTTACTAACGTGACATTCACATGTATTTCTAATGAAAAAATTTAGAAATCTAGATCTCTCTGAGCTTTTATGTGTTGCCCATCATCCTTGCTTCTGAGAAAACGAGAATAGTTCATTCTATGTACTATGAGGTCTGCCAGTGATATCTCTGAAATATGGGAACTAGTGGTACAATAAAATGCACTGCAGAACTCTGAAAGCCCTTGATTCTATATTTACATCTCTGAACAAGCTCACTTTGACTCATAGCTCCTTAATTAGAGGCATAGTCGTTTTCTTTTCTGTAGGGCATTTTTTTACACTCACAATACAAGCATACATTTGGTAACTAATACCAGCAATTAGCCTCATCTGCTATGTAAATGAGTGTAATTGCAATTAAATACTTTAGTGGGCCCGAAGGGAAAACATGCAATCATTACAAAGTAGGAGTACATGGTAAAGGGACTTTTAGGAGTGCTAGCAGAAGTGCTTTTTCCCTGTGGTGACTATGGTCCTTTCCATTGTTAGTTATTTCTTCAGGAGTTTAGAACCTGGTTCAATGGGTATTTTTTCTATTTTTCGTTGAGAACTGTGAAAACCATAGAACAAGGAATGACATGTTTGATGAAGAAAGAAATTATCTCCAGGGTATTCACAGGATTTGGTGGTGAACATCTGAGCACCACGAAACAGGATACCAAAAACAACACTGGGAAGTTCCTGGATTGGGTTTATTGTCAAAGATTTGTTGAAATCAATGGCTATGACAATTTTACACCAACTAAATAACTGTGTCACTGAATATGTCTGCATTATTCTCTGTCTTCCACAAAAGCCATCACTGGCATGCTGCAGGCAGCCTGGCTGGCTGGTATTTGATGGGATACTAAGCACAGCATAGAGGTATCAACACTGTGCAACTCACAGAGCTTGGACTTGATGTTTGAACAAACTGCAAAGCTAATCTTGAGTATGTACTCTCAAAAGCTAATACAGATGCGTGGTCAGATATAACTCCATGGTGTAAATATGACTAAGATCCTCCTTTGCATATCCTGTCTATATAATTTTGCATCTGAGTTAATATGTTTCCAGTGCCAAATCCACATTTTGAACTGTAATTATTTATCTCTAATTTCTGCCATTAGTTTAGGGTAATGGAATGATCTGTTAAATCTGAGTTGCCTGAAATTTCTTAAAGACCCACAGTGAGGCATCTCTATTTATTATGTGCAAATGCCTCGACAGACCTGCGGCAGCCTGGCCAGAGGATTGTAGAAATGTTTCGTCTCCTAAGCAGAGTTTCATACTTCTTTGGTATAGAGCACCACTGAGTTACTCATTCTGGCTTTAGAAGTTCCTAAGGGTGCCTGGAAATATTTAGCCTTTCTCAGATGGATGCTGCAGCAAGATTTCCATGAGCTCTAGCTTTACTACTGCATTTAAAAAAAGAATAAATATTTACTAATCAGACATTTTGACCTGCCATTTTGTTCACAAGTTAATAGTCAGTGGAGATGTTAAGTTCTGATCAAATTTAATCACTGCAGATGCCGATTCTTCTTATTGCACCTCAAAAAGACATCTTGGAAGGAGATCAGAACCAATTTTCATCTTAAAAATATCATATGCAAACAGTCTATTAATGGCCCTTAAAAATATCATATGCAAACAGTCTATTAATGGCCTGAATTAACCTTTTATTTTTTGAAGCCATTATTCCATGAGTTAAATATAGGTCTATATTTCTGATTGAGGATATCTGTGTTAGGGAGCACGAAGGGCAGATGCTTCTTCTTAAAGGAGGGTGGGCAGCAGCACAGCATGGTAGCAACAAGGCCAGCAGAGGCAGCAGCCTCACTGACAAGGGTCCTGTCCGGCAGCACCAGAGTGAGACAAACAGGGCAGTGATAGTAAGCAAGCTCAGACAGGAGTCCAGATCTCCAGACAAGTCCACTGTAATGAGGTGTGTCCAAGGTCAGAGGCCAAAATGTCAGTCCATGGGTCAGGGTCAGTATCCAGATCCATAGGGTCCAGATCAATAGCTGCAAGGCAGCCCTGTCATGAGCCAAGCATGACAACCTCTGCTTAAAATCATCTCCCAACCAAAGGATGTAGGAACTCCTGCTGCAGCTTCTTCCAGCTTTTTCTCAAAGATCTCCAAGGCCAGGCAGAGCTTTTCAGACAGGTCTTTCAGAGAGCTGGCCTTCAGTGCACAGTTAAACTCCTAGGAAGGGCTGGTGTGCCCTGAGCTGTGACAATGCACTAGTCTGAAAGGTTACTTTACGTAGGACAGCACTTCAAGACCATTCTGTTTATGAGTCGTCACTTGTCTGTCCTGAGAAATATTGGCAGAATAGTGGGAAAAACACACCAATTTAAATTCAGGCTAGGCAAGACAGAAACAAGGTACTAAGTGCAGGGGTACCTTTTGATAGAAATAGGTGATGTCTGAGTTTATCATCTTGTTGAGACACATTGCCTGTATGAATCAAAATCCTGGAGGCTTATTTATCCACTGATCCACTGAATTTTTTCTCTGTGATATATAAAGTAATTTATTTTCATGTCAGACAAGGCAGTTGTGCCTATTGCTCTCTCAGGATGACTTCAGAACACCAAATGCAGTGCAACTCACATTAGTTTCACTTATAGTCTACCAGGAAAAAAATTTCAGAGAGTCTTGATTGTAAATTAGTGTTCCAAAGTTCCCACAGACTGCTTAACGTGATTCAGTAATTTAGTGAGAAATCAGCTACTTTACATTGATATCCCTTGATTAATATCTTTCTCATATGAATGAAAGCATTCATGATTGGTGACAAAAATACTGCTACTAAGGTTTACGTTTTCATAGTTGATAAGACAATCTCACTCCAGCAAAATATTGTTTCCTAAACACAAAGGTATTTTATTTGGTAAGATTTGAAGATGATAACTTGCTTGCATAAACACAATTTTACACTATCTTTCGCAAGGAGTTATTTTTTTGTTCATTAACTAGAACTAATGAACAAGTAGTTATGGAACATTTGGGAATATGAGCTTTCCAGAGTCACAACTATAAGAATTAAAGTTGGGTGGTGTTTTATTTTACCTCTTCCACTTAAAATCCATTTTAGAACTTCTAGCTGGGAGAGTGATCACTGAAATTTCTTCTATGGTTGATGTATATCAGTCAGTGTAGGAAAGCCTGTGCTGTTCTCATCTTAAGAGGATATAACTGTCCTGTGACATAATGTAATTATCATTGCTTGTTTCATCAAAATATCTGGAGTTTCATCACTGAGGGTTCCCATCACTGTAGAAGCTGAGTTCAAACTCATTTATCGATATCTCAGACAAGAACTATTCTTTACTGAGAACTAGTATCCCAGAGCATCCTATATTGCACATAAAAAATGTTGGTTTTTTATAGCTTTTAAGGTGAGCATGTTGATTAAAGACATACTTTCACAGTTTAGTATGCAACACATTCTTTCAGTTACCTGTGTATTTGTGTGGATAGAGAGTAGGAACAGAATGTGCTTAGATGAACAGTATATAGATTTTTAAGAAGAAAAGAATCCCTTAGAATCATAACTCTGGTTTCAAGCAACTAAAATGAAATTCAGAAAAGTAGCAGGCTTTTTTTAGGACTCAAAATTCAGAAGTGATTAAATAAAGGTTAGGGTTCACCATACCGCTTTGATGAGTAGCCTTAGCAATTGTTTCCTATTCCAGGAATCTTTGAATTTAATATCTTCCTCTGTTTAATGTTATGCTAATTGTAGGCACAACACATCTTTAGACTTGAACTTTTTTCCATAAAATTTGAGTTTTAATAGTGGTGAAGAAATTAAAATTAAAAGTCAATGCTATTGGTTCAGGACTGTGAAACATAGTTGAAAGGAACTGGAATTCAGGCCACAGCCTAGATTGTAATTTTTAGGAAAGGATTTGCACAGAAATGCCAGATTGCTATAAGCCCTGTGCTTAACATGTGTCTGTTTGTGTGAACTCATATTCACCTTAGCCCTGTGGAACACAAACTTTTTCTTCCAGCCAGCTGCAATATGCAGCCTGTTTGTAACCTCCTTGTAAGTAGAATTGTTTCAGCCTTTCCCCTGCCAACAGCAAAACATAAACATGAAGCACATTAAAATGGAAACAGGATCCTGGTCCTTTCTGTTTCTCAGTTTTATTTAGCAGCGACCTTTAACCCTCATTAAGATACTTTGGAAAGTTTGGGACTCCTTTTTTTGTATAGCTCATTGTGGGAATATTTAGGTTTGTTATGTTGTTTTTCTCTTCAAAAATATTTAAAAGCCTTTGGGCAGTTGTGTGAAAAATAAAAACCATATTTACTTATTCTAAAAAAAATCTGTAGACAATATTTCATAGTATATGGTTTGGTCATTACAGTCATCCCATAGAGATAAGGCAAACATAGACACCCAAATTTTACTCAAGAGGAGTATCAAGGCACACCAAAGTTTTGTCCAGCATAAAACATACATTTGTATACACTCTAATGGTTGCTAGCCAAAAACATATAGTAATGCACATAGAATATCAAATACAGTCATTTTATCTACGAAAATGTGTCTCAGATTCATGAATACAAGTCACATACTGGAATTTGTTTAAAAGTTTGCAATATCTGTCAATAACTAGTTATGCCATCCTATTTGTTTGCCTTGAAAAAGTTCCTGACCTGTTGACAAATGTGTGCATGTGTCAGAAAATGCAGAGGTGTGCTAAACATAATACAAGGTCCAGTGTTAAAAATTTTGCCTAAGGAAGTTTTGAATATCTGATGTTTGCTATTTCCAACCTTTCAACATAAAATTTTTTCCCTTAAGTTAAAAAATTAGTCAAGCTTCCTCTGATTTAAATGTGTGAAAGAGGAGCTATACTGAAATATACATGACTTGTGCTCCTGGAAAGAATGAAAACCACCACTGAGATATGTTTACAGATTGAGGTTTTTTGTTGATGGTATTGTTTACCTTGTTGTTCTTCTATTTTTGTATGTAAAAATTAGCAAAAGAGTAGATGTTAGTTGCATGTTTTCAGAAACTGCATTTCAGTTTCCATTTATGAAGTGAAACAAACTCATCAGAATGGAAAATATTATCATTTTTCTTTGACTTTAAGAAACCACCCTCCCAAGGGGTTAAAATGTTTCTTCTAGTAAAATGGCTAGCAAATTTGTTTCTATGTTTTTTATTCACTGGAATTCTGCATTATCATTCTATTTTTAAATCCTGCTAAAATTCTCATTTTGAAAAATGTGGCATTTTATGCCACATTTTCAGAAAAGCAATTGTATTCGAAATATCTCCCTGTGGTTTTCAATTTTATTTTTTTCCCAGTAATTTTACTTGTTCTTTATCCTTTTCCTTTCTAATGCCAAAGTGAACAAAAGAAGTAATATAAAAAGAGAGCTGTGAAAAAAATGAATGCAAAAAGTTCAAAACATCTTTGAGCTTCCATTTATGTATCAGATGGAGGGGTTGTTCCAGATTCCATTCCAAAACAAGCTTTTAGGAGGAGTCATTTATATTACAGTAAAATGCTTTATTTTCCTAATTTCTGAGACTGTAAGATACCTTCCACAGATGCTGAGCTTTTGTCAGATGGAGTTTGGTAATATTTGTTTGAGGTGATGAAAATTCACTTCATCCTTGATCATATATTTGAACAGCTAAATGCTTTATTGTTAAAAATGTGCTCTCATTTCCTTCTTATTTTCGGTACCTAGTTATTAGCTCTTGTCTTTGTCTTATTTAGTGTGATTAAATGAAGGCAAAACATGCTATGTCATATCTTTATTTTGTTTGATTGGGTCTTTTAATCTGATTAGTTTCCCTCCCCTGCTTCTTTTATGACAGTAGACTAACAGCATGCATTCAAATATTCTGATTACAGTGAAATCAGGAGTCAGTTTGACCTTATGGGTCTAAATTTGCAGAATTAAACACTTCCTGTTAAGTAGCTTCTAAAAACTGATGTTCATTGGCCACAGTTACATTTTTTCACTAATGAGGTACAGCCTTCCAGATGTAGTACAGATCATCATAATCCATAAATTTGATGTCCATTAATGGTAACATTTTCACTTTTAATCTTTACTAGTATTTGATGGCAAAGATATAATTCTTTATCAATGATTTTACAGGTTAAAGCTAATTCAGAAACAAAAAATCAAGAATCCTCTGCAATGCTACAATTTAAAAAGTGACCTTGTCAAATTGAAGCATTCTTTCTTCAATTAAGTTTAAAGTCAGTTGGTCCCACAGGTAATGCTGGAATGTATAATGTTAGCAATTATAAGAGTACTTTGCAAAAGTAGTTAAAAAACCCTAAAAATATCTTTTATGCTATGCTGACTTTTAGAAAAAAGGAAGACTTTACCTTTATATTAGTAGCCATTTATGAGGTCATTTTGGAGTGTACTGTTACATAAAACATGAGGTCAGCAAGTAAGGCTAATTAAATTTTAGTAGGAGCAAAAGTCACCAAAAGGTTTTTACTTTCATCCTACCCAGTCTAAAATAGTGATACAATACACCATTAATAGCCTTGGAATTGCTAATTATTTCAACATGAATAGCAGTATCAGTGCTGTCAGTTTAATTTAATATCCTCCTGAGGATTCCTGAAGAATGCATGATTACTTTCATTATTTTGTAGTTTCAGGAACAAAAAGCAAACAAGGAAAATAAACTCAAACATAGAAAGAATACTTCAGGGAAAATACACATTGTAGTCCTTATTGAGAAAATTTCTGTGGAAATTTTCCATCAAGAAAATGCAGCTCAACTCTTTGAAGTAATTTCAGATGAACAAATTTCTCTCACATAAGCTTTCTTGGGAAGAATCCAACATGTTTCTCTTTTACTATTATATTTAAAACAATTTATTTCATTATTTTCATCCATTTTAAGTTTACTGTGTATTAAAGAAAATATTGTTGAGAATTTAGTATTACACTACTTTTGTATTAATGAGAAAAAACAATTTTATCATAACAAAATGTTTTAATGATCCTTAATTGGAATTTTATTTTCCATAAGAATTTTAAAAATTTTTGAATTTTGTTCAAATTTGGAGCAGACACACCCCCTCACACCCCCCATGAATTCCTAGTGTTTCCCTTGAAGCTGATAATTTATTTTTCCACCAACATAATTCAGTATTTCACCACACTATACAGGAGCATTTAATGTTTTAACAAATATATGTTCTAGGTTTACAGATATACACAGCACGTACAAGACTTGCAAAATACTCCCATTCTATTACATGGAAGAGTGCACTGGCTGAAGTCTACACTGAAAAATCAAGTTCAGTCTTTAGTCACTAACCCAACTGTCTTTCCCAGAAAATAATATTCTGGCCATTATATGAATGTATAATTTTCTATAGTCTTTAATGTTCAGGAGAAAATTCAATGTTGACAATTCCTTCTTTTATATTTCTAAATCTCTAGTTATCTCAGTATAAAAGATTTTATCTCAAGTGGACTTTTAACTTTCAAAGAGGTCACATTTAAGAGTGCAGCAAACCATTCATTGTTTCGACACCCAAAATTAAAGAAAAAACACCAGATGATTTAATAGAAGTTATATTCTCACAGTAGTACAGCAGATTTTTTAAAAATATATTTGAACAAATCTTGATTATAATTTCTAAAGAATGCGGTAACCAATAAGTGTGTCTTTGTTTTGGTTTTACCTTAGTAGATCTTGCTTCATAAAGTAAGTGTGAGCTCTGCGATTGTTTCTTAGTAAGTTGAGAATTCTTCTAGGAAATGAGAGATTTTATTTCTTCTTTCTGTTTGTGTTCTGATTAAAAAAAAAAAAAAACACCAAGCAGCTAATGGCTTCAGTAAAGATTTTTTTCCCCTGATCCGCAAGTAGAGCTCCTGATAAGTATGATGATGAATCTTATTGTAGAGATTTTATTTGTCTACATCAAATTTTTGTACAAAAATAAATTTAAAGCATTTTTATTTGCAGATTCAACCATTTAGACCCCATTTGTTTAAGAAAAGTATGTATTTTGATGTGCTGCTATGCAAATGTTTGTGCAAGAGAGTCCTGTGTGTTCAGTATACTGAAACAATTGATAAGAAAAATCAGATTCTGAAAATGTTAACAAAAATCCTAATTGCAAGAAAGCTATGATGGGAAAAGGGGCTGGTTTAAGGTGCAGCTATATTTACCCTGGGAGGATCTTTGCTAAATAGCTCACAGTAGATGGAGGTAAGAGGAAGGAAGAATTTAATTCTTCCTGTTCTAACAGAATAACTACAGATCAACCCACCTCTGTGGACGTCAGAAGGAATAGCAGGATACCTGAACCACCTACAGAAAGGATGACTGTTTATCTGGTTTACTCTACATGCTCTCTGATTGAACATGTGAGGATTTTTCAGCTGGTGGATGTGCACTGTCAACTTGAATCATAATCAGTCATTTATAGCAGAGATGTTTTGAATTCCCAGGCAATCTCAGTAGGAGGAGATAAAAGTGGTTTGGATTCTAGTGCAACACCTGATCTGATAATTTTCCCTAATATTCCTCAGCTCACCCCTCACCACCCACACACACTGTGAGATTCCTAGACATGTTGTTTAATACAGAAGTCCAGCAAAGCAAGGAAAGAAGCTGTCACAGAACCATCTGGCCATTTCTTAATGTGCAATAGGAAATTATCACAATGAGAATGCTTGCCTTCTTTCAGTCATCCAATGGACATCATGAACTGGTAGTTACCACTGCTTTAACACAGAGTACAGTTTCTGTTGCCAGTACTGGCCCTTCTGATTTTACAATATAGCAGCAATTATTTTCACTATGATTCTCTATTAATTTTATAAGCAGATGAATAAATGTATGTTCTTAATCTAAGATACTTCCCATACCAAAGTAAAGGTGTGCTACTTGTATTTCAACTGATGCTGTTCTTTTCCATCCTTGCTTACATTGTTGCAGATGATTCAGCAAAATCTAGTGTTTACTAAAATCTTATGGTCTGGTACATAGAATCTAACCATGCTGTGACATTCTGGCCCAGTAAAGTCAGCATAAGTTTTGCCATAGACTTCAGTGATTCTGGGATTTCACACAAAGGGTGTGTCTTGAGGAGCTTCTCAGAGGACATTATCATATGGCTTGAAATATGAGGGGAAAAATCAGATTCTCCTGGGAGCAAGGCATCTC